>NW_017728886.1:186370823-186401796 GCF_001723895.1 Crocodylus porosus
TTTCCAACTATTTAAGTTGGTCTAATAAAAGATATCAGATTCACCCAAAGAACCTTGTCTGCCTATGTCCTTAGACCAACACGGCTACAACCTACACCCCCACAAGTATAAACAGGGCATTATCAAGGCTACCACCTTAACCAAGAAACATCTGACTTCAGGTAAACTGCAGCAGATTTTGTAGCTCTTCTCCAGACAGAGGGCTGACAATGTCTTATATAGAAAGCAGGGTAGATTTGCACCTTACGAATTAATGAAAGTACATATTTATGTATGTATCTAAGATCTATCTAATGTCCCATATGTTATTTGAGGCATTTATAATTCAACTCATCTGGTTAAAATATTCCTCAGGCAGATGAAGAACTCTCACTTCACTTCTCTCCAAAACTCCACTTGTGAGACAATATCAATAGCAAGTCCAAGACAATGAATTGAAAGATGTCTCTATAGAGGCTGTAATTGTTATCTTTGACCACAAGATGTCTCCTATAAACCATGAAAATAGCGTAATCATTGCCATACAAAAGCAGTGCTTTGGGAAAAGTGGACAAATTCATATCCACTTTTCCCAAGTGGGGATTTTTGACTGGTTTTCTTTTACACTTGTTTAATATGAAAATTCAGTTATAAAGGGCTACATTCATCCATGATGCAACTTCACTGACTCCAACTACAAAAATAACCCATAAGATTTTGCTGAAAGTAAGTCTAAGACCAAGGTCTGCTTGGCGCTTAGGCAGCTCACTGAGCTAATGTGTTTAAGGCCTGCTAATGTCTATAGCCAACAGCACAAAAAGGAATGATGTGGCTAATACCACATATGGACACTTTCAATTCTTTCAGTCTGATAACTGAGAGGAGGTGAGGACCGGCGCTGGGAAGCTTGGTGCTGCCGCTGGCCCCAAGCAGAACACCAGGCTCCTATCATCTGGCAGGTAAATCGGGGGGCTCGCCCACACCCCCAGGAGGTCTGCAGGGGCTGTGCCAGAGTCCTCCCGAGGGTGTGTGCCACTGATCTGCCTGCTGTATGACAGGAGCCAGGTGCTGATGCCTGGGGCCAGCAGCAGCACCGATCTTCCCGGCACTGGGTGTGGGGTGGGTCAGCCATGGTCATTATTTGGCTCAAACTTATCCCTCTGGACCATTAACTGGTCTTTACCATACCCTCAGAGGCATACAATGGATTTTATTTTTTTAAATTTGTCAGCTGCTGCTTCCTTCCAGGGGCAGATTTCAACTAATAATGAATCAGCACATAAAATGTTCTGTACAGGAACCAGTCTGACTAGGGAAAATGATAACTTCCATCTGCAGCCCCGAATATAGTCTAGCCCCACTAGGGCAACGGCCCTGCTTGACAAACATGGGTGCCTGTTTTAACTAATCTTTTACAATGAAGGACTAACTGAAAGAAGCTGTAAATGTTCACAGCTTCTGTATAAAAGACCTGCTGTAGGCAGTAAAAGTATGAAAGGCTAACAGGCACCTGGTGATGAGACCCTCTTGTGAACTGTGACAAAAATTCCACAGTACTGACAACTGCATTGAGCCATGTAACCTCTGGAGACAGCGGAAGCAGGAATTGCTCTATGACAATAAACTATGTGGCATTTTTTTCTTTTATAGGAATTATTATTTTTAACTCTGAGAAGTATTTGCTTGAAAACTTTTTGGGAAGATTAGTGGGGTTGGACAGTCTGTTATCTTCATGCTGGGGTGGATGTGTGTGGGACTCATATACTTTATTTATCTAAGCCAAACAATGGAGCTTTTCTCCATTTTCTATCCAACATTGTAGTAACTGTATTAGTCCATTATATTTTATTCTTATTTTAAAGAAATGACTAATGTCAGCTTGATACAAAATTCTAATTTGCACTCTTTTGGAAACAGATAATAACTGAATCAACTTTTGTTGCCCAAGTCACACTAAAATTCAAGGAAAAATTAAAATTGATGTCTGTGACTTCCTGCCCTTTGGGCAGGGGGCTGGACTCGATGATCTCCCGAGGTCCCTTCCAGCCCTGATGTCTATGAAAATTAGAGGTGGCCATATTTTTTTTCTTTGGAAGCGTTAGTCTCTGAGCTCTTTATAAAGAGGGTAAAATTAACTTGCAAAGGGGAAAATGGGAGTTGAGGAAGTTGTGTTTTTACAATCACAGAGTAAATAAGAAACAACCACTTGGTCTCCACCTTATTGGTGAGGTGCCATGTCCACCAGCTGCCTCGTGAAACAGAAGTTCTCCATGAATCAGTTTCTAGGAGATCCTCACATATATTACTTAGACTACATGCTCTTGGGTTAAGGACCATCTTTTCAATTGTTAACCTATGGCTATGGGCAGCCAGTCATTTGCAGCACCTCAGCCATAACAATATGCACTCTGTGGGCACATAGGCATGTCCACCCCATCAAAGGGGAGCTGTCCATCCAGGGGAATAGGGTGCTATGCCTTAGATCTCTTTGCCCTCAGGAGAATCCAATCACTGACAGCCTGCCCTTCAGCAAAGGAAAGGAGAACTGCTCTCCAGGTCCCTGCCATCCCCAGTAGTGCCACTGCCACTGCCAGAGCATCAGCTCTAATCAGGGCTCTTGCAGTGGTGGCAGGAACTTGGACTTTGGTGCCCATGGCTGTGTCACTCTTAGGAGTACATCAGCAAGACCCAATGTCCTGGCAGCTGCCGTGACTATAGCACAGCCCCAGCAGAGCTTCCTGACAGTTTGACACTGTGGGAGGTCTATCAGGAAACCAGCTCTTCCCCTCCCTGTTGGAGGGGGAGGAGGGTAGCGGAGAACTGTATGATGTTGGAGATCCCAGAGATCGCTCTAGAATTTCACATAACTAAACAGTTGTTACATGTGGTGCTACCAAACATAGTGCTCCCAAAAAACTCCTGTTTCAAACAGGTACTATTCTGTAGCATTTTGACAGTGTCTGTAGTGCTACAGACTGCTTGCATGCCTGCATGCTCATATTCGGTAACACTTGATGGGCTCTGCAGCACTACAAATGTAACAGCTGTCCAAACCTTAAATGCAGTAATAAAATAGGGCAGCCAACAAAGAACCTTGCCTTTTAGACAATTAACAGGGAATCTAAATGATCATACTACTAGTGGCTGTTTTGAAGGTTCATACATAAATCAGTCTGTGGTCTTCAGATGAAATTTGATATCTAATTCCAAAGCATATAACAACACTAGAAAATAATTGCCTTAGCTGCTTTAGTAAAATTGTTTCCCTGAAAGATCCCTGAATTATCTCCTCTGGTACTTTTACAGAGTAATTGGGGTTTTCTGTAAATACCAAACCAAGATAGCTATCTCATAAATCATACAATAAATACATAGATCATTACATTCTCCAGTGCAATGATATGTGCATTACACATTTCCTTATTAATATATAATTGCTATTGTGGTTCATTAGTCACTACTTAAAGGAAACGTGACTCAGAGAAAGCATTTAGGACAGGGTGAATGTAGTTTTATTCCTAATGAAATCGTGGGGAATATAACAGTAGCAGTAAGCTTCTACGATTATGACAAATACAGGGCTTCACTGGAACCTAAGGGGGTTGGTTACCACAGTTTTTGCTTACAAAGATAGTTTGGCCACATCCTATATCAAGCACAGATCAGCTGGGCCTGAGGATTTAGCACAGCAGATATAGAGAATAATTTAATCTTAGGGTACTTGCATCTCATTTTGTAACGGTCTGACTGGAAGTTTCTAGAAGCTGAAGATAATTGTTCATCCACAAAAGTCTGTGTCCCAGAAGCAGACAGAACAATAGGTTTTGGCCTCCAGCCAGCTTAAAGGTAGTTGAGAGGTAGAGCAAGCACTGGACACCAAAACTCAATTCTTTATTTCTCTTAGGTTCAGGGGGTCAAAACTGGAGATAACATCAATAACATTATATCAAAACCAAAATATTTCTGCATGTAGACTCTAACTTGCAGCAAAATCCAGATCAGTAAACTAGGTGCCCAAATGGTACTTAGGCTGAACATAGATATCGATGGTGCAGGAAATGATGTGCATACTCAAGCAGCCACAAAACTCATTAAGCATCTCATGCAGCTGTCTATATTTTGGACTAAAGAGCTATCTTGGTGCCTAGACTTAGGCTTCTGTGCAGGCACAAAATCAAACTGCTCAGAACAATTAAGCATATAACTCCCACCTAATCTCCACTGTGCTTGAAATATAGGACATTTCAATACTTCAACTCTGCCTAAGTCCCTAAAGGGACCCAATCCAATCAGCACTCTCAAAGCACCCCTATGGCACACTTTAAGCTTTGAATTCAGTATAAAATACAGCATCTATGGCCTCTCAATAACAGTGCCATGTGTGGTGATGCCCTCATTTTCTATTATGACTTAAGGCCTTGTTATAATTTATACTGTAAACTGCACAAATGTTAATTGGCTTGGCAGAGCAGTCACACCTTAAGTGAAAAACATTCTCTGGATGTTTTTCACTTGCACAACTGTCATCTGCCACTAGAGGCTTGGTGAGCAGGGGCAGGACTAGGAGCCTTTGTAAAATGTTTCCCAGTACAAAGAAAATCAATGCTGTCAGCCACAATGTCTTCACATTTTGTGTGTTTCTTTTTTGGTCTGTTGTGGAAGAGAAGGAAGCAGAATTGAGATAGTCAGAGAATGAGAAGTTTGCTCTGGGTGATAAAGGTCTGGCACTGTGAGGCCATGTCCAGATGAGACACTGATTGTGCAGTAATACCCAAGTACTAAATGACTGCTCAGTAACCGATGTTACTGTGCAATAACATCTCCACATGGCTTTGTGGCGATGCTAACTGTGCAGTAGCTTGTTACTTCTGCACAGTACCATCACGTCACAGTCCGTGCCCCACAACACTACTGTGAACTAGTAAGGAGTAGGGCTGTGCAAAGCTTTGGTTCCTGATTCAATTTGGTTCCTGATTCAATTTGGCAGAGATTTGGCCTAATTCAGTGGCCGAATCTCCAAATCGAATCAGAAGACCCTTTAATGTCTCCGAATCAATTCATAGAGATTCGGACAGATTTGGCGATTCGGACACAGATACAGCTTTAAATGTTTTTTTTAAATACCTCTAGGTAACAGGGCCTTGAACACTGTGATGCTGGGGCAGATGCAGCCAGCACGCTCAGCAGCAGACATGGAGAAGCACTTCCAGTCTACTTCCTGGTCCGCCAGGGAGTGCACAGGGGGGGTCTGGCTCAGCAACTGGTGTCTCCTGGGTCTGGGGGGGGGCCACCTGGGGTCTCCCTATGGCCAATTGCTGAGCCAGAGGGCAGCACTCCCTGGCAGATCCTGAAGTGGACCGGAAGTACTTCTGGTCCATTTCCAGGTTCACTGCCAAGCACACCGGACAGCACCCCCCATGCTCCTTTGGGAGGCTCCATCTGCCCCAGCACCACAGCAATCACAAGCCACACTGCTATGTCAAGGTATGTAAAAAAAAAAACTTTTAAAGCTGTGCCTGTGTCCGAAACGCTGATTCACCGAATCAATATCAAATCTTCAGATTCGGATTCAGCCTAATTGAATGAGGGACAGTGATCCAAATCAATGGATTGAATCACTGTCCCCGATTCAGGCTGAATCCAAATCCAAATCAAATAGGGTCTGTTTCGCACAGCCCTAGTAACAAGCTACTGTGCAGTAGTAACAAGCTACTGCACAGTAAGCATCTCATATAGATGAAGCCTGAATTCTTTCCTTGATTGAAACCTAAGCAGCCAATAAGTACACTAAGGGCAGGACTGGCTCATGGCTCCTGCCAGGCAAAGCAGGCACCATAGTCTCAGTGTCCAGAAACTGCAGTGCCTCCTGCTGCTGCCTGGACTGGCTCACTGCTTGAGCTCTGCTTTTTTTTCTGGAGCCCATCCCCCTACTTCACTGCTAGCTGGGCACTGCCTGAGCTCTGAGGGGCCCAATTCTTTTCTTATCCAGAACTGGCCCCATTCCTCCCCTCCCCCCATCATAGGCAGGAGCAGTGAGCTGATCTGGGCGGCGATGAGAGGCACCATAGCCACCAGGCACTCTGAGACTATGGTGCTTTCTGCCCAAGATTTCAGGGGGGGGGGTGAGACAATTTGCCCAGCCCCACTGCACCCCAACGTCCCCACTTGCCCTGACTCTCAGCAGTCCAAAGCAATTGATTCCCAGTGTTGGCCATCAATGCACAGCTAGGTCCTCCTCAGCCTGAGAGAATCAAACCTTCCTTTTCCACCATAAATGGGAGTCCCTTAATCACTGTGGAATAGACTTAGTGGGGACGCTTATTATCTCTCCTGTTGAAGCTGTGCCACTAGGCATCCAAAAATACAGGAGTCATGGGACCAGATAGAAACAGAAAGCCTAAGGAGAACCTAGAAGCCAGGTTCTCCTTGTCCTAGCATTCTAATCACTATGCTGTTATGTACAAGGTAGGCGCTACCACTGCTATTAGGCTCCTATCCTCAGAAAAACACTTTGAGGTTCTAAATTTGCAGTGCGCCTAATGTTCAGCCATGAGTCAGGCTCTAAGCTCCAGACAGCTAGAATTCTGACACTGCTTAGCTAGCTCTTGGCAGATCTACATATGGTCTTTCTGAATTGCCTCTCTCCACTGACTGCCTAGAGAATTTAGATGCCTAATCAGGGACCTAATTTTTTAGCTAGTATGATGCTTAACATGCTTCTCTGGATCTCATTCTTGGAAAATGCAGAGTAAATGGAGAAGATGAGAGAATTAGATACAGATTAGGAATAAAAAAAATCAACATGGGAAGCCAAACTGAGTAAACCTCTTTGTTAAATTAGGATGGATGAATTATATCCAAAAATAAAAATCAGAATAAGAAGTAGTTATTTAAGAGCTGCATCTAAAGAAAAGGTCATTTGCAGTGCATAACTTGATTTATCAGCCCTACAAAACCCAAGAACAATGCTATATTCAAGTATTCTTGAATACTGTGTACTGACATCTTATCTATTATTGCCTATGTACAGGTGTAGGACACTCCCACTACAATGGTCATTTTACAGTTGGAAAAAATTCAATGGCTATAAAAACAAAAACAGACATTTGTAAGGACGAATAAAAAACAGAACAATCTAGCAAAGATCATGCCTAGGGCCAATTAATACTCACCCAACTCCACACTTAGGAAGCATACTTTGTTCAGTCTGAGAGGTAGCACATAACTGGAGCAGAATGGTATGTTTCAGCACAACACTGCCTGGCATGGTAAGTGAAAAAAGAGACATATTTTTTATTTACTTTTTTTAGTAGCACCTAGATCAAGAGTGAGGCCCAAGTGCATGTGTAATAGAGTCCTTGGCTAAAGACACTTCCAAAGATATACTAAAGTTGGAGGGAAGGAAGAAATATTCTCTTTATTTAGCTCTGTTTGCCATTTAAAAGTGACTTGCCCATCATGCAGATCATTCACATCTCAAAGGGTGCCTATAGACATGTTCATTCATGCTCTAATTAGAACGCATCAGAGAAGACTTGATTAATTGAGTCTGCTCTGCATTCTAATTAGAACACTCCAGCATCAGCCCACAGTTGTGAGTATTAACCCCTGGCACATTTTAAAATGGCCGTGAGGACATTTCATCTAAAACTTATTGATTGAGCTTTAGATAAAGCATCCCACAGCCATTTTGAAACATGCAGAGGTTTAATACATCTGATGGTGAGCTGTTTTAAATAGAACAGCTGTCTGGGAACTACTCTAATTAAAACACTCCCTGGCCCTGAGCACCTGTATAGGCAGCCAGACTGAATCCAAGTCTCTTGCATGCAAGTCCAGTGTCTTAATCTGAAAACAACTTCACTTTCCTTATGTTTAGACTCAAACTACATTTTTAATTAATTATTAAAAATTGCATATGCTTCATGCATATTGCATTCATGCATACTGCAATCATGAATGCAAATCAAGCATTATTTTAAGTTGTCTGGATTTCACAAAATATCAAATATCTTAGTGTTTTACCTGTTAATTAATTCAGCCTCTTCTTACTGGTCTCCTATTTTCCAGCTCCTTGCTAGTCCTTCTCATAAAAAGGTAAAGCAAATGCTTAAATGAATCTTTTTGGTAAGAGATGAATGGGAGCCTTGCTGAGTTAAATTGCAATTGCTTCCCCCTGTCATCTTTTCACTTTTATTGTCTCAATATAATGCATTAATATTTTGTAAGAGGAATGCAAAATAATAACTACAGAATTAAAGAATTAAAAATTCCCTAATACTGAATTACAGTAGAAGGCACAATGAAAGCTATCCTGAATTTATATTTGTATTCCTTTATTTGTGTGTGAATGTACAGGGAAGGATGGAATATAATGCTCGACTCAAAACCTATTGAAGTCAATGGAAAAAAACTCCCAGTGATGTTAATAGAATGGTTCCCATTGACCACAGTGGAGTTTGGAACAGGTTCTGAATGACTTACATAAAATAAGCATAGCATGAGAGGCTGGGCCTTCAAGAGAAGCCCTAAGACTTGCCTCTGTTTTCTCTCTGTTTTGCCTCCTTCATCCCTTTCATTCCAACTCTTTCCCATTTCTTTTTCTTTCTGTTCCATTCCCTCCCATGGTATCCTTTGTCTCTGTCCATCTCCATCCTTCCTATTCCCACTAAAAGCTGGTTTACCTCTTGCTTACCAACTGGTATCTTCAAACTTCCTAATCTCCAGTTTAGTAGTTCTTAAACTGTCCTAGCTTCTCCAGAGATTACTTCTGATTCATTAATAGTTCTCTTAAATCCTTCTGATATTACATCCTGCTCTGATAAACAAGTAAACTGAGCTAATGGGTTCAGTTGTGTATTTTCCTCTTTCATAGCACATTTTTAGATAGAGCATCAGTGTAAGAGGAAGATACAGGGGAACTTGCTATAAGCAAGAACTGCAGAGCAACAAAGTATGGGATGTGTCAGCATTGAAAGAATGAGGTGATAGCTCATTAAGGTGACTCCAGAGCAGTTGAAGACAAATAGATAAGGAGACCGGCCAGTGCAGGTATGAAGCAATGCAGTGTGAAACAACAGTAGGAAAAAATGCCTGGAGTGATATAACTAATTGGAAACAGGAATACATATGCACATGTGAACCTTTTGGCAGCATGGTTCATTCTAGAATCAACTTGTATCACTTTCCAAGTTGGTTAATTAAAGTGAGATGAGACATAAGAAGTGAAAAAAGAACTCTGGCATGTAGATCCACAGGGCAGTTTGTGCAGTCCAAGCTAAAATTATATGGAAAAAAACTCTCCCACATATATCAGTCCTCATTCTCTACTTTCTCCATCCACATGTCCACACTTGCATGCTTTGTGGAGAGGCTTATCATAATTGTTATCTCTGCACATGGAAGAGCACCTGGAATGCTTCTTTCAGAAACTCCTAATAGCATGCAGCTCATCCCTCCACTCCAGCAACCTGTAAGTGAGACAGGCATGTTGGAGAAATATGCTGAAAGAATGCCAAGAAAGGCCATGCTTCTCTTCTATCAGTATGGCTTCAAACCATTCTGAATGGAGAGATGTGCTGAATTATCTAAAATAAAGCCTTTACTGGACAAGATGACAAGTGCAGAAGTAATATAGAAACATTTCCTCCAAATTAAGGATAAAATCCTCAGCTCATGTAAACTGATGTAGCTCTGACTCTATTGATTTATACCAGGGGTTGGAAACCTCTTGCTGCTGCAGTTCAGAGTTTGTAACCCAGCCTTCTGTCATGGCCACAAATCTCCCTCCTCTACACCTCCTAGCCCCAAAGAACTCAAGATACCTGTGCTTATGCTCACTACAACAAGGGTAAATCCAGGCACAAAGAAGCATCAAGGGGTACTACAGAGGGAATGGGCAACTCAGCACCACTACATGCCATCCAATTCCCTCATGCCACCTTATGCCGGGTCAGATTTTCCTAAACTAGATCTGTCTAAACTCTTTGAAGGGCCAGATCCTGCCCATGAGTCATAGGCTACTGATCCCTAATTTATACCACTTATGCTTTCTCACATATTGCAACATTGTTTGTTAATGTCGGAAAAATAGGAAGTGAAAGGATTCTAAATAAAAATGGAAGTAGCAAATCTCTTTCTACTATCTAAGCTGGAAAATGCAAAATGTAAACAAACAGCAAAAGAGAAGTAAATTAAATTCATAAAATCTCTACCTTAGATTTGAACTTTTTTCTTTTAAAAACCTTCTAAGAGATTATTGTTAATATTACTATAGAATTATAAACTGTATATGAGCCAAATTCAGGCATAGCACAAAAAGATGCCTCTCCAGTGTGGTTCACTGCTTTTTAACCTAGTGGATTTGACAGTGCTAGGCTGCACTCCACCCAATGCATCAATGCAATGCATTACATTGCCCAATGCAACATGTTGCCATAACTCGGGCACCAGGGTGGTAACTTGTTTAGGTGGTGATTAACTAATCAACTTTGTTTATTAAATTCTTCTTGCAGATATTGATTGATAGTTTTGTTATTAATTACATTTTTAAAAATTAACCTTTTGCACAGAGTAAGATAGATTCGATCATTACAACCAAAGCTAAGCTCTGAGTCATTGTTTTTCTGTGATAAAGAATAACACTGATATCCAAACTGAACTTTAACCAACCAGCAATGTCCTTCTACTAAAATTGTACATAACTTTATGTTGTTGTTTCTTAAGAAATCAACTGTGAATTCATATATATTTGAAAATAACCCATTCAGTTTATATTAGATTATGTTAACATAGTTTTCTCCCAGTGAAACAGACAAATAATTCATTCTTGGCAGAATTGTGAATTTCCAGGATTTTATCCCAGACATATAAAAATGTTCCATTTGCAAAAAAATTATTTTCACCAAGATACATAAGGTAAATATTGAAATATATTTTGCTTTTTGGCAAACTAATCAAAATGTGATTTTTTTTGCTAGTGTTGTTAATGGATTTTGCATATTAATTTTATTTACATTTGTCTTATATACCACCTATTGCAAAGCAACTCAATCTTACATTCACCTAAGTCAATCACATTACTCCCATTGACTTCAATGGGCATAGGATTGATCACTTAAATCAAAATTGTGCCCTTAGTACATACTGGGAACATATATATGTGCATTTTAATGCACAGTGACCTATTTTACTGCGCATTAGAGTAACGTGTTGAAAACTGTGCTAATACACTAATGTGCAGTAAAATTAGCTTACTGTGCGTTACGCGTTACTAAAAAAGCATGCACTTTTGCTACAGCACATTAGGGCAACCCAATGAGCATTTATTTAGCACTTCACAGTACAGGTACTAAATTTAATGGGCAGTAGCAAAAGCACATTAATGAATGTGTAGACGTGCCCACTGTTGCATAGCTACAAGGGAAACACCAGGAACCACTTTGCTCCCAGTAAGCACGGTGGGGAGAGAGGGAGTAACATGTTAGTCTTGTGAAAAATCTAACAAAATCTCTGATATTTCAGTCCCAGCCCTTCATCACTCAGTTGTTCATAAGGATGAGAACAACTTTGTCTTAACCTTTCCTAGAACACAGGACTGTAATCTTGACCAGATGTTGGGCATGCCACCCAGTTGAGGAAGGAGTTCTTACTCTGTTCAGTGTGGAAAAAGCCAATCAAGAACCAATATTCACGATGACTCGTTATTCTTAAAAGAAACAAAACAAAAGTGCTTTTTTATAACACACCTTTAACTTATGGAACTCATTCATACAGATGTTATTGAACCCAATATTATATTCAGTTCTAAAAGGAATTAAATGTATGGGCAATCAATCGAGCAGGAGATATTAAACATAGCAAAGGCAGGGATGTAACCTGAAGGTCAAGACATCCCTAAACCTATGATTGTTGGTAACTAAAAAAATATAACAAGGGATGGGTGAGTCTACATTTGCCTTGCTTCCTTAATTCATTCTCTAAAGCAGGGGTAGGCAAAATGGTGAATCTGACCAGCAGCCCCTGCTCACATTGCTGCAGCCAGTTTCCATGGAGACCCCAGTGGGGGCAACACCATGACAGCATGGGGCCAGGGTTTCCATGGAGACCAGCCCCAGCAGCGCTAGCAGGGCACATAGCTGCGTGGGGAGCTGGTCTGGGACCAGGGCTGGGATCTTGCAGCAGCGACAGCATGATCCAAAGCCAGGGAAGAGCTGTGATCCACTGCCTGCATACCCCAGGTCTCCCTTTCCCCCTCCGAGACCTGGGGCATACAGGCAGCAGATTGCAGCTCTGCCCCAGCTCCGGCCCACACTGTCACCACTGCAAGATCCCAACTCCAGCTCCAGAGCCACTCCCTACCCAGCCACACACCCTGCCAGTGCTGCTGGGGCTGGTCTCCATGGAAACCCTGACCCTGCACTGCCATGGTGGCACCACTACAGGAGTCTCCATGGAAACTGGCTGCAGCGACAGAGGCAGGAGCTGCTGGAAAATGTAGTCTGCTATGGGCCCAACATGGCCGGTGGGCTGGATTTTGCCCACCCCTCTTCTATGAGATAACTGGAACTAAGGTCTGATACAGTATGGCAGATTTTATGTTCTGAAAAGTCTCCCACCACCACCACGCAACCATTTAAAGCACTAGACCAGCAGTCAGAAACATATGGCCCGTGGTCTGGATCTGATCCACAGGGCCACTGAATCTGACCCATGGAGCCACAGGATTTTGCTTATTCCATGCTAGGGTTACACAGCAAGGAGCTGTACCTGGAGCAAGGAGCTGGAAACTGTGCCCTCACCACTGCCACTTCTGTGGCTAAAAGCCACTCTCACAGTGCAGCTAGGGAGCAACAAGGGTTGAAACAAGCAGCATTACAGATGCAGCTCCCAACCAGGACTGGAAACTGCTTTCATGATGCTACTGCTCCTCCCTGCCCATGGCCCCCACACACTGGCTGCACCACAGCTGAAGAGCAAAGGACTGGGAGAAGTATTGGCAACACAGGCAGAGCTTGTAGTTGCATGGTTCTGGTGAGGGTGAAGGGAAGGCTTTTCTTGCACCCCTACCACAGATGCACTCCCAAAGCCACTTGGCCTGCATCAGACCGGAGTTGGTTGTTCCAGCCCATAGCTTAAAAAAGATTGCCAGCCCCTGCACTAGACTATTCAATTTTAAATTCAACATTTGTTATTATGGCAAAGAAATTACAAGAGGTTATTTATGAATCTTTAAATTCATTTTTAATGTCAGCACCTAAACTGTATCTTTAAAATGTGTGTATACGTACAGCACATGCAACATTTACATCAGTGCAAATTTACATTAGCAAAGAGACAGGTTTTGTTGCATTTTCCACAAAGAAATGATAAACGCATAACTTTGCAGTTATGGGGAAAAGCCAGGACAGAGCTGTGATCCACTGCCTGCATACCCCAGGCCTCCCAGATCTAGGGCATACAGGCAGCAGATTGCAGCTCTGCCCCAGCTCTGGCCCACACTGTCACCACTGCAAGATCCCAACCCCAGCTCCAGAGCAACTCCCTACCCAGCCACACATCCTGCCAGTGCTGCTGGGTAGGGAGTTATCCCATAACTTTGCAGACCCATGTTGGCATGAATATAAAAAAAGTGCCTTGGGCTTTGTTTTAGCTTTATAACCTCAAGGCATTCAGCAAAAATACAATTTCTGTCAAAAAAATATTGTAATTGGCATCCTACAACAATCAGTGGGAGAGATTCTTCCCTACGTGTGCTTGAAAATCCCTTCCTAACATTATTTCTAACAATGTTAGAGTTCAGATATCTGTAAATCACATGATTTATTTGTGCAGCTTAGTTGCTGTGTAACCTGAAAACACTCTTCCATTTTCTTTTGTTTATTCCTTCAATCACAGAAAAAAAATCCTTGCAACCAAAATGCAATACTTGCTAGCAACCATAAGAGGGTGCAGTTGAGTTTTGTAAACCTGCAGTCAAAAAGTAATGAATGGATTTCAGCAGTAGCTGTGTAAGGAAATTAATAACTAGCCAAGTACAGACAGTCAAAAAGCTCAAGTCTGAATTCAAATGATCTTTGCAGGTAAGCTAAGTAAATTGAACCAATAATTAAGGGTACAGACATTCACTTTTGATTCCAAAAATTCAGCCACATGCCTGCAGTGGCCCAGGCCAGAAGCTGAGGGATGCTAGAGCCTTCTTGGCTGAAGCAGACAACTTGGGCCCAGACTAGCCCACCCACCCTGCAAAGGGGGAGAGGGGTTTGCAGGGGAGGTGCAAAGCACCCTGGGATGCTGGGGGACTGTGAGTTAACTTGAATCTGGAATGGAATTGGGACAGAATTTCAATAAACTGATTAAACCTAAATCAGTTAAGTCTGATACTACATCCATCCAAGTTATCTTAAACTGGTTTTTGCCATTTTGAAAGTGGTTTACATGCACTGAATTTCTGTTGTGTTACCGATTTTAACAGGTTTCTATCACCTATACCCCTTGCCTAGGGACACATATACCAGTTTATGTGTCCCTAGGCAAGGGGTCTACTTAAATTGCAGGGGGGACTTATCAATTTTAGTGGATTGATCACAGCATAAAGGGGAGGGGGGAAACAGAAGGCACCAGCATTTTATTGTTACTAATTTTTTTTGTTGATTGCACAGATTGATGATGTCACAGATGGACAATCCCAGATTTTGAAGCTTCCACAAAATCTGCCAAACTATGAAGTAAGTAGGTCCCTATTAATAACAAAAACAATAGGAAAAGAAAATGTCATCAAAAGCAGTGAAAAATGAAAAAGAAACTGTGGCAGGGACGCAACCTAGGGGTGCCGTGAACTCCCCTAGCTCCCTGCTACCGTGCCAAATCAAAGACGTGGAGATACAGAGGGTGCATTTGGGACTGATGTTGATTGTTAAAGGGAGGCTGCTTTCTTCCCTCTTTGGCACGGTGCCCTGATGTATCTAGGCTAATGCTCTGCCTAATTGTCCTGGTACACTCCAGCCTCAGGGTTATGCGTGGGCCCTACAGTCACCCGTGCCCTCACAGCTCCCTGGGCTAGCCTCCATTGCCCGCCTACGCCCCCACAGGCACCCCCTTGCTTCCCTTGCGACTCTCACAGCCCGCACCGGGGCCTGTCTCCCCATGGCTCTTGCAGCCCGCACCGGGGCCTTGCCTCGCGATCCCCCTGCCCGCACTGGGGCCTTGCCTCACGACTCCCGCAATCAGGGCTCAGGTGGCCATATCCATGCCTGGCCCCCAGACCCTCTTCTCGGGTCCTACACCCCACTGGGGCTTCTTGCCTACGCCCACACTGGGCTCCTCCTGATATCGCTCACACTGGAGCCGGGGTCAGGACACCCCAAAACGCAGCGCCCTCTCCAGCACCAGGAACCCCCCCCCACTACTGGGGAGCTCCTATGAGGCCTCCTCCAACTCCTACAGCCTCACCTGGTCCTCTGGTGTTACACAACCAAAACAGAAAACTACCACTCCCGTGTTCCAACACAAATTCTAAGCCGCCTGACAAATCTTCATATATATATATCCCTGCTAGGGTTTCCTCCACCCAGTAGCCTCATGCAGACACTGCTCAGGCCATCAGGCTTCTCTGTTATACCTGCCCTATTTGCTCCAGCAGAACACTACCCTCCTCCTGCTCCTGCTCCTGCGGCAGCCAGAAGGGAACTGTGACTCAGGCTCCGGCCTTAGCTGTTTATAAAGGCCAGACCCTGCCCCCTTCTGGTCAGCTGACCAGACTGGTTGCCCCAGCAACCCGCACCTGTGCTGCCCTGGTGACTGGCAGCTGAGCTCATGCTGCTGTTGTCAGTAGCAGGCACCTTAGTGCCCTGCTACAGAAATGTTTGCTAATGGTGTGCAACACACTGAATTTGTTAATTAAAATGGTCTCCTATGGTTGTCTTTTCAGTCAATGTTGACAAAAATAAAACACCCTTAAAAATAATTACATTTCAAACCTTTTTCAGCAAGATCTAACATTTTCTTGAACTTAGTTAAGATCAGTAAGTGTTCCACGGGGAAAGTTTTAAATGTTCACTGTGAAATTAATTCTATTATTTTTATCTGTCCTTGTAACAAGGCACCTGCCCCATTACTGAGAGGACAGCAAGCTCAGGGCCTGCTGGCTAGCCCAACCCCTTAAATAGACTTAATGGCAAAAAGGGACCTTAAATAGGTAGCTGCCCACCCCAGGTGTAAGCAGTGATTGGCAGGTCTAGGGTGGAAGCAGAGGGTCAGATTATCCAGTGGGAGGCTCAAAAGCCCAAGGCTTGGCCCAGAAGGGACAGTCTGGATACAGGACCTGCAAGAGGCAGAGCACCAGGGAGGAGCTGGTCTGGACTGCCTGGGAGAAAGGATTTTGTGCCACAGAACAGTGATAGAGACCCCGCACCACAGGCAGCATGAGATATGTGCCTTAAATATCTTGCATAGGTACTCCCACAGGGTAAAATTAACCCCAACTAGGGGAGCTTGTGTTTGTGAGCCTTATCCTTTCAATTTATGTTTGAACCAGAGGACTAAGGTGACTGTAAGGTGTGGACTGGAGGCCAGCGGAGTGTGGCAGAAGCATTCAGCTCAGAGCGCCTGGGGCCTGGAACCTGGGGGTACTGAATACAGACAGGAGTCCAAGTCAGAGAGAAGACTGTGCCATGTCAGAGGACTGGATATGACAGCAAAGACTGGGGAGCGTAACTCCTGTGCCCACATGGGGCATGTCTAATGGCTGATGGCCCAGAGCCCACAAGGGGCTAGAGCTAAAAAACCTAAGGTCCTGGTATAGTGGACCCTAGGCAGTGGGATCCAGCCATATGAAAAGTGAGCCAAATCCAGGAAGACCGACCCCACAAATTGCATCTGCCTCCTGGGGGCAGCCTCCCTACCAAACTATAACATCAAGCTGTGGCAGGTGAGATAACTGTGAGGGGGAAAGGTCCAGAGAGTCCAGAAGTGAGGGCAAGGAGGCCAGAATCCAGCAGTGAGTCAGGCTGGGAACCTTGTGGTGCCAGCACCGAACATTCAGGTTACAGTCATAATGATATCCTTAAACAGAGAAAGCAATTGTGGAAATAGTGAAACAGTTCCTGATTTCCTACCTCTGTGTGAATCTGCAGTCACTCTGTTGGCTTCAGTTATTAACTCTGAATTTACCAGTGCTGTAACTAAAATCAGAAACTGGCTATTTGTGTCAATAATTATGTTGTAGCTGTCCAACCAGGAAGAATTATTTAACTCACTATGTGTTATTTTTATTGTGCAAGTTCTTTGAAGCCTCAGTCACAGACCAAAATCCCATTGCACTCTCCACAGTACAAATGAACAATCAAAAAAGGCAATCCCTGCCCTAAAGAGCTAGAGCAATGATCATATAATTAAAGTGATCACCTGTTCAGAGTGCCAAGAGGCAGTCTTCTCCAAAAGTCATGCTCAGATGAGTATATTTCCCTTTGGGTATGAACAGGCAGTCATTTCTAGCACTGAAAATCTCTGAGAAATTTCCACTGTACAAATCTTTGTCAGAAAGGGAGTGTACAGGAATTCCAGCCTGCAGCCATCCTCTCTCCCCTGCTCCCTATGGTGATCCCCAGTCTAGAGAAGGCATGGGGGACAGTAGCTGCTCCACTCCACCTAGGCCCTGAGGGAAATGTAGCAGTGGGGAAAGACTCCCCACACCTGCCTGAGACTGCGGTCATTCCAGTCTAGGGAAGTGCAAGGAGCTGCCTCTCGTCCCTTCCCAGTCTTCAGTGGGGGAGGGAGCAGTGAGGCAATGTCCCCTGCATGGACCACAGACGGGGATGTGGGGCACATGTAGGGAGCAAGCAGTGGCTCAATCCCCAAGAGGACAGCAAGCAACAGGGCATTTCTCATGCATGCTCCAGACTGGAGTGGTGTCCGTCAGTCTGACGGTTGCAGGGGGAGCATTTCCCAGCTACCCGATTCCTCCCAGCTCCAGGAGGAGTCTTGAGAAGACTCCCCTGTCACAGGAAGGCTTGGAGGAAGGCAGCTCAGCTCTTGTGGTAAAAAGACTTCTCGCCCCAGATTGGAGTCCTGGAGTCCACAGGGGAAGTTGCTACTTGACTCTTCCCAATCATGGAGGAGTTAAGTATATAGGCATTCACTGTAGCAATAGCAACTCTCTCACTGGGGAGATCTTCCAGGTGTCATCCTGGAAGATCTTTCTCCCAGATGGGGAATGTTTCCTCTAGGAGAAACTGACTGAACACCTATATGCTGGCAATTTTTGCCAGAAGAGTGGCGATTCTCTTGGTAGAATTGTGTAATGCCTCCAGGTGCCCCTTATCTTCATTCTCCTGTTTCTCTGGCTGCACTTCTTAGTCTCTTTAATCATATCTTGCCAAAAGTAATGGATTCTCCATTTCTGGACTGCACTTCTTTCTGGAAAATCTACTGTAGTCAAATGCAGGTTTGGGGGCTCTATTAAAAAATAAGTAATGGAATTTAAGGAATTTATGATATAGAGGAGATCTGACTACACAATCTAATGCTTCAATCTGGACTTAAGCTCCACTTCATTTTATTACAAAAAGACTATGCTTATTAACAGTCTGTCACCAGGTTTCTAGCACACCTCATCAGAACTTAGACAGTTAGTGTCCTCTCAGTGGAATAGGCTATTTTGGTAAACTGCATCTTTACCAAAGCACTTGCCAATTTAAGAATTCAAAGCAAATGCTGAAGTTCAGGGTGATACCTTCATCTACCCATAGGTAGTAAATGAGGTGCTACCTTTTATGAACACAATACAAAGCTACTATCAATTCAGCAGATACAGGAACAAACCCAATATTTCATGCATAACGTAACAGTAATATCAAAGTTCAGAAGTGGGGCAAAACTTTAATTCTTCAAAATTAGAGACTGCCTCTTCACATTCATAGTTTCTATATACCGTCAGTAATAAATTAATCAAGAAAATGTAATATTACTTGCCAATATAAACTCATTATCTAAATCTTAACACTCTAACAAGGTAAGATAGTCTTACTTCTTTTCCAAAGGTACATTTTTGGTAAAAAAGTTTCTATTTCATCTTTAAAATTTTAATTTCGCAGTTTGTTCTATTCATGTCTAAATTAAAACCAGAATAAATTTATGGTTTATATTTAGGTAATGTTTACTTTCAAAATCAGAAGTTATTGACATTTCTTGTGAAGTGTTCAGGTCCAGTTAAAAGTTTGGGAAGGCCATACCTTTCCTAGTAAAATATATATATATTTCTTTTTAAAACAAATATAACTTTCAAGTGCCTACATGATGCACTGTATTTTTAAATGTTGACATATACTAACTCACAACATATGGATTTCATCATGTTATATGCAATATATGTGAAACATCGAAATATGCGTTCAATATAAAATACAATATAAGATTGTTATTGCCATTTTGGTTTGGCATTATTAGAGTTCAGATATGCTCCATTTTATTTCATTATTTACAATTTATTCCAAAAACAGTGAAAGAACAGTTTATGATGTTACCTGAGCCATAATCAGTAGAAATATTTACTAAATACTTACGAAATATTTAAGATTAGAGAACAAAAGAAAAATTTGTAACTTATTCTTCCTCAAAATTAGACATTTTGAATTTTCAGATATTCCAGATTATTTTCATAAGCCACTAATAAAAAATGCATTAGTCATACGATTTACAAAATCTTCCTTCAGGATTAAATCAGGACTTAAAAAAAAATATACATTGGCCAAATTATATTGCACTTCTGGAGGCATAGTATGTTGTTTTTTTCCAGGGTTTCCATAAATGTGGCCTACAAAGAAGAAAAAATGGTCTTATAGGGTTTCTTTTTATGAGACATAAAGAAAGTCTAAAGAAGTTGTGTTGATATGAAATAACATTTTTAAATTACTTTTTGGGTACGGGGCTCCTTATGTTTACATTAGAAATTTCAAGTCCTGCTATCCTGGATGACTCTGTTAACTGGAAAGTTTTGAAAAATGCGAGAGAGTAAGGGCCTTATTCTATAACAATTTTGGGCGACTCCTAGAGCTCTTAATGCCTGGATTGTCCACACATTAACACCTTCAAGTGGTTTTAAGCACCCATTATGCCCTCCCCCACTGCACCCCTGGACAAGCTCAATCCTCCTGCCACCCACCTGGCTGGGGCCCAGTTCGACTTAGCCCTGCTTCTGCCTCCATGGCATTCTGTCCCTCACTGCAGGCACCTTGATCTGGTCTGCACCCCTTCCCTCCCCCATGGACTGACCTGCTGGGCTGGGGGTGGGGTACATGTACACATGCACTCAGCCCCCAACCCCAGCCTCAGATTGATTTCAAAAGCCTCTGAGATCTACTGGCTGATCAAGATCAACCAGTTGGTGGCCACTGTTCTAGACAAAGGGTGTGACTGCTCCAAACTCCAAGCTAGCAGGAACATCAATCAACATTTGTGTAGCTGACAAAGTAAGATGTAACAAGACCCTAAGGCAGTGGTTCCCAAACTGTAGTATGCATACCACCAGTGGTACACAGATGACCTGTGACTGGTACACAGAAGGCTGGGGGTAGGGGTGTGTACACACACAGATGCCCAGCTGCAGCCTACTGCATACAGCCAGGAATGCAGCATGGCTGCATGTGGAGCAGCATCTAACAGGTAAGTATGTTGTGGGGAAGTGGCATGGGGGAAGGAAGAGGAGGGCAGATCAAGGCCCCCATGGTGAGGGAGGGAGTGGGGCAGAGGCAGGGAAAGGAGCTGGGGTGAATGGAGCCCCAGGGTAGGTGGTGGGATGGCAAGAGCTCAGGCAGGTGGTCCAGGGTCATGGGGTAACTTCTGCTGCTGCACATACCCCAGGGGAGGCATGGGGGGCACATGACCCCCAGATTTGTGTGTGGGATGGAGGTGGGCTGCTCCCTGCATGCTGGGCTGTGCCATGCTGCCACTGCCTCCATAGCTGCATGCAATGCCATGTACCTGCATAACAGGGGGCCTTCTAGGGGCCAATTTGCCTTTGGCCCACTCACTTGTTCCTAGGTCAACCATCCCCTTCTCATCTGCCACATCTTGTTGTTATCTAATTAATTATCTTAATTAGGTAGGAGGCTGCCCATTTCTTGCTCCGATGCCAGGAGGGGCTATCTGCAGCGGCTCTGTTCCTCCCCTACACCGCAGCCCAAGCCTTGCAGATGGCATCCACAGATGTTAGTCTCATCAGCCCCACATTGAACCCCAGAATCCTCCAATCTGGACCTCTCCAAGATCCCGCCATTCAGACAGCCTACTCCACCTTCATTCAGGGCTGCCTAGCTCCCTGAAACTATTTCCCTTCTCGGACATGGTGCCCCCAGGACCTTTGGCCGCACAGGCCCTATAGCCTGGCCTCCAAGGCCATTTGGAACACCAGGCCCTCAGCTCTGGGTGTCCCTTGCAGTGGGCCTCTGGCCCTTTTGACTGTTCGGGTCCTGATCCCAGTATTGGCCAGTTGAGGGTACGCTACATCAGGCCTCTGAGCCTCTAGCCCCCCTCTCTCTGTTGGGTCCACCCTCTGGACCCTACTAGCAGGTAACCCACCCAGTTGTGGGAGCTGGGGTAATTAAGACATCCTGACCCACCTTTCACAAGGGTGGTAATTGGCTTGATATTTCTTGGATACCACTGAGAGCCCCACCAGGCCACCCAGTCCCAGCAGGGTGCAGTTTTAGGTCATGCCCAGAACCAGGAGCCTCCTAGGCATCCCTTACAACTCCTCCCTTACCTCCAGCATATTCTACAAAGCCTTGCAGCCAGGCCAGGAACAGATCTGTTTATATAGGCAGCCAGGGATCTAAAATGGCTGCCGCAATCAAGTACCTGCTGGCTGCTTGGCTCAGGTCTTAAAGTGGCAGGCACAAATAGTGCCCTGCCACAGCCTGCCATATGATGGCTGCACTGCATCCCCTACCTGCCCAGCGGGGGAAGGCACATGGCATCATGTGCGGCTCCGGAGGCAATGGCAGCAGGGCGCAGGGCCCAGTGGGCAGCCCACTGCTCCCTGGGAGTTTTCTCACCTCAGGCCAGCCTCCCTTGTTCCCTTGGTGGGGCCAGCGCAAAGGAATCCAGCCCCTCCCAGGGTGGCCTGGGCCTTTCCAGAGGTGCTGGGGGGCTCCTGCTGTTGTGTGCACCCCAGGGCAGGCATGGGGGCACATTTGTATGTGGAGTGGAGGTGGGCTGCCCACTGTGTGCTGGGCTCTGTGCCCTGCTGCTGCTGCCTATGGAGCCATGTGCCTTCCACCAACTGGTGGGCAGGGGACGCAGCACAGTCAGCACATGGAAGGCACATGGCATCATGTGCAGCTCCCTAGGCAATGGCAGCAGGGCATAGAGCCCAGCATGCGGTGAGCAGCCTGCCTCCACCCCGTGCACAAATCTGAGGGGCACATGCCCCCCATGCCTCCGCAGGGGTGCACACAATGGCGGGGGAGCTAGTCCCTTCTACCCCCCATGCCCCTGGACAAGCCTCCCATGGCTCTGTCCCATGACCCACCCTGGCCCCAGGGTCCCATTCACCCCAGCCCCTGCCCCACTCCCTCCCTCACCATGGGGGCCTCGATCTGCCCCTCCCCCCATTCCTTTCCTCACCCTTTCCCCTCCACACACTTACCTGCTGGGCACAGTGTGTGTGTGTTACTCCCAAGCCACAGCTCCCTCAGCCCTACTGCTGCCCCTCACTCCTGATCCACAGTACCCTTCATCCTGTCAAGGTGTGCAGGGACCCCCCCTTCCCCAGGGCTCCAAACACACACCCACAGCCCCCCACCAGACATCTGAATACTGTGCTCTGTCAAGCAAGCTCACCACTCCCACTAAAGACATCCCCCAAAAGCATCTCTGGACGGGCAAGTTTATACTGTTTTTTTTCCAGTTTACAATTCTTTTATATGGCTCCTGTAACGGAGTACATTGTATTATGATTACTAAAATTTTGATGTTGTTTTAATACACTCTATTACCTATGTGTATGAAAATTTGCTTGTGGTACTTAAGGCTGTATCATTTTAAATTAGTGGTTCGCAATCTGCCAGTGTTTAGGAACCGCTGCCCTAAGGAAAACAACTGAAAGAAAAGTTTTTTCCAGATTTTATTGATACTGCATTCTAATTATTACATTACATTATTACATCCTAATAAACGTCTACCTAGTTTCTATAAAGTGAGGTTTTCAAAGGTTTATAACTATGTCAAATTTGGGCGCTTTTAAAAAAAATGATTCAAGCAGTCAGCAAAAGATACATTTTGACAACAGAGGTACCCTTCTGAAAAAGGTCAAGTGCCTGCTCCAAAGCACAGATTTGCTAGGGCTTCTCAATAAAACTGTAAGATTTTTTGGCATAAGGAAAACAATACATTTTCCCCTCATGCTTTTCAAAATGGTGGAAATATTTGAAATTTTCCATAAAGCAAACAAACCAAGAACAATGATAACAAGCAAAATAAATATTGAGGTAGACAACTGGTAGATAATTTCAGTCCACATAGTTAAAGAGGGCAACATTGTAAGTAGCCAAAAGCAGGGTTTTAAAAACAGAGCTGAACAACTTTAAGCATTGCAACTTTAGGCATTGTTATCAGCTCTACTTGCAATAAATTCTTGTTTCTTTAATCCTTTAATGTTTCTTTTGCATTTATAATAGTGCATTAGCTTACATGTCTATTAACTCAGGCACTCAGATCATGTTCATCTTGGCCCAGATTTTCAGTCCTGATCCCACAGGTTTTTTCTTGCTTCATCAGTGCAAAGAAGGCAAAAAAGTTGCCTGTAGAGGCAGCTGAAAGTTACTCCTTTCCACATATGGGGCAAAGAGTTGTTGAAAATGTCCTGGTTGTAAGGTTGTCTGACAGCTGGCTGGTACAGTAGTCCCTGCTGTGCACTATAGTAGACATATGTAATTTAAGTCAAGATAGGGCTGCTCTGCTCCGTTGATCCATTTCTCACCATTCTTCCCTCGCTGTGCCAGGATTAAACAGTCAAGTGGAAGAGAATTTGCAATGAAACTGAACTTGGGTTTCTAGCTTTCCAGTTTTCCAAATTTTCTGGTTGGTACCTGTGGACTGAAGGGTGAATTAAACCTCTCTGTCTTTATAAAAGGCTACACAAAATGGGAGCAGCCCCATCAGATCAAAGCAAATGTGGAGTTCCACTCCAGTGACCCATCTGGAGTTTCAGAATGAGACAATAACTTTATTCAGGAATTACTCTTAACTGCATTGCCCTTGACACCCCAGTAAACCAAGTTCTCTCATGCCTAAAACCATGGCAGACAGGTGATCTCAAATGGTCCTTGTCAGAAATACAACCAGTCACACACAGTTCCACAGATTAATTAAGGATTACAACTGCTGTGGAGTTGCCTGGCTGCAATGATAAGGAAACAAGCCCACAGGGTTTTTCCACTTGCTCAGCAGGGAAAGCCAAGTACACTTGCATACTATAACTGCTGGATGGACACTATAGCACCAGCTTCAGGAACATAGAGCAGGGAGATCACCACTGTCCTGCTGCACTGTTCCTCCTATCAGGAACCACTTCATTCAAATGCAAAGATTTAAAAGGAGCTTCAGGAGCCAGAGCCTGGGGAGTAAAAAAGGGGGCAGGAAAAGATGGAGAAGCAGGACTAGGACAGCGGGCACAAGGGACACAAATTATGGTTGTACAAATTGCTAGTCTGTGTATATTTTAAAATGCTGAATTGTATTTCACTTTGTGTAATATTATGAAAAAATAATGGAAGTTCTCTCATAATACCAAGAGTTCTACTTTTTTGTAGTTCTCTCTTAATACGTACGTGATAGAGCTACTGTGGAAAATGAGCGGATTTTTGTTTCAGACGGGTGTAAGAACTCACCATAAGTGTTGTTTTAACAAAGATTTTGTAGGTAACAGAATTATGAATTACATTTCTTATATGGTTACATTGTTAGGTATTTAGCACATTATGCTAGTTCTGTAACCAAGGCATGTGCATATTTTCCACTGAAGTCAGTAAGAATTGCTCATATTCTCTGGCTCTCGAATCAAGCAAAACACATTTTGAAGGATATGAATGGGTCTAACTTTGATATAAAAAATAAAGCTGTCCAAGGTCAGCTTTGACATATGCATTTCTTTTCTTGTATGTGCATATTTTACTTTCAAAGAATATCTCCCTGCTTTTGGAAGAAAGAGAAAGCAAGTCCTACATGCTTTGAAAGATGCAGTGACCCCAATGAAAGCATTAGGGTTTTGTGGACATGTATGATTTCATGGTCTTCAAATTTCTGATGCGTGTTATTTAAATCAAAGAGCTCTATCATGCAGCTTTCAGCTAAAATTAGACAAGAATCAAACTAAGCATATGTAACTGCTGGCAGAATGTGACTGAGTATTTAATATTTATCATTTATACCATTGTCTTGAAGCAATAGTAGTAGTTATTTTAAGTAACCAATGCTCAAATACAATGCTAAGATCAGATATAAAGAGGAAAGATTAGGGGACAACAATGTGGCTTTCATTGTATTACATTTGTAATCCAGCATGTCTGATATAACAGGATGTGACACTAGTGGAAAAAAGCATGTTTAGAAATATTAGGGTGGTGATTTTTTTTCCAAGCCTAAATGATGCTTTTAAAAAAAATAATACTTAGAATGATGTTGTTAAAAAAATAAATAAAATAAAAAAAAAAATCAACCTTTCTTAAGTTTAAACTTTGTTGTATGAGGTAAGGTGTAATATATGTGAAATAATTAGAAAAGTTCAGCAAAAGCAAATAGGAGTTATACCTACCAGTAACAAAGAATAAAAGATTTGATGACTTCAATAGCCTGAATAGCAAATAGAAAGATTTTAGTCACCTGGCTATATTTAACATATGTGACTAGTTTCCCTACTTAATAACAATATCTGATATTCAAAATACTATTGTGAAATAGGGATATGTCAATAGCTAGAGAAAAAATTAAAGGATCAATATTGTTTCATCTGAGACACTGATTTCCTACAAACAAAAGCTGATTTTTGAGAAAGTTTTAATTATAATGGTACAATACCAGCATAACAATTTAAAAGCAGAGACATTACCTTCTGTGTACACAAGTATAACTGAAAATAGAATATCACCTTTACAAGTTCCCTTTTCCTCCATTTTGAATATCAAACACTTTTGCAGAAAATTCTGAAAAAATATGAAGCAATGCCAAAGCCATGAGTCAGCAGCTTCACACTCATCCATCCACATTTGTGCATAATTCACATGATATTGAAAGGGAAAAATCATATTTCAAACCCCAAATAAGGAGTTAACATGAGAAAATAAGGAGTATCCAACATATTTGACTGGCTTAGAAAAATAAAGAACATCTGAGTATCAAAAAAGCACTGCTAACCTCCCAGTTTGGCAAATAGTTCTGCACAATTGCCATACTTTCTTCAATCCAAGATACAGACTGTCTCACCTGCCCACCCACTTTCCTATTTAACACAGAAGGGGAAAAGCCCCTCATTTTGGATTTGAGACAGCTGAAGCTGCAGTTCCAACTCTGGCCCCAATTTAGGGTTGGAGTCAGAGCTGCTGCAGATGCCTTGCCCCTGCAGCCTCTGCCACCACTTACCCTCCAACCTCAGCCTGCTCTAGCCCAGAGCATAAAGTCCAACCACATAGCCCCAGGCTGGGGTTGGAACTGTGGCCACTATAACCACTGTGGCATGGCTCAGCAGGGGTCAGAGAGACTATATATTCCATGCCCCAGGCAAGAGCAGGGTTGGAACTGCAGATGGTTAATGGCAGTGGCAAGTGGGATGGAGAGTAGAAGCAGATGCAGGGGAGGGCAGGCCATGGGGTTGAAGGCAGCAGGGTGAGCAGATGTTTTATGGGGCAGGCAAGAGCAAGGACAGGTACTACAGGGGGCCAGGCACAGAGGGATAGGAGGGTCAAGTGGTAGGGGGGAGGCAGGCACTGTGGGAAGGGGGCTGGGTCCAGGGTGCACAGGCACTGGAGACAGGGTGGGATACAGGATGCAAGGAGATCAAATGATGAGAGGGCCAGACAGCAGGAGCCAGCTGCTTGACTCCCTTACTGCCAATAAGTTCCCATGTTGCTGCAGCTGCTTGCCCAGCAGCAGTGATGGGGGGCACAAATTTGAGACAACACTGCAAAATCAGATTATATACATTGAAAATTATAATATATTGATAAATCTTCCGTGTATAGAAGCTATTTATTGGGGGGTTGTCTTAAATTCAATGTCATCTTTGATTAGGGTAAATATAGTAATTTTAAGGAAAAGTCAATGGGATGACCAGTTCTTTGAACAAAGAATCATCTTTTTGTTGTATGATTACACAATGGACCCTGATCATTAACAGGGCTGTGGTGGGATATGACAACACAAGCAATAATACTACATGCATCCTTACAGTAAATGTTTGTATGGATAAGGCCTCCGTTACTGTAGTTGCTGCTCTTATTCTATAGTTATTCATTCCTTCATTGTCATTATATTGGAGGAAAACTGGGCATGCTGTCTTTTGGATTCAGTTGCCAACAGAAATGTTGTGGCATATTTGTTCCTATATTTATGTATTTTTCACACTTTATAAATATAACCATAATATACATACATTTAGAATCCAGGCAAATAATAGCTATGATTCCAACCCTGTACATCTACATTCAGGAAAATGCTGTGGACTCCTTTCAATTTTTATTCTGCTCTTAACTATTTCAAAGAAAAAGTACTTAATTATTTTGCAGATACCGTGAAAAACCTGTTACCCTTTAATAAACAGCACATTGTTAAATACAATATACCATGGAACAAAATTTACCAGTAAAATATCCTGATACATTTTAATTATTTTCTGAAGTTTACACTGGCACTTTTAAGTAGTCACAAGATCCAACGGATCTTCTATATCAGGTTTATATATATCATTATCAAAAAATTTAAAAATATAAAGCTTTAATTTGTAACCAAAAACTCAAGACCTGATTTGAGCTGTAATTGGTAAGCTAAAAAGAATATTTGCAGATGTTTGTGCCCACATCATTCTGGTACCATCAAAACAACATCTTTATTCCTTGTTTTCAATACTTGTTTTCAAAAACGATTCTTAAATGTTCCCTAAGTGCATAAAGTATAATGTGTTTTCATTTCTTTGTGAATTGAATTATCTGCCTAACTTCTTCAGAAATTTAACCCACTCTTATTTTTCAAAATCTCAGAACAGATTTTTTTCCTTAGTCACTCATCAGTGACCTTTCCTCTTTTTCTACATTTCCCCTCCTTTGTTTTTTCTGCTTTCTCTTCCTCAGACACATACTTTATGCCTTCATTATCATTTGTATTGGAAAAGTGTCTAGAAGATTTAGTCCTTCAGTTAAGTAACCTAAATAAAAAAAATCATTGTATAAATACATAATTATATATTTAAATATAAAACCCAGAAAAATTGGGCTAATTTTAAAAAGTCTATTTTTTACATATTTTGCATGTGATATTTGCATATGATAACTATGCAGAAACAAATACTGTATTTTTGCATCTACCAGGTATGTGTATGTACATGTATATGTATATGTTTATATAGCCATATATTCAGCTGTACATCTAAAAATAGAGGCCAGGTCAAAGCCATATTAAATTTACACTATGAGAATTCCTCCAAAATGCTTATTCTCATTTTAAGGGGTGATAGCCATCAAAATGTATGGGAGGATGCACTAAGCATCTGAGTCCTTTGACCAAGTTTCCAATAATGAGGAGCTTCACCATGATTGGGTGAATTAATAGAACTGCTTTCATACCATAATCGAGTTACCTCATCCCTGCCATCTTATGTTCAAACTGCAAGAGTTCACAAAAACCAATGCACTCCTTTAGCTTAATCCTAATATTCACCAAGACAAAATTATTCTGAAGTGTATACTAAGGATATCTGCATTAAGAAGATCTAAGACTTGATCTTTTTAAGATGTGTAAGTTTGCCCTAGTGTCTGTTCTGTAAAATTAACTATGCAGCAATGCTTGCCCAGCTATATAAACATACAGTTGAGCCCTCAGGCCAAATTCTGTTCTTATTCAAATCCAGTGTAAATCAAAATTAACTCCACTGACTTGTGTTAATGAGACCAGAATTTTAACCAGGCTGTGAATACTCCTTAAATAAGTAACTGGCAATTGAGTCTGTAAAACAATCTTACTCTCGTTAATTAAAAATCAATTCTATATATAGGATGTGAATACTTGAGGGAGAGTTACCATAAATGAAAGATTCAACTAACTTTAAAAGGATCAGATGGATGAAATATATGTTGAGGAAATGTTACATTCCAACATGTCAAATTGCTTTTCATACTATTATTTTGTAAACTCCTTCCTGATACAAATGGGAAGGGTATGATATAAACAAACTATGCACTCACATTGGTTTGAAATCACAGGTTGCAATTGTATACCACAACTGGCATACAATTTTTATTGGTGTACAATACAATGTAGACCACAAGATCATCTATTTAAAAAATGAAAAATACTTAGCAGTGAATTAGTATGCTTATTATTGCAGCACCTTCAACTTTGGAAACAAAAACTGACCTGATAATAATGCAAGTGCAAATCCATGTCTAAATTAGGTTTGAAAACAAGTACTCCTAAGAGAGACTGATTTGTACATGTGAAGTTCGAAACCTTTGGTTTATAAGCTTTCCTTTTTTCTTATTCTTGTGTTTTGTATCATAAGGTTAGCTGCATTTGCAGGTGAACTCTTTCTCTCTCAACTCTCCTTTGTGGCAGACTTCCTTCCTTGCAAAGTTATTACTGTAAATGTGAAATGCTGACTCATGAGCCTGAGGTCACTGGAAACTGGGTGGTGTAGAAGTGGATGTTACATGATCTTGAGCTTTTCTGCTGTTGTGATATCCCTCTGAACTATCCTTAGTTCAGGATCCTGGGCTGCAAGCAGTGCCCAGAAACAGAAGGAGAACTCCATCATTTCCCCCTTTATCCCCCAGTGGTCTCATCTGCCTCACTTGAACACATTTTAAAAAGTAACTTGCAAGCAAGCAGGCTCACACATCTGCCCAGGCTTACTCATTTAGAGACTCCCTCGGAAGGGATTCATTTTAAAGCTATTGAGCAAGCCACTCTCTTTGACAGAGCCTGGGGCGGGGGGGAAGGATTTCAAATGTGTTTTCTGAAAGTCTTCTTGCTGAGCTACCCCAGAGCCAATCCTGGATTGTCCCAGACAGTCCTCAATCCTGGACTACCCTGGGGCCAATCTCAGACTGTGCTAGGATGAATTCCAGACTGTGCCAGGACCAGTCCTAGACTACCTGGGGACAGGCCCGGACAGAGCAGACCCTAAGGGTGTGCGGAGCCTGGGGCATATCTGCCTGTGCAGGGGTGGGACATGGCGAGAGGCCGGAGCGCAGAGCTAGTGGCACATGGTGGCTGCGTGCAGTAGTGGTGGCTTCAGCACGTGCCAATGGCACTGCCTGTGGGGCCTGTACAGCACTGCTCACAGGGCCCCCCCCACAAAGTGTGCAGCCTGCGGCCGTTGCCCCAATTCACCCCCCACCCCAAAAGGGATGACTCTGGTCCTGGACTTCCCAAGAGCCACGCCAATCCAGGGTCAATCCTTAATCCTGGACTACCTGGGGATAATCCTGGACTCCAAAAACAATCTCCAACTGTGCCAAGGCTAATCCTGAACTACCCGGGGTCAGCCTTGAGTCAATCTCAGGACCAATCCTCAATCCTGGACTACCTAAGAACCAATCCTCAACCCCGGAGTGTCCTGGGGCCAATCCTGGATGACTCCTGGGCCAATCCCGGACTACCAGAAACCAAACCTAGGCCACTTCCCGCGCCATTCCCCAGGCCCCAGGGGGCGGCAGACAGGGGAGCACCTGCCGCCCGGTCCCGCCCCTCAGGGCCCTCCAGCTGGCGCAGCGCCCCCTGCGGGCCGGGCCAG
>NW_017728886.1:186401915-186406410 GCF_001723895.1 Crocodylus porosus
AGAGGAGGCGGGGAGGCCCCTCGCTCCCTGTCTCGCTGGCGGAGCGGAGCGGCCGGCTCCCCGCGCGTACAGCCCAGCCCACCCCAGCCCGGGCGGTCGCGGCCTTTCCTCCTCGACCCAGCGACTCGAGCAGCTGCAGGTGAGGCCCCGCTCCCCGGGGCCGCGGCGGCGCTAGGCCCCGCACCCCGCTCTCCCCATCCTCCTGCGGGGGCGCCTGGCTCTGAGGAAAGTTTGCGGGGAACTTTTTTTGGGGGGTGCGGGGCGCGGCGGCCCCATCTCGCATGGGGGACGGGGGGGCCGCGCCACCCGCCTGGGCTGAGGGAAGCCGCCGCGCCTCCTCGCTTTGTGCGCGCGGGGTGGGGGCCCAGCTGCGTGTTCCTCCCGGCTCCCTGCCACCCTCGCCTGAGGCGAGCTTTGCCCTTTGCCTCTCTGCCCCTCCCCTCCCCTCCCCCCCTTTTTGGTCTGTCGTCTTCCGTGGCTTGTGCTTGGTGCGGGTTTCAGGACTGGAAGGCACTGGCACAGGCTACTCTGAGAAGCTGTGGTATTTCCATCCTTGGAGGTTTTTAAGACAAAGCCTTGGCGGGGATGGTGCGGTGGGGGCTGGTCCTGTTTGTAGCTGGGGAGGGGGGCGTATTGATGCCCTGCTGAGGTCCCTTCCTGCCCTCATGTGATGGGTTTAGGCCTCTCTGCAAAACCATGGTGGTTTGTCCCAGCAGCGCTGAAAAAGGTAGATATCAGGAAAATGCATTTTTCCAGTTCTCTGTACCCTGGTGTCCCTGCTTTCCTCCGGTAATGCATCTGTGCTGTCCTCTGTTCTCGCTGTGGTGACTTGTATCCGAGAGGCAGGGCATCTCTGCAGGACTGTGCCTTTTCTCTGACCAGCCGCCTGGTTGGGATAGTTAGACAAGCTTTCGAAGGCAAGAGATCTCATAATGTGGATGTTCATTGGGGGCGCGGTGACTCTTACAGGTTTACATTTGCAGTAGTTGCCCTTCTTTGAGTCTGCTTGAGTTTGAAAAAAAATCAGGTGGAGAAAGCGTAGGCCCTCAGTCCTGTGGAGACATGTACTTGACTTTGCACCTTGTGAGTAGTCATGTATTGATGCATGGTCCATCAGGTTCTGCACAGGGCTGAATACCAGCAGGCTATAGGCTTAGGCAACAAATGCATACCGTTGTATTTATTTTGGTAATTCCAGCTCCATGTGTTTTGTGTACTGGGGATATGGACCATTTTGCTTTGTTTTGGTAGAGTAGAATATTATTCTAGAGAGTGACTTATTCAGATATACCATGCTAATTAAATATTAGGCAAGTTGTTCCTTTTTAGGGTACTACTTCCCCCAAGTTCTGTAACTTAACATAGTGCTTTTTCATACATTCTTCACATTTTGTAAATTCAAAAATGACTCCTTTAGTTAACAGTATAACTTGGATCTCAGTCTTGCAAAAGCTTAAGCATACGTGTAACTTCATGTAAAAGTAGCGTCCAGTGAGTCCACATTCACAAAACTGAGCAGGGATGTTAAGTTTTGCAGAGTCAGGGCCTTAGTACTAACGAGACAGTATTTGCAACATGAATGAAGTATAATACACAGATCAGAAGGGATTATTTTTCTCCCCAAAGCAAAAGACTACAGTAAACAGGTTTACAAAAGGTGGGGGAAAAAGCCTGGGATAAAAGGCAGAAAGTGATTGTTATGTGTCTTTGGCTGTTGGTTTTCATAACTTTTCATCAATTTAGGCCCAGATCCTGTTTTCACAGTCCCTTCAGCGGGAACACAGTTAGTCCTTAAACACCTTTAATTCTTATTTCTTACAATAAAGTGGAATTTATTCAATTATATTTGCATAATATTGTCTACCAAAATGGGATTTTGGCTTCTAAGGGAAAAATGTGTGTGTATAAAAATATACATTTGAACTGTCAGATTATCTTATGTATGGTATATAGCTAGGGTAACTATAATAATTTGAGAGAAATCTAGAGTGGGGGTGGGAAATGCCCACACCACAACCCCCAACCCCACAGCTCCCAGGAGCGGGGCCATGCAGGACAGCATGGTATGTACACACATGCCCACACCCACCCCCATCTCCTGCTGCAGCTCCTTCCCCTTTCCTCCCCACCCCAAGTCTACTGCTAAAGTGACACCTTTTGTAGCTCAGAGGAGTCCAGACCAGGGAGCAGCCCACTGGCAATTTGCTCCTTGGAGAAAATTGAAGCAAAAGTTCCATGTTGGTGCAAACCTGCCCACATGTGCCTGGCTTCTGAGTCAGGAGGCAAGCAGGAGGGTCTGCACAAATCTGGGATTTTTGCTTCAGTTTTCTGCAGTGACTGGGACGCTGAGATAGCCTCTGAAATCTGGAACTATCCTGGCCAATACAAGACATGCGGTCACCCTATATATAGCTCAGAAAAAATACTGCTTTTGCAGGGGTGTAGTATGTTAAAAGGCACTAAGTTAAAGTAGTTAGTCAGATGCCAGTTTTCTACCTGCCATGTCATGCACCAAAATAATGTAAAATAACAACAGAGTTTATTCCTCTAACACACCAGGAGGGCTTTGAGTGTATTGTTACCCATATTCATGTAACAGAACAAACAATACAATGTTTTATGCTCTAGAATAGAACCTTCTTTATGTTGATAATCAATATACTTCCAGCATCTCCAAGAGAGTAAATCAAAACTATTCATTGTGTTCCACTGTGGTAAATGTGTGTTGTCACGTGACTAGTGTGCAAATGTCCATTTTGTGACAAATGCCAGTTTATATAACCAGAGCTTGTTTTATAGTTTAAGTGGTAGCATGACTTTACTGCTCTATGTATTCTATTTGTCTGTGGACAAAAGCAAGACCTTAGCAATATATTTTCAGTCAAGTATTGCTCATGTTCAAACCACTACAAGCAAAGTATTTTCTCTTTCATCTTTGTTCCTGTGTGCTGTACTTCCATAATTTGAACACAGTTTAAACAAGCCATTTTATGTCAAGAATTTAAAAATTGGTATCAGTGCCAAAACAAACAGTGTACTATAAGAACAGTAGATTATTTTATTGACTGAGCTGAAACAAGTAACAATGTCATAGTTGTGAAAAGTGCCAAACTATCAACACTGGAGACTTAATTCACAGAGCACATTCAGCAATGACAAAAAGTTTCTCACACTACTTTGTCAGTATGATTTCTTTCTTGTGTTGAAGGTGCCATCTTTCAGTGTAAGAAGGAAAGCCATTTTTCATGTTCAAAGTTTAACATTTTTGACATCTAAATATCAACAAGGGTGCTGGTTTGCAGTGGTCTCTTTATCAAGGGGCAGTCTCTCTGCATACGCATATATTTGTATGTTTGTATACAAACCACTTCACAATTAGTATATGGTAACTACTGTGGTGAGCTGGAGCTAAACCAGTGATTTAAATCTGAAAGGTTCCAGCTGCCACCTTTGAAAGAAAATCTGGCCAAGTTCACATGTATATCTTAAATTTTGCAAAGGATAAAAGATACCGGCCACATAAAAATACCATCAGCTAATTGTAGGACACATATTAACTATATCAGATAAATTATTAATGGAGATAGCCACAATATTAAGGATTAGATCCTGTAGAAATACTGGCATGACAAAAGCACAAACTAGTATGTGAGTTGTTCCATGGAGAATAGCTGGTTGTGTTAAACTAGTGCACAACTATTTGCAAGATTAGGAGGGTAAGACATTAGTAACAGGAGGAAGGAAATTTGTTTATGTACAGATTCTTATTTCATTTAAAAAACTCTGTTCTCTCCTTGCAACTCATGTATGCATTAAAAATGTAGACAAAAGCATAACTTAAACTGACATGATATTGGAGAAACTCAGGACTTTGAAGCAATCCTTAAATAACAGTTCCCCCAGCCACCTCTTTAGTCAAAATACAAAATAGATAGCTAGGTCTTTTAGCATGCCCTCAAGGGCAACAAACTGAGCTTCAAAAAGCTGAGGGAGAAGTGGGTTCCAAAGTCAAGGGCTCTCCTCTAAGGGCTCCAGCCTTCTCCTGTACTGTGGTAGGAATCTGCAGGAACAGTGCTTCAGCAAATCTCTGCTGCTAGGCTTGAGCATGAGGTTTTGTTCTGATTTGTTTTTCTTGACTGAAGTAGTAATATGTAGTGTTACAGGATATGGTTAGAGAGTGCAGGGGAAGTAGTGACCGCTAAAACCTCAGACTAATATTATCTGTTTTTCCACTCTTGAATACTGAGAGATGCTACACAGGAAATCAGATAATTATTTTTTCCCACTTCAGTGCTGTTTTCTGTTTGCATTTTGAGTGTGCTGACAATTTGGTGGCTCTGTGATTTTTGCTGTGCATCAGTTAATATTTGCTTCACATATTTTAGATCAGTGATTCTCAGCCAGGGTGCTGGGATACTTTGGGGTTCTGACAGGTGCTTTGAAGGGAGATGGGAGGTGTGAGGAGATAAGCAAATAAGTTAAGTCTGGCTCAGGT
>NW_017728886.1:186406510-186413218 GCF_001723895.1 Crocodylus porosus
TGCTACACAGGAAATCAGATAATTATTTTTTCCCACTTCAGTGCTGTTTTCTGTTTGCATTTTGAGTGTGCTGACAATTTGGTGGCTCTGTGATTCTTGCTGTGCATCAGTTAATATTTGCTTCACATATTTTAGATCAGTGATTCTCAACCAGGGTGCTGGGATACTTTGGGGTTCTGACAGGTGCTTTGAAGGGAGATGGGAGTATATGTTGTTTAGGAAGATCAGCTCAATACCCTGCTTGACTGAATTCTCACAAAGCTAGAGAGCAGTGATTCTCAACCAGGGTGCTGGGATACTTTGGGGTTCTGACAGGTGCTTTGAAGGGAGATGGGAGGTGTGAGGAGATAAGCAAATAAGTTAAGTCTGGCTCAGGTTTGTCCCTGCCTGGATGATATGGTTCCCCCCACCTCTACTGCCCAGGCCCTGTACAAGGAGGTAAGCACTAATATATAAATTAGTATTTTAAATAGGGTTCCACTCAATTCAGAAAAGCTATGGAGGGGTGCTTTGAGTCCAGTGAGAGGTGCCTCAAATCCAGAAAGGTCGAGAACCACTATTTTAGAGTAAAACAAACGGTTAATGTCTCAACTGTATAAAATTTGTATACTAACATTTCTCCTGAAAGTAGATGATACCTTGAGAAAATAATTGGTACTTAGGACAAACATTTTTATGGATAAAATTTCAGGTGCATTGAAATAGTGTTTTTACATCAGAGGTTTAGAGAAGGTGGGGAAAAAATAAACAGCTCTCTCCTCATACACACATCTGTGAATAGCCTTACTTATGCAAAAAGCCTCCGTGGCCTCCATGACAATGTGAGTGTTCAGATGAATAAAGCTAGTTGTGAAAACTTTGCAGATCAAAACCATAGGTTGTTTCTGAGGAAATTTGAGGATCATTTTTCTGCATCAGTTAGATTTCTAAGGTTATCTTATAGCCATTTATCTTATAGTCACTTCCTCTCTTTGCAAATTTAAAACAATTCCCAAGCTTCTGGATGCATTTATGCTTTCTATGAGCATGTAAAAGTAAATATGATCTGTAATCTAATCTACATTATAAAATAGGTAGATGTTTTTATATGGGGTAAAGGGACAGAGCTGCTGATGCAGTTGTACTTTATTCAGACAGTTGTTTCTCCCTAAGTGCATGGGATTCTTAGCTTTTTGAGGAAAGAAATGCATGATTTGTGCTTACTGCTGAAATTTAAACCCTGTTTAATATGATGTAATTCAGACTGTAAAAACAGACCCAGTTGCTGGTTGATAGATATTTAAAGTGTGATTAGATGATAGCATGAAAACCTTTGCCTACCACAATGGCGTATCATTAGAAATGTTTTGATCTGCAGCCCAGAATAGAATTCTTACCAAAGAAAACAGATGAATACCTAACAGTCCTTATTATAATAAGCTGTTGTCAACATGCTTGAAGAACAGAAATGAAGCAAGTGATAGTTGTTCTTAGAATTTGACTTAAGCAAGAAAAATAGGGATGGGCCATTGTGTTTTGCATTTTCCTTCCTAACAAATACATTTTTTTAGGAATTAGTCTAGAATTTAATTCAAATCCTGTACTTTTTTTTTTAACCATCTTGCAATCTCTCTCCTGTTTACTCTCAAAACTGCCTATACCAACCTTAAATCTTGGCACTTCTTTACTGCCATGCAAACATAAACAATAATATCAAATACTACATATGTGCATGGAAAGTTAGTAAAAGAGGTAGTTACTTTATATTATCTGATATTGTTGGTTGAAGTATATTTTGTTCAGGAATTAATTTAGAATCAGTGCTTAGAAAAAAAATTTGTGGCCATGAAAGCGTTTATTCTTTTCTACCAAAATTTGTCTAGCCATTGTAAGTTAATATTTTAGAGCATTTGTATCATTAACATTTTTTTTCAACATTTTGTAGAGAAATTGGCTATAAATACCATAAGGCTTAGTAAGTAGACAAAACTTAACAGAAATGTTGTATGTTCAGTTCTGTGGTGCCATCTTTCAGCAGGGCCCACAAATATCTTTTTCCTACATTCAAGAGAAGGTATTGTAGTGATAGATGCTTTAAGTAGAATAAATCAAACCTTCCCATTTTTTTAAATGGTCAATATTTATTCCATTTACCAGTAGAAATTGGGTCATTTTAGGAGTGCTTGTACATGAGAAGAGAAACTGTTGACATCAGAACATGAGTTTTAAACGTTTTCAGTAGCTTGGCTGAGAGAGGAAATAAGTAAAATAAAAACAGTAACTTTGTTTTATAAAATTGTAACAAATACGTAATTGTAATGTAACATGCATAATTTCCAACTGAGCTGTTTTTGCTGCCATCTTGCCTCTTGCTTCTCACTTTAATTCTGATATTAAGGCAACTAGTGTATTCACGAAAGCTCGAAGTTAAGAAGTAATGCTTTATAGTATTTGAGAGTTAGCATTCCAGGCATTTCTGAACTTTACATTGTTAACTCAGGCTGTTTTTATTTCTGTAGATAGTGGCCTCTAAAGTCAGGTCAGACTTCAGCGATGGTGTGATCTGAGGAAGAGAAATGTATGGTGTTAAGGTATAACACTACAGCTGATGAGAGTTTTACAGCTTCTAGTGTTTTCATTGGTCCGTAGCAGTAAAGTTTATAACTAGCTCTAGTTCAGGAGGTCAAAATGTTCTGTAGTTTGTCAGAATGAGCAGGTTCATTTTAGCAGTGCAGTGAGCCCACAGACAAGTGTAGCAAATGGATTTGCCCGCAGAGTATTTAATAGAAGAGCTGCACAGTGAGTGAGACTCTATGGATGTTTAGTTCGTAATCTAAAATGAGAGATTGAGAACTTTGGACAGAAGTACATCCCGCCCTCTGCAGTGTCTAGTGCATAGTTGCTGATACTAGAATAATAAGTTATGCACACTGGTTTACATTTTTGGTTTAAGAAGACCCCCCTATATCCCGTCCTCCCCCTTGACCCTAGTTGGGGTACTGCACACACAACTTTGCCATCTGCAGTTGCCTTTAGGCAAGTTTTTGCCCCTTGCCTCTGGTCCTGTATCAGCACGGCAGATGATGGTTTTGGTTCTGTCACTGTTCGTTTTGAATGCATGTGATTTGGTATTTTGGTATCTATAGTACCCTGGAATTCTCAGTGTGCTTACACGGTTCTGGAATATGCAATACTTGGGGCTTTGAAAATTGGGCCTTTGTAAAATTGGAAGAAGAATTTGAAGCAGATGTAGGCTGATATCCTGCAAACAAGGTAGGGATAATGTTGGACTGAACTAGTCTTGCAACCCAGAGTTAAATACTTATTTGAAGGATAAGTTCTATAATAGTTTTCATGTTTCCTGAATTGATTAATCTATATCTAATTGTTAACAAAATTAATCTTCATTTTTATTATCAAAATTCAATTTTAAGATAGACCAGGGATGGTAGTAAAATAGGGTAGAAAAAAATATTTTTCAACCAGGATGATTGGTTTCGGAAGAGAAGGAAAGGAAGTGGTAAGAGCTCCAAAGCCCTTTTCTCTTGTTATGTTTTGCAGATGGTCCTGAATCATTAGATGCCAAACACTCCCAAATATTAAAAAGAAATAAGAAGTATTACTCAGCTTGTAAAAGAGGTTTTATGAGAAATGAAAGAAGGTTTTCAAACAGTGTCTTGCTTTTTGAAGTTTCTAGACTGTTGATTAACTTTATTATGGTAGCACTATGGCTCTCAGGTAATTTATTGATTGCAATCACTGAAGCCCTGGAAAGAGCTAGGCCAACACGCAAACACCAGTTTCTTAGTTGCATCTCTCCTTGTACAAAAAAAATTATGCATGTGTGGTCTGATATCAAAATAATGCAGCAAGTGTAAAACACCGGGTATGTTTGGGTGGCTGTCTTTACAGTGATAAATCAGGCCCAAATTTGTATAACTTCACAAAAGTAGACATCCTCAAATGCATCATACCGATAAAAGTGTTTTCTTATAGTCATGGTTTTCATTCTTTTTAGACTTAAGGTACCCCTTGACAGACCCAGCACGCCTTGATCAGGAAGAGCCATTTCTTAGTTTCACTTGTTTTTTCGATTAGAGAAAATAATAGAACAATTCTCCTGTTTAAAAATAACTCAGAAAGACCACAACAGGTCATAATGTTTTTAACACTACAGATTCCTATTTGAAATCTCTGGGTTCATCATTTGAATCATGTTCACACACCAAACAGTGCTAACATTGCATGATACCCATGGAACCTTTGAAAGGATCTTAAGGCAGCCTGGGGTGCTACAGTTCCCTGGTTGAGAATCACTAATCTACAGTAATCAAACTTCTGCCCCTTCAGGTGAAATGTATACCTGTCTTCAACACAGGATAACATGAATGCAATATGTATCATGATAGTGAATGGAAACTCTGGTCATTTGGAGTAAAATGTTTATTACCTGCTATGTGATACTTAAACCTGTAGCTTTTTTTTTTTTTTTTTAAAGACTAGGTAGTTAAAATTGTATACCATGCTCCCTTCCCCAGGCATATTAAGTGAGTAAATGATCAGATCTGTGTGTTTTCAAATTATAAAGTCCCTATAAAGTGTTGAGGGATTTTATCTCTGATCAGTAGGAAATAAAAAAAAGAAATGCTGACTGATTCTTGCAGCATAGCTACATTGATAGAGTAATAATGTTGCTGTGATTTTTTTAAATTAAGATTATTTAAAGTTCAGCACAATTCATAAATTTTAAAGCTTGAAGTTTCTTATATTATGTTTGAAATTGAAACATAAACTAATTTTTAACTGAATAATAACATATTTCCTTTTCCATTATGGAAAGTATTTATTGGCTCAAAACATATAAAAACCTATGTAAAGTATGATGAAGACTAACAAGTCAGTCATGAAACCCAAGACCTGTGTTATTATTGTACTAGGAGGGAAAATATGTTTTTTTGTAGTCTACAGTAGCTCTTATATCTAGGTTGGGAATGGTTAACTCTTGAAAAATATAGAGACAATTTACAATTTTGGAGTGCTTGTTTGAGTTTGGAATAAATTGTGAGCAAACTAATGTACAGTGGGTAGATTTAAATCATTAACTTGAATCGTGTAAATTAGCAAGCAGGCAGCATTGATTTAAATAATCAATTTTAATTTTGTTTTATGTTGGTGATTTTTATTTATTTTACTAAAGAAAGGTTGAGTTGCATTGATTGGTAAGTATTAAAATATTAATTTGCAAGTAAATACTTACGCTAAATTTAGTACTAGTTTTTAACTAAAGGATACACTTATTTAAGATTGTAAATACCTCAGTATACATTTATTCAGATTTGTTATTTTTTCATTTATATGTTAGAAAATGGTGAAAGATGCATGTCTTTACTATGTGATAAGGATGTTTTATACCTTATTTGTATTGAGCTGCACTTTAATTTAATTAAAAATCTGGCATTAAATATATGGTGTCTGTTTGCTAGTGTTGTACTGATTGTTAATTACAATTATCTTCAGTGCCTTGGGTACATGAGGAGAAAAGTATAGCAAAGCGTGTTAGAAAATATTATTAATTATCTAATATTATCTGTTATTTTAAAATCTAATATCATCTGTAGATAATGGATTGAACTGGTTGTTTCTGGTTAGCATATGTTTAGACCTAGTTGACCTTAAACTTGCATCATATTATTAATCATTTGAAGTAAGAAAACAAGCTGTCTTCCTTTTGCAACTCCCAATCTGTTTGTCCACTTTGAAAGAACTAGGCATGATACTGAACTAGTTGTACAAAATACTTTTTCTCTGCCGAAAAAGAAGGCTACATCTGCCCAAAGTGGGTTTAGCATCATGATAGACATTGATTCAAGGTGTTTAAAATGCATTTTTCTTTTTAGAAAAATCTATTTCAATACAAACATATTATATGAATATAAGATACAATTTAATAAAGAAACATAAGCACTTTCCAGCCTGATTTAATATACGATCAGCAAGCAGGTTCTACAAAGTTATACCTTGCAAGCATTATATTTTTAATCATTACTATTATCAAATATATTTAAAAATGTATATAAGATTTAATCTTGGACTGACTCACGCATATACAGTTAGGGAACATGTGACTTAAGTGTTTGAGTCATTTTGAGGCAAGAATTCATTTAACAGTTTAAATGCTAACATTTTATGACAGTTTATTGAGCTCTGAAAATATAGTTGATCTTGACCTTCTGGGTTTTCTTTTTTTTTTTTTTTTAAGATAGTGACAGCATCTTAGATACATAGATGAATAAAATACCAGAAGATTTTTGTTGCAAATCTATGAATGGGGCAGACTTTAATTTTTGCACGTGCCCCCCCTACCCACACTCCCAAAGCTTGGTTTACACAGGCAGCTCATTTGTAAGTAAAATGCTTCTAGACAAGATGAGAATATCACTTTTTCCCCTTTAAACTGTTTGGTATGTCAACTTAATTGCATATTTTTAACTAATTTAAACTTGAAAAGTGTGGCTGCAATACATTCATATGTTTCCTGCATGTTTTAATGCCTGATCCTCTTTCTGTTAAGTCAAGTTCTGCTTGACTTCAGGGGGAGCTGGATTAGATTTTACACAAGAGAACCAAATTGTTTTGCTAGGTTAAGTGAAGGCAACAATATTGAAGTCAACTTCACTGAAGTATAAAATGAAAACAAAGTAGTTTTGCTTTCTTTTGCTAGTAATGAAA
>NW_017728886.1:186413458-186416872 GCF_001723895.1 Crocodylus porosus
TTGTTGGAATTTGAATATCTTATATAGAATTTAAAAGAAAAAGGAAAACTGGAAACATTTTTTAAAACTACAATCATATGTTTGGGCAATTCGTAATTTAGTAACTTTAATAGGTTTTACTTTGTTAAAATATCCACAGTTTTAAAAAAAAAGATGTACTTTATTTTGGGAATTATTCTAGAAACTTCATATTTTAAAACTATAGTGACCAGCATTTCAGATGTTTTCTTAGAGAATAATAAAATATTGCATTCATACATGTAGAAAGAAATGAAGCGCAGTTAAAAATTAAAGATTGACCAAATTTCTGTCTTCATATGTTCCACTCTGCATTTATATTAGTCTGTTGCAAAGCTGTATTTTTGCCTTCTGCATGTATGACATCCATTGATATTCAAAGAATATTGAAAATCAAAGTGTAGGCTATTGGAATACTGTGACTTTTTGCATTGTTATACTTTTTCATGGATGGGTTTCTCTAGAGCTCAGGGATAGTAAATGATATATTTGAGCAGGGGGGTGAACTAGCCAACTCTTGATGTGCCTTTCAAGCATGTGAATCTTAGAAAAATTAGAGCAATGTGACAAGGTTTATTTAATCTCCTGGAAGGAATTATTAATACCAGATGTTTTGTACTTTAAGTGCTGTATGATTTTACTCTTTATTTGTCGTATTCATGAGAGGGAGAAGGGTCAAGTCCATAATGATCATTTGACAGTTTTGAATTTTAAAGAGTATTTAAAAGAGTTAATTTGTGCAATGTGTATCTAAATTTCATGGGCAGTTGTCAGCTAGAAGAATAAAGATTTGCAAAGTTCTCAGCTGACCACCTGTAGTTATGCAGAAATCCTAGAAGACATTAGTGGTATGCAAAATGATCCATATCCTATTTGGATTCAGCCAGAATTGGAGACAGTGATTTGATTTGTTGATTCAGATCACTGTCCCAATTCTATTTGACTGAATCTGAAGATTCGATGCTGATTCAGAGAATCAGTGATTCGGCCATAGACACAGCTTTGAATGTTTTTTCTATATACCTTGAGGTTCCAGGCACAGCTTGTGAACACTGTAATGCTGGGGCAGATGGAGTGCCCCACAAAAGTGTAGGGGGGCGCCTCGTGTTCGGCAGCAAACCAGTGGTGGACTGGAAGTGCTTCTGGTTCACTTCTGGGTCTGCTGCCAAGGGTGTTGGGTATCCCCCCATGCTCCAGTCTGATGCTCCATCCGCTCCAGCATCTCGGCATTCATGAGCCGCTTGGTACCTTGAGGTATGTAGAAAAAACACTTAAAGCTGCGTCTATGTTTGAATCATCAGATCTTTCCAAATCTCTCCGAATTGATTTGGAGGGTTCAAATTTGATTTGGAGAGATTAAAGGGTCTCCCGATTTTTTTACTTGGATTTGCAGATTCAACCACCAGGTTGGGCTGAGTCTCTGCCGAATTGAATTGGCGACCAAAGCTTCGCACAGCCCTAGAAAACATAACACAGAGATGCGATGTATTTTTGCTGCCATTAAATTGTAGCTTGCTAGGAGTAAAAGGGGAAAAACAGGACTTCCTTAAAGTATTTATCTTGGCTACTAAATTTACAGATAAGACACAGAAGAGATTTTTACTATTAGTCATAGTTAGGAAGTGCATTGAACCTTCAACTTCTCCCCGGAAATGTTCTGTACTTGTATCATCTTCCATTAGCTTCATCTATTGAGAAAGTCACTGGTTTTTAGAAACTCTTGCTGCAACTTCTTTGTGACTAAAGCACATTGTCAATCAACCCAGTCCTCTCAATGCCAGCCAACTGTCCTCTTAATGCAGTGATTCAATTGAATGAATAGAGCTCCTGCTTTAAGGAAACAATTGGCTACCAGAAAGAGTGCCAACTTGATTTAACTTTGCACAAGTGTGAAAGAGTTTTTAAATGGATACTGTCAACTGGTGTTGGCTTAGAGTTTCAGCTGCTTGAAAATTGTTATACTTTTGACTGTACATATGCCCAAATGTATGTATGTAATATTTTATACTCAACAACTCTGTTGACAAGAAAGTTAAAATCCAGGAAACTATAGCTAGGCAATGTCCCTTGGGCAGACAGAACTGTATTAAATGTGTTCTGGCCAAATGTACATAATAACTTTTAAAATGGTTGTTTTTTGGCACTGGTAGAGAAATTGGTGAAGAAAATAGTGGATTTGTGTTTTAAGCTGTTTCTTCATTTTTCCCCAGTGTCACGGCGTGTGCGTGAATCATAAAAGTCTCTTCTACTATAATTTCTCTATATATGGCAACCCATATATGTAAAACTTGAAATATTTAGCCAAATGCCTAATGAAGCATACAGTATTCTGTAATTACTTATGACCAGTAGGAATGCTGAAATTAAGATGATGATGGTGAAATGTGACCCTTTCAATATATTTGAATTTAAAGTTATCATTTCTTACCTGCCAAGCCCCTTTTATCAACTCTGTATGGAGATTTGAGAGGAGGAGGTGTTCTAACTGCTTTCCTACTGTATGTCTGTATGTGCACTAACGAACCCAAAGAACAGTGCTCTTTTCCCCTTCAAATGGTGGTTTGAACACAAAACTTACTCCAGTGAAAAGTCTGACCTTCATGGCTTCTCTTCACTACAGTCTAAAGAAAAGAAAAGATAAAAACATGTTTGAAGAGAGGACCTATGAGGCAGATACAGTAGTTAGGAGGCTTGTGGGGTCATCCAAAGCCACCAAGTTGGGTTGAGGAGAAAAAGTAGGAAGGCTGAAAAAAGAATAAGGAAGAGATACAAGAAGATTTATAAGAAGGAATCTCAGAGTAAGATGACTAATTTATAGGCAGCTATAGTCTTGTAATTAGTTCAGCTACATGCAATGGAAAGAGCAGTCTATTAAATGATGATACATGATTATTAATTGTAACAGTTGTAAGGGTACCTGTTGGTGAATTAGAATATAAATCAAGACTAAATATTCTTTTTTTTTTTTAAGGAGGGTAGTAAGACTAGAAAATAGAGTAGAAGAAGGAATTGGAAATTGGGAAAGAATTTACTGAGACAGTTAAGCTATCAGTACATACAGCTTGTGTCCTTGTGTGTATATTGACCAAAACCATGAGTTGCATATTTTTTCAGTTTTATAGGCCGCCTGCAGACCACAGTGGAAGGTGCTGGAGTTTTGGTAATTTCACTGCTCTTGAAAATTGAGTAATGTCAGCGGTTCAAAGCTTGTGATAGTTTATGTCGCATTTGAACAGATAATTTTGCAGCAACTGTGGTTAGAACATTTTCTTTTTAAAAGGTTTAAATTCTATGGTAGTAAATGATACAAGCTTCTTGTAAGCCTGAACAATCTTTTTCCCAATTGTGACTAGGCAGGTGAATATTTCGGAATGTCATCTTATACCCTTGTAAATA
>NW_017728886.1:186416883-186474156 GCF_001723895.1 Crocodylus porosus
TGGGCTGAGTCTCTGCCGAATTGAATTGGCGACCAAAGCTTCGCACAGCCCTAGAAAACATAACACAGAGATGCGATGTATTTTTGCTGCCATTAAATTGTAGCTTGCTAGGAGTAAAAGGGGAAAAACAGGACTTCCTTAAAGTATTTATCTTGGCTACTAAATTTACAGATAAGACACAGAAGAGATTTTTACTATTAGTCATAGTTAGGAAGTGCATTGAACCTTCAACTTCTCCCCGGAAATGTTCTGTACTTGTATCATCTTCCATTAGCTTCATCTATTGAGAAAGTCACTGGTTTTTAGAAACTCTTGCTGCAACTTCTTTGTGACTAAAGCACATTGTCAATCAACCCAGTCCTCTCAATGCCAGCCAACTGTCCTCTTAATGCAGTGATTCAATTGAATGAATAGAGCTCCTGCTTTAAGGAAACAATTGGCTACCAGAAAGAGTGCCAACTTGATTTAACTTTGCACAAGTGTGAAAGAGTTTTTAAATGGATACTGTCAACTGGTGTTGGCTTAGAGTTTCAGCTGCTTGAAAATTGTTATACTTTTGACTGGACATATGCCCAAATGTATGTATGTAATATTTTATACTCAACAACTCTGTTGACAAGAAAGTTAAAATCCAGGAAACTATAGCTAGGCAATGTCCCTTGGGCAGACAGAACTGTATTAAATGTGTTCTGGCCAAATGTACATAATAACTTTTAAAATGGTTGTTTTTTGGCACTGGTAGAGAAATTGGTGAAGAAAATAGTGGATTTGTGTTTTAAGCTGTTTCTTCATTTTTCCCCAGTGTCACGGCGTGTGCGTGAATCATAAAAGTCTCTTCTACTATAATTTCTCTATATATGGCAACCCATATATGTAAAACTTGAAATATTTAGCCAAATGCCTAATGAAGCATACAGTATTCTGTAATTACTTATGACCAGTAGGAATGCTGAAATTAAGATGATGATGGTGAAATGTGACCCTTTCAATATATTTGAATTTAAAGTTATCATTTCTTACCTGCCAAGCCCCTTTTATCAACTCTGTATGGAGATTTGAGAGGAGGAGGTGTTCTAACTGCTTTCCTACTGTATGTCTGTATGTGCACTAACGAACCCAAAGAACAGTGCTCTTTTCCCCTTCAAATGGTGGTTTGAACACAAAACTTACTCCAGTGAAAAGTCTGACCTTCATGGCTTCTCTTCACTACAGTCTAAAGAAAAGAAAAGATAAAAACATGTTTGAAGAGAGGACCTATGAGGCAGATACAGTAGTTAGGAGGCTTGTGGGGTCATCCAAAGCCACCAAGTTGGGTTGAGGAGAAAAAGTAGGAAGGCTGAAAAAAGAATAAGGAAGAGATACAAGAAGATTTATAAGAAGGAATCTCAGAGTAAGATGACTAATTTATAGGCAGCTATAGTCTTGTAATTAGTTCAGCTACATGCAATGGAAAGAGCAGTCTATTAAATGATGATACATGATTATTAATTGTAACAGTTGTAAGGGTACCTGTTGGTGAATTAGAATATAAATCAAGACTAAATATTCTTTTTTTTTTTTAAGGAGGGTAGTAAGACTAGAAAATAGAGTAGAAGAAGGAATTGGAAATTGGGAAAGAATTTACTGAGACAGTTAAGCTATCAGTACATACAGCTTGTGTCCTTGTGTGTATATTGACCAAAACCATGAGTTGCATATTTTTTCAGTTTTATAGGCCGCCTGCAGACAACAGTGGAAGGTGCTGGAGTTTTGGTAATTTCACTGCTCTTGAAAATTGAGTAATGTCAGCGGTTCAAAGCTTGTGATAGTTTATGTCGCATTTGAACAGATAATTTTGCAGCAACTGTGGTTAGAACATTTTCTTTTTAAAAGGTTTAAATTCTATGGTAGTAAATGATACAAGCTTCTTGTAAGCCTGAACAATCTTTTTCCCAATTGTGACTAGGCAGGTGAATATTTCGGAATGTCATCTTATACCCTTGTAAATACTGAATGGTAATTTCCATTAGCCTGATACAGAGCATGTCGTAATTATCTGAGGAGTCATGAAAACAGAATAAGACCTGAAAATACTCTTTGGATTTAAAGAAATGCAAAACTCTAGAACTTTTGGTTCAGAGATGATACCTTTGAAATTTCTTAGTTGGTCTAATAAAAAGGTATCATCTCTGAACCAAAAGTTCTAGAGTTTTGCATTTCTTTCTGTCACAGATCAACACGGCTACCAGATATATCCGTGAAGCTATTTGGATTTAAGCACATTATTCAATTGCTCTTAAAATAATACAGGAGAGATTGTTAATAGAATCAAACAAAAATGACACATTGAAACCTGAAAACTAATTCTGTTCTTGGATAAAATACAGCTCATTTTCATGTTGAAGAGGAAGGAACTGTAATGGAAATGAGACAAAATTTAAATGTGTTTTTACTGGTACTGGGCTAAACAGGGTGAGTTTGGGTTTGGGTTTGAGTTTGAGTTTACATGAAATACCAGACCCGCAGTTCCAAACAACTGCTAAATATCTTAATTCAGATATATGCCAAATGTTAGTAGTTTTGATAAATTAGCTTTGTAACTTTCATGTTTTCCTTAATTTCTAGATACCACAGAGGTGGTAGTAATTTCTGGAAAGTGCTCAATTTTTATCCCCCAGCCAGATGTTTTAAAAGTAATATTTCCTTTCAGACAGGATTTCATTTACAAAATAATGGTTTGACCTTCACCAGAAAATTACTATTTTTCTTCTATTGAAGTGAAACTGTTAAATGGCTCAACTGCCACTATTACATATCTTTTTTTGAACCTTCATCAGTTGAATCATTTTTAGATTAGATGAATAGAAAGGAGTTTTTCTTCAGTAGATGTAGCTAACAGTGTTCAGGGGTCCACTTTATGTAATTCTTTATTATGTTAGTGATCTTAACAAGGACACTATTCCGCACTTTTTTCCTATATTTACAACTGTGGAATGCCAAAAAATCATACTGAAGTTGACATTTTTTCTGTTGAAGGTTTGCATTTCAGGTTTTGTGTTCTTGAAAATCAGAAAATACATTGTTTCTGTAATTGGGTTGGAGTGAGAAAGTGTATCTAGGACTTGTAGCCCTGTAGAGCTGAAAAAACTTAGTTGGTGTATTTATGTAATGGTGTGTTTATTTCATTTCACCTGCAACTTTAACACCCCTCTTTTCTTACTATGAGCCATTTCTCAGAATTTTTTATACCACTAGTGCCCAGCATTTTAGGGTGCCCAAGGGCTGGATAGGTAGTACAGGTTCCCTCTGCGGGCCAGATCAGGCTAGGCTCAATACAACACACAGCACTGGTGCAGAAGGGGTTCGATCTGGCTTTGTGGGTGTGGGAAGGGCACAGCCCAGCCCTGATCCAGCTGCTCATGGGGGCAGGAAGCTGCAACCCTGATTTGGATGCAAGCGGGTGAGGGCGTGGCAGCCCAGATACAGCCATAGGAGGAGGGGTGGGGAGCAGCCTGGCCTCAATCTTGATGTATGGTGCAGGGGACAGGACAGAGTAACCCCAGTGCGGATATATGTGGGGAGGGTGTAGGGAGAAAACCCGGCCCTGATCCTGATGCGTGATGGGAGGTGTTGCAGGGCACTAAGGTGTGCCTGCTCCTTTAAGGACAGAAACTGCCTAGAGAGGGGGCTCTGGGGGACGGGCAGAAACCCCTCAGGTCCAGGTTGCCATGGCAGCAGGCTAATGAGAGAATTAGCCTGCACCTGTACCTGGTCAGCTGACTGGAAGAAGGCAGGGTCCTGGACACACACAAGCCCCAGAGCTGGGGTTAGAGGCAGTCAGTTCTCTGACAGCAGCCAGAGGGGAAGGACTTCATGCATAAAAGCTCCACGGAGATGCTTGGTCGCCTGTCCAGCTACTGGTGAAACTAACGGACTCCAGGAGCTCCTAAAGTGTCTGGGGATAGGAGGCAAACTTTGCTGAGGGAGAAACTGGCCCTCTTAAAGGTGCGGTGTGTGGCCTCCAGTGTCACTGGTGTTATTATTGTTAGGTTATAGCCCAAGAACTCATGTTTTTGTTGTTGTTTAATCTGATGGACGGGGCTGTGGCTATTGGGGAGGACGAGACCTCACTGGGGCACACTCATGCAGAGCCCCAGTGCCAGAGGGCGCAGTTACTGAGGCTAAGAGTCCAGTGACAACAAGACGCCAAACTAAACTGAGGCCTCATCACTAGAGACAATATCTAAATACCATCTGTGAGGCATGTGGTGTGGTAAAGGGGTGGTTTTGGAGCCATGCATCTAGCCTATAATGCTTGTGGTATCTTGCAAGGCACCTGCTTAGCACAGGACCCAGCAAGGGGTCTAAAAACCCTCAGGGTTTAGTGGGGTCCATCAGGACTGTGACTGCATAGCAACTTGAGGGCAGCCTCCCTATCTACTATTTTAACCAGCAAAGCATAGCAGGTGAGACTAGAAGGTGCCCACAGGGCAAAGCTGCTGTGGTTACAGAGCCCTAGGGGCATCACAGCCATCTTGGGACCCTACCCTGTTACAAGGGGGAATGGGATTTGAACAGTCCTGGTCTCAATACTCAAAGGACGGTGGTGGGGAACAGTCCAGCCCTGATCGTAATGAATAGTGGGGCGGGGTGAAGTAGCCCAGTCCCCCTCCTGATGTACTGGGGGATGGAATGGTTCAAATGTGGATGCGTGGGGAGGGCAGGGAGCAGCCCAAACCCGATTTAGATGTATGAGGTGGGAAGACACAGGGATCGGCTCAGTCTGGAAAGGCAGAGGGTAGGCCTGGACCTGATCCCACTGCGTGGCAATAACACAAGTGGGGCTGGATCCAGCTGTGCAGTTTCCACCACTCCCCGTTGCCAAACTTCCCAACCCATGGGGATTCCCCACAGGTGGATGGTGTGGCCCTGGGCCGGAAGTTGAGCACCCCTGCTTTATACCATATATATTTCAGACTCTTTTGTGGTGCTTGATATTTGTGTCCAGTCCTCCTTATATTGCGTGCACATCCTCCTGGCCTTGAACATTCTTGTGTGAACTGCAAAATCTAACTAGATAACCGGTGAGAGAGAATTTTCATTATAGAACTAACCAAGAAAAACCCATAACTGTTATTGAGAGAGGTATATTTACAACATTTTAAAGAAAAGAGCTATTTCTCCTTCTATACTGAGCCTCAAGAGGAGGGAAAAAACCAAAAAGTGTTTGTTTGTTTTATTTATATTTTCCTGGAAGTTTCTGGGGCTTTTCTGGATCCTCCTGTCTCTGCATATGACAGGAAAGGCGTGGTAGGTAAGGCACGATGAGATATGCATACTGTACATGTTAATTTTCAGAGTAAATAGAAAACACATGTTAAGTGTTGTAATCTTCAATGAGCTGGGTAGATTGAAGATGCTGATGTTAGAAGGTTGTCCCTGGCATAGAGAGATGCATGGTTCATCCAAGCCGAAGTTGCAGCAGTTTTGTTCATTTATATCACTTGCACATGTAACATTTTAACTGATGCAAGCTTTGGAGCAGCAACGTTGCATCTCATGTTAAATTGCTTGAAACTAGTGTCTCCCCACAGCCTGTCTTTCTCTCTGCTTGACCACTCTCCAGGGCTTACACTTTTCTATTCTGAAGTCTTCATCAATCTTCAGCAGTACTCTTTCCTTCCTCATTTTCCTCCTTTGGGATTATCTGTCTTGTGGTTACATTATCCTTGATGAGTGGACACGGATAAGCCCCAACTGTTATCTGATTTTATGATGAGAAATCACTTCTGCTGTACATCTTTAGCCATCCTAACTCTTCTAACTGCTTTCCTATCCAGCAGCTGATGTTCAGTTGCACTTCAGAAATAATGGGCTTCTTAACAACTTCATGTTAAATTCAGTGAACTTAACTTGCATTAAAGCAGCTTTGTGTTAAGTACATTCAAAGTGATGTGCACACAACATTTATGTTCCATAAAAACCTATTCGTGTGTACGTATCTATGACATTAGACAATAGCACTATGTGGAAGAGAAGGAAGTGTGTGCTGCTGAGGTTGAAGGGGAAAGCACCCCGGTTTGCAGCTTGGTTACTCTTGCCCTCTTGTATGGAAGGAGCTATTGTTAATATTCTTCCTTGATGCTGCCCTGATCTGTGTGCAGGGGTTTCGTACTTCCTTCATACTGGCTTATTTAAAACACCTGTTGACTTTCTGTGAAGATGTTGCTTACTAACTTCACATCTTCCTTAGAGTTGAGCACTGAAGCAGTGCAAGTGGTGTTAACCTCCTTACTCCAGTTACAGATGAGTGTGGTACCTCATCCTTCTGCCAGAAACTGGTATATGAATGTGTTTCTTTGTTGTTTCTTCCCAGTCTCTCTCTTTTGGGGAGGAAGGGCGGGGGGTGGGTAGGGATGGTCCTTATCCTTTGTGTATAACTGCAGTCTCTGAGATGCTTGCTGCTGTCTGTTATTCACAGACTTCTAAAACAGAAAAGTAATTAAACTGAGATGGTTCTTGGCAGTTTCCATGTTTTTAGCTCACTGTGTGGACAAAGACAGTGATGTTTAAAAGCACGTAGGCAGGTCATGGCTAATCATGTAAGACAACAAATAACTGCTCACTTGGAAAATAACATTTGTGACCGACTTTTTCCATTGTAAAATGGCATTATTAAGCTTGGCTTTTAAATATTTTTATTTTAAAATTAAGCTTTTAGTTAAAACTTGTAACAGATTTAGTGCAGGGAATGTTGCACTGTTTTCCATGCATGGCATAAATATTTTGAAGGCATGTCATCTTTTGTCTTTACGGTGCATTGGTTGCCTAGTGAAACTTCTAATGTGTTTTTAAAAGATCCCAAGGTGTTTTAAAGGTGTTTTATTGTTCATCTTGAATTTAAAACATTCTTGTTGTCCTTTCAGCTCTCTAAAAATTGGTGGAAGAAATCACTGAACAAGTCATTTAGCAAACTTGCTTTTGTCAAATCTCACCTATTTTTAACTTAATTTTTTAAAGGATATTAGTATTACATTATCCACTTCTCCTGCCACCTCCCCTTACAAAAATATTGTAGTTAAAACTTCTTTCTAAAGCTTAACTTGCCAGTTAAGAACAAGAAAATTTGCTAGTAGCTTTAAATGAATATGAAAATAAGATGGCTTTAGGCACAAGAATTTGTAATACTGAGATTGTAAATCTTTTTTTTTTTTTTTTTAATAATAGAACATTGTGTGAACCTGCAGGATGCAAATGGAAGGAGAGAATTTTTAAGTCTGAACCTGTAAAGCTGGTTTGCAGTCAATACAGTACACCACAATACAACAAATAAAATGCTTACGCCAAAATGGAATGAAGCATTTCCCCCTTTCTTCATTAATTATTTATACTGATTCTCGCTGACTCTTCTTTTTCTCTCTGATTTGTAAAAGAGGTGGTTTTCTACAGGGATCCGTTACTCTTGTTTTTTTGAGAGTCTTACCCCAGCCTTCCCAACTCTTCTTACCTATTCTATTCAGCTTTTCTCTTGTTCGTTTGTTTATTTATTATATATCTTAAAACTATAATTTACAAAACCACACCCATACACGTATCCCAGGTTTTTATTTCTCAGAGACTAATTCCGTGTTGTGCTTTGTGTGTGCTCCTGCCTAGTTCACTCTTGCTATTTGCCATACAGGCAGCACAATGGAATTTGAGCTTTGAGAAACCAGCTTACACAGGCAGCTTTTAGATTGCATGGCGCACCTTCTCTGATCTAACAAGGATACTTGATATTAGAAATTGGAATGCATAACCTCAAAAGATTTTAATTACCTTTTAGCTTTCAATTTTATACTTTATTAGAACTCCTTGTAGATTTTAAGACAAGGTATTGGTGCTTTTACCTGATGGAGTGAAGTGAAGGAACTAACCCACATATTTCAGTCATTCAAGAAAGTTTTCTCCTCTCTAATATTTTTTCCTAAGTATTGTTGGGGCTTGCATTAAAACTTACCAAGATGAATATGGGCAGGCAGTGTGGGGATGCAGTCAAGAAGGCCAACTGCACCTTGTCATACATCCACAGATGCATCTCAAGCAGGTCCAAGGAGGTGATACTCCGCCTCTGTGTGGCTCTGGTCAGGCTGCAGCTGGAGTACTGCATACAGTTCTGGGCACCGCACTTCAAGAGGGATGTGGACAACATGGAGAGGGTCCAGAGGAGGGCCACTCGCATGATTGGGGGGGCAGCAGGGCAGGCCCTACGAGGAGAGGCTACAGGACCTGAACCTGTTCAGCCTGCATAAGAGAAGGCTGAGGGAGGATCTCGTGGCCTGTTAAAACTAGTCAGAGGGGACCAGCAGGCATTGGGGAAGTCCCTGTTCCCCCGAGCACAGCCAGGAGTGACCAGGAATAACGGTCACAAGCTGGCAGAGGGTAAATTCAGATTAGACATCAAGAGACGCTACTTCATTGTCAAGGCAGCTAGGATCTGGAACCAACTTCCAAGTGAAGTGGTGCTCGCCCCTGCCATGGGGTCTTCAAAAGGAGGTTAGATAATCACCTAGCCGGGGTCGTTTGACCCCAGCATTCTTTCCTGCCCATGGCAGGAGGTTGGACTTGATGATCTGCTTAGGTCCCTTCCGACGCTACTAACTATGAAACTATGCAAACAGTTTCAGCAACTCCTGTTTGTTTCCCTTCTGCATTTGGAGATCTGAAGGGAAATTGAGAAGGAATAGGAAGTGAACTGTATGTGGTTTCCCATTACAGACAAGGTTTATACATAGTACATGCCACTGTAATTGCTAGTCTGGAGTTGGAAAGAGCTGAGTACTTTGATTCCTTAGGCCTGTGAATCAACAGGAATGTATGAGTTAAGAGTATCTTGTTCATGAGCAAGGATCCTGGTTTTCCCTGATTATAAATAAATAAATCACAAATTCTCAGGTCAGGTTCACAGTAGGACTTACATATATTCTCTATTTTTTCAGTGCCAGAATTGTAACAGAGTGGCCAGGTTTTTCCTCTACAGTGTTCTGGCCTGAAGCAGAGCAAAAATATTGTGCATCTGCTACAGCAAGATAGGCCTAGCAAATAGAGACCTGGATTATTTTTGTTACTCCTTTAAGCAGGTAGCATTTTAGAGCAGTGCTGCTTATTCCAGGTTTCTGTCACATTGTCTTAAACATTTGGCGCTTTTATCTGGAAGTTGTGGCATCTCTCATTATTTAATTATTTTAAAAAACATGAAAAACTGAGCAAAACAGGGGTGGAGAGAATGTCAAACTTGAGTCCTTAAATATCTGTAGTCAATAATTGCCATACAGAGGTAGTTGTATAGTTCAGATGGCCTCCATCTCAGTGGAAAGGTGAATAGGCTTCTATAGGACGCAGTGACTAGAATATCTAGGATGGCGTTTTAAAAAAAAAAAAAGAGAGAGAGAAAGCCAAAAGAACTTACAGATGAGAACACAATTAGCCATATAGTCAATGATGTTGAAAAAATGAGCAAGACAAAGTACATGAAGAGAAGAAATAATTTAATTGCGTTTATTCAGTGGTAGGAGATATTGTAATGAATAGTAAGAATTTGAATTGTTCATTTATGTGCAAAAATTAAACCCCAGTTGCTGTTGTTAAAACTGTAGTATCTGGGAGTATTTTTTGTGATTGGAATGCTAAAGTAAATAGTATCGATATACTTAAGAAGGATCAAATGAGTAAAAGGGAAAAGAGAATAACTTCATTAAAAATGGCATTACCTTTTTTAAAGTCACTGACATAAAAAAATAAATTACAGGCAGTCCTCGGACTTACGACACAATTGGTTCCTGAAAACCATGTCCTAAGTCAAAACCTGGTAACTCGGAACCAATTTTCTCATAAGAAACAATGTCTTAAATGGGGGATTGGTTCCTGAACCAAGGCCCGTTACCCTGTTTTCAACCAAAATACTGCAGAATTTTGTACTCAATTATAGATGAATAATATAGTTACATTCATGTATTTATATTGTAAATAGCAATCATATTGATTTGGAAGGACTTCTTTGAGGTGACTTTGCTGGACTTTTTGAAGGGTTCTTGGCTGGAGTCTTCTCAGGAGTCTTGGCTGCAGGTTTTTCTGCAGTCTTGTCTGCTTTCTTAAAGAAAGTGTCCAAGGAAGTTTGGACAGAAGTTCCCCAGGGAGATGAGTGATGCAGAGAACTTGTTCACTGACATGGCATCACATCAGATCAGATGTTGTAAAGTCAAAACTGACGTCGTAATGTTGAAACGGTGTCAATTTATAAATGTCGTAAGTGCGAAATGTTGTAACTCGAAACGTTGTAAGTCGAGGACCTCCTGTACCTGAATGTTTCTGGATCAGTTGTCCTCGTGGCCAAAGTGTAGGATGGGATTCTAGTTGATACATTGTATGGACTGCTAAGCATGTGTCAATGTATAGGAAACATTTGTTGGTATGTGTTTTGTATTTGTTAGTATTGTATTGTAGTATTTGTGTATATTGTGATATTTTATGTATTTGTTAGAAGTCTCCCCCATTACTATGTGAAACTTCAATTTGGATTACATACCCCCATCATTAATGCACAAAATGAAATTCCATACATTATAGGGAACAGTTTCCTAGCACAAGTAGCACAAGGGATCTTGCATCCACCATAAGAGAGCACTGTAGTAGATTTAATCTTGAAGGATAAAGAATAGATTACAGAACTGTAAGTTGATGGTAATTTCTGTACAGGTGACCCTGGTCTTTATTGCATCTGTTTTGTGCAAACAGAGCAAAGTCCAAACTGTGTGCATGTGTGTAACATGATGCTTTAATAAGGTCCAGTTTCACAAAGCTAAAATAAGAGTCAGGTTGCTTGGGTGAACAAGATGAATTAGAAAAATGTAACTGGTACTTAGGAATCCATAAAAAATAATTTGGAAGATGCCCAAAATGCTGCAGTCCTACAAGTAGGAAAGAAGGCTATACTAGTTGATGAACAACTCTCATGGAGAATGAAGTGAAGAGCTATAAATAACAAATAGAATATAGGAGAGATTGATGATATTGAATATACTGTATTTACTTGAATCCTAGATGAGCTTCTCCATTTATTGGGGGCGGGGTTTCCTCATCTTGGATTCAAGTATATGTTTTTTTGGGGTGGACAGAGGGGGATGGCTGTTGCAGACCTGGAACCATGGCTTGGGTTCAGAGCTGCAGCTGCTGTCCACGCCCACCTCTTGCTGCTTCTGCTCTCCTGCTTGCCCTCCATTGCAGCTTCTGCCCCCTGCCTGTGCACTCCCTGTCTGTTTCCTCCTCCACTTTCCCTGCTGTCTCTGTACCCTGCCACTTACCGTCTGGCAGAGCTTTGGCCCCACTCCAGACAGGGCATAGTGCATGTGGTTGTTCCAGCCTTACCCCAGGCTGGGAACAGCAGTAGCAGGGACAGCAGTTCTAGCACAAGCTCTGGCTTCAGGGCCCAGGCAGAGTTGCTGCCATCATAATAGCTGCGGTCAGACTGGGCTGGGGCCAAAACAGCCAGGGCCTGCTAGAGCTAAACTTAAGTAGTGAGGGTCTGGAGGGGCACAGAGGCAGGGGAGATGAGCAGGGGGGCAGGTACCAGGGGGTGCAGGCTCTTTGGAGGGAAGCAGGTAGGGGGGCAAAGGACAGGATTCAAGCTGTTTGACTCCTCTGCCACCTGTTCTTCCCCACCCCCCAGCTTGCTTCCCTTGCCACTTCTTTCCCTGCTGGAGAGCTGGGAGTGAAGGATGAATTAAAGATGAACTTTCAATAGTTAGATATTATACATGAAAAATTTATGAATTTGTTATACAGAAGTCAGTTATTAGGGGTTGTGTTGATTCCAAAGTCATCTTGGATTTGGGTAAATACAGTAGATCAGAAAGTAGGAATTCATAAGGGCAGCAAAAGGACATAAAGAGAAATTTTCAGTCCCCGCAAGAATTAAGAACAGTGGGGACTATTTTACGCACATTAGGAACAAAATAAATTCTAACAATTATATTGATTCTCCATTTCCAGATTGAAATGGTAGAATTGTTGATGATAATGGAGAAAAAGTAGAAGTGTCTTAAAATTTCAGATTTTATTTGGGGAAAAGCCAGATAATTTATTTGTATCACAGATGATGATGAAACAGTTTCTACTTCATCACTTACACATACAGATACTAAGCAGCAGCTACTGAAATTAAGGATTTTTCAGTTTACCAGGCCTGGATAAGTTACAAGCAGGCTTTTTAAGAGAGTTGGCTAAGGTACTCTCTGGACCATTAGTGTCACCTTTTTTTTTTTTGTCAGTAACTCTGTGGAACACTGAGTATGTTCCTAGGAATCTGGAAGAATGCACCTTACCTTACTAAATCTGGAAGAAATATTATACCTATATTTAAAGAGAATCAATGAGTTAACTTGATTAATTGTAGGCATTTTAGACTAACTTTAATTCTTGACAACATAGTGGAGTAGATGATATGGGTCCTAATTAATAAAGAATTAAAGAAAGGAAATATAAAAATCCCAACCAGTGTGGGTTTATGCAAAATAGATTTTCTTGAACTAATTTGAATGTATATGTGTGATTGATGAAGGTAATAGTGGGTGCATCTACATATGCGTTTAACTGTGAAGTAGACTAATTTGCTGTGGTATAAAGTATCACAGCCAATGCATGCAACGCTTTTAGACCACAGCAAAGTAATATTCATCATGTCACAGGGTCAGGTCCCAGGAGCAGCTGTGACATTCTCCTGGAGGCTCCGTGACCGTGCCTCATTCCGTTCCTAGGGCACCTTTCTGTCTCGTCTGTCATGCCTTGATGGTAAATATGATAATAGGGAGGCTGCCCCCAGGCCTTCGCATGGCCTGGTTCCACCGAACCCCATCAACCTCTGCCTGTACCCAGGCTTCTTGCTGGGCCCCATTCCATAACTGGTCCCCACCCCTCCAGTAGCACCTCAAGCTTTTAAGGGCAAATTGCATGGCTCCAAACCCACCCTTACACAATGCCCCCATGCCTCACACATGGCATCCTGGCAGATGTTCAACACACTGCAGATACAGCTCTTTACCAGGCCTTCTGACCTGTCAGCCCCTCTCTGGGCCCTCAGACCCCTCAGTCCCACCTGGCTACTCTAGACCTCAGACTCCACACTGTACAACCTCTTCCTGGTCTGTCTGATCCCTCAGTCTCCCTTTCAGCCCTGGCCAGGTTGTCAGAGCCCTCAGTTTCTCCTCCAGCCCCTCTCTGGGCTCTCAGTCTCACCCAACCAGTCACTGGGCCCCTTGATCTCTCTCTTGGCCCCTCTCTGGGTAGTCATCCCCCTTGGTCCCTTGTCTTGGACCCTATTATTTCTTCATTTCCTGGCCACTCTCCAGGCCCTTGGACCCATCCAACCCTGCAATCTACTCCCTAGCCCCTCACCATACTTGCTGGGCCTCGCTATGCGGTTCTGGTGGTTCCAGTCTTCCCTGGTCCCTCCCAGGGCCTCTGGACCCACATGGTCCTGGGTCTTCCCTGGCAAGTGCTTTTCTGTTGGGGTGTGTTCCCTTAGCCTCCCCCCATGGGGGGTCACCCACAAGGCCATGGGAGCTGAGGCTTTCCAGTGCCTCATCCTTGCGTTTCCCTGGAGTGGCCCATGTGTGACACTTCACGGAAGCTGCCCCTCCACAGGCAGCCCTGCCACACCAACCAACTCCAGTAGGGTGCAGTTTTAGTTTTACCCAGGACAGGTCTTTATAACCTTCCTGGTCTTACTTGGCCTTCTCTGGGCTCTTGCATAGCTGCCCTATGCAGCTTTTAGGCTGCTAACCACCAGGCCCCCAGCTCTGGCTTCATCTCGCATACAGATCCTCTAACTGCAGCTCCCAACTTGCTCTCGGATCCCTACCAGTCACTGCCATCCTGGACTATACACTCCCTGAGTGCTTCCTCATGGCTGTGGCCTCACAAGGAAGGCCCACCTCCAGGCTACCTCCAGGCCAGTCAAGACTCCAGGCTCTCTCAGCTTTGGGCTGTCTCACCCTTCAGCTCCTCCTGAGCCGTGGCCCCAGAATAGGCCAGTTGAGCCTCCCAGGTTCTGTCCTCCAACTGCCAGCCGTCTGCTCTCTCAGGCCTCATCCATGGGTCACTCTTTGTCTGCAGGTTTGGAGCCTTCCATAGATCTGGCTAGCCCCTTTCTTCTCTGGGCACATCTGGACCCCTCAATAGGCCCCCTGTACTCACGGGGTTCACCCAGACTCTCCAGCCCATCTCTGGGCTAACCTAGGGCTTGCTTGATCTCTCATTAGGCCCCCTATGTACTCGGCCCCTCTCTGTCCAGGCTCATCTGGCCTCTCAACAGGCCCCAGGTGTTCAGCCCTTCTTTCAGGGCTCACCTTGCCCCTCAACAGGCCCACAGACTCTTGGCACCCTTCACAGGGCCCATACTGGGTCCTGAAGAACCTCCTTCATCCTCTTAGTTCCTACCCAAAACTCCAGATGTCCCAGTTGTTATTCTCCATGCTGGCATTTAGGAGCAGCAGCCTGCATGCTGGGTGATGTTCCTTCACCAGCTCCCAAGATGTTACTGCCAGCCCTGCTCTCAAGGTCTAGGCTTATACCGTGTCTAAACCCAGCCCTCCTTCCAGCCCTCCTTCAATCAGACGACTATCTTCAATCAAGTGACTCCTTTGATCAGGTCTGTCCTCACCTGCCAGCTGCCTGGGTCAGCTGACTCTGCCATTAGCCCCAACCCCCTGCCTGCTGGTGGCTCGACAGGATGCCTGACCTCTTAAAATGGTGGGCGCATCCAGTGCCCTGCCACACACTGCCATAACTATCTTTAGGCGGTGAAAATAACTGTACCTAAATGCATGTGTAAAGGGTAACCTGGGCATAAATTGCACCTGGTCAGTCCAGGCAGCAGGGGACCAGAACCCTGCTTGCTGCCTAGCCACACAGCTCTACTCCTTGGGTACTGTTATGCCCCAGCCAGCCTCTCCAGTGGCCAGGACTGGACCCCCAAGCCAACCCAGGGCTACTCTGCCCCTGCTCAAACTGCTGTGTTCCCAGGATCATTGTATGTGTTGCACCTGGGATCCATTACACTCCAGGACACTTTGCACTGGAGTTATTTTTGCGTGTTAATTGGGCATGTAGACGCACCCAATGTTAACTTTAATAATAGCAAACTTCCATAAGACATTGGACTTGATGTACTGCACAAAGTTTTCATTATGAAATTAGAATGAAATGCAAAATAAGCATTGTAGACATAAGTGGTAAATAGTTAAAAAGATAGATGATTGATACAAAGTGATCTGGATCACATAATAAGCTGGGTACAATTAATTACCATATTTTCTGATATACAACGTCTCTGTTTTTGAAAGGCAGAACGAAGAAAAGATATTTATTTATTTTAACTAACTAAATAGCAGCAGCTAGGATGTCAAGCTTGCTCACTGCTTTGCTTGTAAGTTGAATGCAGATTTTACTTTCACTTTTGCCCAGTAACGGACAGAAACTGTTCTTATATATTTATCATGCACAGTGCATGCTACAATTTCCAGCAGCTGTTTTTTGGGGGAGAAGGAGTGCATGTTGTATGTGAGAAAATATAGTGTTAAAATGAAGCCAACTGTAAGGTCATACATCTACAAGGACCATAGACCTTATTTATTCTGGGAAGAATTGATCAAAAAAAGGCATGGGAGTCCAAGTGGATAATCAGCTGAATGTGAGTTTCAAGTGCAACATTAGTTAAACAGCAAAATTAATTTTTAGAATTGTAAACTTGAAGAATCCTGAGTGGGATCAGGGAAGTTGTATGAACTTGCTATCTTGCATAGTTCAAAAAAAATGTTGGGGAGAATGAGCAGAGTTCAGAGAAGAGCTGCAAGAATGATTAAAGGATTGGGAGAGAGATGCCTTATAGGGAGAGGTTCCAGGAGCTCAGTCTGTTTAGATTATGAAAGAAAAGATTAGGGGATGATTTGTTTATAGTATCTATATAGGGAACAGAAATGTGGTAATAAAAGGTCCTTGAGTCTAGCAGACAAAAACATAAGATACAATGGTTCTAAGTTGCGGTTATACAAATTCAGACCAGAAAGAAGATCATAATTATTTAACAATTGGATTTTTTAGGCTTTGGAATTTACTGGATTCTCCACGACTGGCAAATTTAAAATGAAGATAGATGTTCTTCTAAAAGGTATACTTTTGTGCAAACAAAGATATAATTTAGGGAAGTCCTACTTTATCTGCCAGTAATTTTTCATGTGATGATTTGAATTTGCCACTTCATTCATTCTAATACATGGGAAAAGAAACCTAAGTGTGACTGTTGTTGGAGCAAGTTTTATATGCAATCAGATAGTTTGTTTGTAACAGAATAAATTTAACAGAGTTTGTTTTTAAGAAGTGGCTGAAATGGATAATGCATGGATGGAACACTTTTACATTTTCTAATTTTTTTTTTAATTACGCTTAAAAAATTAATGCATCCCCCCCTCCCCCCGTTGTTTTTCCAGCTAGTGTACTTCCTCACGGCAGAAGCAAGTTTGTAGTGCTTCCTGCCAAGAGATCCATGGAGCACTGTAATTATTTTTTCTTTATAAAATAGCTTTTAAAAAATAGTTGGAAGCCTTTTTTTCCAAAATAAGGAATTGTGAGTGTAGAAAGAATGGGAAACAATGAGTTGCTTTAAAAATAATCTTTAAATATCAGATTCACTCAGCTTTTCTGAGACTACTTTTCAGAAAAGTCAAATACATTTTTCTTCGTAAGTCCAATTTGAAAATAGAGTAGAAGGCTTAGGCAAGTAATAACATGTATTTAATTTAAATTTGAAACCATCTCTTGGCCTGCCTTTTTGCACATGCCAGCACTGTTCAGTCTGTAAAAGGTTCTTTGCTCATTCAGTTAAACATTCATAATCCTGATCTGTTTCTAAGTGCATTGAAAAAGCATTGGAATCTTCCCTTGCTACTTTTATTTGTTCCATTCCTTGACTGTACATTTAAGGAAAAAGAATGCACTGGACTTGGAACAAGACCATGTATTGTGGCAGTTTTATCTGTGGTATGTTTTGTTCTTAAAGGATTTTTAAGTTCCATGTGGTGAGGACATGTAGTGACACACAAGATCTTTCTCTCAAGATGGTTTAAATCTGTTTTAACAATTATTCCATTATAATCTTGTTGCACACTTCTTGCATACAGTTATATCTATAAACTATATTTTTTTTTAGCAAAAAATCTTCCTCTTGCATTCTTGGTTGTTGGAATAAGGAAGATGAATCATCAGCACCATAACAGTTTCTTGTTGTGTTTTGTTATTTTTGTAAGATTCACCAAAAAGCAGAATTTTTCTCTCTTCTTCAGTATAAACAAAAATGCTGATTTATACCTTAAAGGGGATCTAAACAATTTACAGATCAAAATCTAATCTGAACACTTCTTAACAGTCAATTTTTCCAAGTAACGCTTAACCTCCCCTACCTGGCCCAGTCTGAAAACTGGCAGCTGCTCCTTTTGCCTCTATTTCAGGTGTCTCTAACACTAGCTGACAGAGAGTTTGTGGCTACAGCAGTCCCTTCTCTCTGTAGCCCATTGCTTTCTGTTAGCCTTCAATTAACTTCCACAAGTTAGGCAGCTTCTTACTGAAGCAGAGCATCATTACGACAGCAACTAATATGGAGAATGGGAGGCTTGTCTGTTAGTTCAGCCACTGCCATTGGATTCAGGAGTTTTGGGTTCAGTTCTTGACTCTCCCACAACTCTGCCTACTTTGATTTTTGGACAGTCAGTAAGGCTTTCAGTCCTCATGAGGAAAAAGATTATCAGTATGCCAGTACACTTGTATTGGTAAATCTTCCCTTGTTAGACGTGCTTATTCTTGTGTCTTAATCCAAGAGACATAAGGCATTCAAATGAAGGTACTTTTCAATCAAAATAGGGATTATTTATATAAGTGATGCCAGCATAACTGTAGTTTAAATTTGTACATTACTTTATAGCAGTATACCTCCCAGTGGCTGGACACTCCGATCACTGGTGGTTAGGGCTCCCAGATGTAAGTGATCAGAGCTCCAGCTGTGTGGAGGGGGGAAAGGGCACCCAGTGCTCCCATGGCTGGGAACTGTGCTCCTGCAGCCTGGACCCCCAATCAGCTATCCAGTGCTCCCAGCCTGGGAGCACTAGCCACCCATTCAATTAAAAGCATGATAGGAACTAGAGACAAAGTTATTAAATATTTTGTGTAATAAATTTGTCACTTATTCCTTGTTTTATCACACTCCGTTAATTGCATGAACATGTGGCCAGGTCACTACTAAAGCTGTGATTAATCTTAAGTGTAACCTGTGTCAAAGGTATTTGCTTTCCATCTGTAAATTGGGAGCAATATTTTTGCTCCCCTTTTATCTGTCTTATTTAGATTTGTAAGCTCTTCAGGACAGGCATTGTTTTTTCTTTAGCACCCAGTGCAGTGGGAAACTGATGTTGGTTGGGGCCTTTAGGCGAGCCGTCATGTAAACAAACAGTGATAAAGGAAAGCGCTAGATATCATGCTTATATTGAGTGGACTTAGAGCCATCTGTGATGGGACCTTTTTTTTCACTTGGGATCTTTTCCTGGAAGAACCCTGCAGGTACAGTTCTCCAAGAGCTGTTGGTGGAACTGACATGCCTGGCACTGGTGAAATAAAAAAGAGTAGTTGGGTAGAGAAGGCCGAGTCCTCAGTCTCACTTGAGTCTTGTGCCATCCTTTTCTAGGAGGAAATGCAGGTTGGTTGAAAACCACTTTTATTCTCCCCCTGCCTGCTATATCTACAGTGGCATCAGAAATTAAGATTTGGTAGTAAGGCCCACTTAGACAAGACTCATCAGGGTAGATTACACACCAGAGTGGGCAATTATTTCAGGCGGAGTGCGACTTACTGAGTTTGGGCAAGGCAGCAAGGGCCACGTAACAGGCAGCCGGGGCAGATAATTTTCTAAAATTTTTAATAATTAGGGGCCCCGTGGGCCGGATAGAATAGCCTGGTGGGCCACATTTTGCCCATCCCTGTTATACACCCTGTCTTTCCTATGTGCAGTCAAGGCAGATCCCTTTTCTCAACTATGAAATGGGTGGTCACATTCCCCCATTGTTCTTTCAAGTTCAGCAAGCAGTATATTCCTACCTTAGGATTCTTAATAGTTCTGTTTCTGCAAATGGTTCTTCACGTGATTAATTGCAGCTTCTGAAAAATGGTGTCCCAAGTCATTAGGAAGAGGTTATCCTTCAGGATACAGGCCCTTCATCTACCTGTCTGTTTCCCATTCCACAAAAACGTTGAAAAAATTGTGGAAAAGGTCCATAGGAACCTGATTCTTGTCCTTTACGATGACATGTACTTCTTTTACCTAGCTTTTCCATATACTTGTCAGTCGAGAAGCTGGCAGTTCTAGCAGAGGGATCAGTCTTCAACAAGAGTCAATATCAGAGAAATCGAAAATCTAGTATCTGAAGGAAGTACAAGCTAGTCAGAGATGTAATAATTACAGCTGCTTTCAACAGTTTAAATTTGTCCACGGTATAAGAGATGCTTTTTTTTCTCAGCTCATTTTTTCCCTATATTGATTTGGAGTTCTGTATCTTTACTATACTCCTGCTAACTGCACTGCCATAGGAAACTAAGCTGTTTTTGTTCTGGTGGTCATGCGTCGTCAATTAAATCAAGTAAATTCCAACTGCAGCACCAAATTTTACCCTGAGCTGTGCTTGTGCAGTCTCATTGAGAGCAGAACATTTTCCTGTCAATACTAACAGTTAAATGGAAACATTTTTTAAAATGTTTAATTAAACAAGTAACTGTCAAACAAACTCAACAAATGTAGACCTGAACTGTGCTCTTTTAAGTCTTTTTTTTTTTTTTATGGTAAAGCTACACTGTAATATTTACATGCTTGCTAATCACAGGAATTCTGATAACTGGAGTCTTTTGCATTGGCTTTTTTTGTGTTACTTCTGTATCTTCACTCCTCTCCATATCACTGATTACAAGGGCATTTCGGTTATATTTAAGCTGGGTAACAATATACTGTCTAGGGATTTAAATTCGTTATGTTTAATTATGCTAATGTCCTTATCTCATTATTACTAATTAGGAAGACAAACTTGTAAATTCACATTCTCAGATTTCATGGGTTGGTAACAGTGAAATTAGAACATTTCACAATTCACTACAGTTTGTAAAAGATGATTTATGTTCAGTCATGTTCCTTGAATCATGTAAGTGAAGGCTGTATATTGTGTAGCTGTTGAGAAGATTAGAAAAATACGCTCATGCTTATCCTTTTAACCATGACGGCATACATGTTGTGAGCTGGATTGTGACAAATACTCTCCAGTTCTGAAGAAAAAATTATAATATGTTAGTTCATGTTGATGGAGATGCATTGTGCAGAGGTTGTATTGTTCATGGTTTCAGGAAAGGTACAATTCACTTCATGCAGTTTAAATATTTTTGTTGAGATCACAAGCTGAGTCATTTGTGGCTTATGAACCATATTCTGATTATCACCACTTTAACATATTTCATATGTATGTTTTCTTCACTGCAGCAAAGGCACAAATTTTATATACGTCTATATTTTCCTTTAATCCCATTTTTAAAAAATGTTAATAGAGCAATGACTGCAGAGCAGCTGAGGTAGAGGGGAGGGAGGCCGGGGGCTGGGACCACTCACACCAGGGTTTTTTTTTAAAATTTCTCTAATATTTTACATCTATGTTCACCTTTCTACTTTATTATAAAACAGCTTTAACAGCTTCCATCTGAAACCACCAGTTTGCAGTTGCTCCACTCTGGTTGTAGCAGCAGTACAGAAAAATAGTCTCTAGTGACACAAATTCAGCTCCATGGTCTCATTTAACTAAATAGCCAGCTATTAGCTAAGGGATTCGTTCATTGGACTAACCATCTGCAGATTATTAGTAGCTTTTAAAAATGGTTTAAAAAAACCAAACACCCAAATCCACCCTCATTGTAGAACAGGATTTAAATAATTTTAAGGTACTTCTGAAGTCAAAAAATAAAATGGCATCTTACTCAGTGTGTCTGTTCCCTGTTTATTTTAGAATTGTGGATGTTTGCTGTTTTGACAAAAGAAAAATTACTGTGGTTGATTCAGAGGAATCAAGATATAATACGTGGGAGAATTCATTGGGTTCTTTTCTGACGTTCACATCCTCTCCTCAATAATGCTTTCATCTTAACTCAGACTGTAGGATATTTATTACTGATTATGCAATTTGACTTTTTCCAGATTTCAGGCTGACTTTTTTTCTTTTAAAAATGTTCTTTTTGACACAGCACTAATACTGTCTAATGTGTTTGCGACCTAGTAAATAAACCCTGACAATTTTTGCCAACTGTTTTCTGACAAGAGGTACAATTTTTTTTAAAGCTCGTGTTTGTCTTTAAAGCTTTGAGTTGGTGTATACAGAATGTTTTAAGTGTACGTGAGCAAATAGCTTAATTGTTCTGCTTCTGTTCCACTGTAATAGAATCAGTGCAGTCAGTGGAAGGGAGGTAAAGAGGAGTGATGTATGTAGGGAGGGGGAAGGAATAGTGACTATTATTTGTCTTGCCATATTTCTCTTTACCCCTATCATGCAATAGTTTATAACCTGAACATTTACCAGAGTATGGAAATAGACCTCAGGATGAGACTTTCCTATAGGCCAGGGATGCTCAACTCACAAGTTAGATCTGAGCCCAGCATTGTATAAGCTGGCAAGTGAGGCTCCTCACAGATGCTGTGGGGGAGACCTGTGGGCCAAGATCCTGGGTGCTAGATTGGATATGCAGGGCAGCACCAAGCTTGATCCCAGCACATAAAGACTGGTCAGGGGCAACACGGGGCCTCCGGTGCCCAATTCTGACTGAATAAGGGTGGATTCTGGGGCCTTGCACTACCCCCGTCCGGTATTTGTATGCCAGGATTCGGCTCTGGGGATCTGTGCGCCGCCACCCCCCCCCCCCCCCCCCCCCAACCAGGATCAGGCTCCAGCCCAGTGGAGGCAGCACAGAGCCCTGGGGCCCAAAATTTTAGCCCTGAGCAGGGACACAGAGCAGCCCTGTGCCATTCATCTGGTCTGTGGAGCCAAAAAGGTGGGCACCATTTTTCTAGACCACTCCAGTATTATGCTCTATGAGGCTACTTCCTGAGATGGTAAACAATTCAAAAAGAGGGGTCTGAGGAGATGAGGATTCAGAAAGAAAATGACAGAACAAAATATATATATGCTTCCATTTGTCATCCAGGAAGGAATTCTATATTCCTTTTGGTCTTGGGCTTGATTCTGTAAGATGGGTAAAAGCAAGTGAACTAAACATTGTGGCGACCAAGTTGGTTGGTCACGGTCTGGGCTGACACAGTCGAGCAGGTGGGGACTAGCGGCAGAGAGTCAGGCAGCTTATATTCGTATGGTTGCAGAAAAACGTTTTATTTTTACTTAGACTACCAGAAACGGTGCAGCGCAGGTCGAGCTTGGTTACAAACAACAGCTGCAAAACCAGTCAATAGCTATTAGGCAGACGAATCACTAATCAGATCGAACTTGAGCATGCAAGGACAGGGGTACGCCGGGAGATGAGTGGCGGAGAGACGTTCACAAGTGGCCAGCTTGTGGAAAGGCCCAAAGTGTGTTCTGGCTGGTCTCTGCCTTGGGCAGAAATTATGTTGGCTTATATATGTCGTGGTTAGCCAATTACAATGGAATATTCTGGTTGATCACGCGCTGGCTGTGTGCTTTGTGCGTGACTGGGCAAGCGTAACTTAGGTTGTTTGCTAGTTGTGACTTTCTGTTTGACGGTTTGGACTTTCCGCCTATTGCTTTCTTATTTCAGTTTCTAGCTCTGTGTCATTGGCACCTATGCTTAGTTTTGGCCAAGACATGCCCCCTTGCCGATGGCACAAGAGCTAAAGCTCGTCATCCCCTTCAAGTATGCCCTGGTTTGGCAAGTGCATATATACAAAAGCAGACAAACTCATGACTTTGTGCTTAAGCCGTTTGAATATACAACATAAGCAGGTGATACTGATCACAAAACACAACAATATAAAACCAAACATTAGTAAGTATCGTTTTAACCCTCCAAACTTGAACCAATCGGTCCACCCAAACGCCCAATCTAACCAACTCTCCTTTTTCCCGGTTATCTCACGGAGTTTGGTAGTTAGGTCTTTGAGACCTCCTATAACTTGGGTTAGGCTGCCTCCGTCTTGTGAGGTAAACTCCAAACAGCAGTGGGTGTCATTTTTGAACAAAGCGCATAGTCCACCGTGTTCAACTAACAGATCATCTAGGCCTAAGCTATTAAAATATACTGCTGCTTAAGTTTTTTAGTTGACTCATCAACGTTTTGGAACCCCTCTGTAATGAGTGTGGTAAGGTTGGCAACGGTTTCGGTTAAGAGAACGTTTTTAAAGGAGTTCCGATTCGAACCCCATATTGGGAACCAGAGGCCATACACATCCCATCCGTCCATGAGTGTATAGGCATAATTCTCTTGTTCATTGGTTAACAAGCATTTTGTTCTGGCGCTGTGCTGGTGTGTGGTATTTCGCCAGCCAGTCGTAAAGCCCTGCAGACTCCACATGGAGGTAACGGTTTTGTTACGGGGGGGTAATGGTTTCGTTTTCTTTAAGGTCTGGAGCTAGGGCAGTGATATTTTTGTTTAGGTTAAACCAGAGCCAGCCTGGGGGGTAAAAAGCCGTCAGGTGCTTTAATTCCACAACTTTCTCCACTAAGAGCACTGGTCACAAGGGGGACACGGTTGCTCGGGGTGGAGAAAAGCCGGCCTAGCGTTAGGGAAGCGCATAACTTTCGAGTCAAGGGGGTGGAGGCGTTTAGGAAAATCATATCGTGAAAAGACAAGCCGCTGTATTGGGCGGAATCGTTATACAATTTTTTGGTTAGATGAAAAATGCTGCAAATCATTCGGACGTTGTGGTTTTGTTTATGTGGATTTTGCCATCCGGAGTGGTGATAGTGAATGTTTTGCAGACACTTCCCGAATTTGTGAATGGGACACTTGGCTCTTTCATTTGAATCGGTACAGTTTGATAGGGATAGATTGAGTTTCTTAGCTACTTGCGTGATGGTGGTGGCACAATTAATGGTGTTATTGGGGCAAGTTTTCCCAATACACACATATGGCCAATTGGATGAAGTGGTATATGTGGTAACGTTAATAGTATAGGGTAACCCAGAGACTTCTACTGTGGGGAGATTACAGCGGGTAAGGTTGAGATAACTGGATATATTGGTGCTAGATTTTGGTCAGCCGAGATGAGTAATGATACCAGTCTCTTCAGTTGCACTGAGCCGTGGGAAACACAGGTGGTAGGTCGTTGTTGTGTTCTCTCCAAGGTCAAAGCACTCAGTGGTGGAGAGGCCCAGCATCATCAGGAACAAGTTGTCTCTGATTCCAGACTTGCATAATAGCAGACCAACGAAGCTCAATACAAGTAGTACTTCAAGCCTCATGGTTGGCGTTAGCAGGAAGGGCTGAAAGACAAAACAAGACACAGCACAATTTCCACACAAAATTTTGGGGGTCAGTTATTAGTTGGTAGCGACCTCCGAGCTAGCCAGTTGTGGTGAGCAAGGATGTTTTGCGTGCTGTCTTCTAAAGACACTAGGTAGGTGTTGGAGTAGCTTTCTGACGTTCACACCATCCCTTTGAGTGCTTGTGGATGGTGTTGACGGGGGTCAGGGAGAGTGACCCAAACTAGCTCATCTGGAGTGAATTTTGGTGTCCAGTGTTGCGGTTTGTGGAGTTCTCTCATTCCAGAGCTCTTTTCCAGTGTTGAGTGCGACGAGGACTTCGTGATTGTGCTTTACCCAATTTTTATAACTTCCGCTCCCTTTGAGTTGGAGGCTTTCTTTATACTGTCCAACTTTCCTTTCTGCTACTCCATTGGATTGTGGGTGATACAGAAGATGGTGGTGCCAGTCAATATTATGGAGTCGGGCGAATTTGTCTGTGGCTGTAGAAGTGAAGAGTGGTCCACCGTCAGATTGAATGGCCGTTGGAACTTGCCACATGGCGAATGCACTTGCCAACACAGTCATCACGGCTGCAGCATTTGTTCTTCTTAGTAGTATAACTGCTAACTGGCGGGTGCCGGGGTCTGTGATCACTAGTCCTTTATTTGGGGGTTTTGCCCCGGGGAGGGGACCTAACAGGTCAACGTGCCACGTTTTTCCGGGAGTGAAGGTAAGTGAGTCTAGTGCCCCCTTGTGGCTAGTCGTGGGGTGACAGTTTTCTTTTACGCAGGCTTCACACGCTTGTGCAATTTACTCCCAGTCTGTACGGCTACGTAAGGTAATTTCGCCTTTATTGCTCAACGCCACCAGGAGTGGCAGGCACGGGGACCGGGGTGGCCCCAGTGTTTGGGGAGCCATGTCAGGAAAGGGTCTGCTCGTACGCTGGTGTCAATTTCTTCAACGGTAAGGACACAGTCAGCATGGAGCGGGTCTCGTAAATAGTTGTTGATGGTTTTGTGGACTGGGTCAGTTGAAGTGACATGGGACCTTGTGTTTTTTATGAGTGGTAACGCTGTAAAGGTGGAGAGCATTTCCCAAATTTCTTCCCAGTTGTCTACGTACTCCGTGGCCGTAGCGCTGCCTGTTGCTACTTTATAGATGAACTGGGAGTCGACTGCCATGATGGGAACGGGCAGAGTTCCATTGTGGTTCTTGAGGCAGTGTCGGACCATGTTTCTGAACCCCAGAAGTTCATTTCTTTGCGCGGAGTCGTACCCCGTCCACAATTTAATGTCGTGGCAGGCCTTGCAATAGTAGCCGAAACCTCCTCCGTGTCGTGTCGTCCCGTCTGACGCCATCCAAGCAGGGGCAGTAGTACCGTACAAGGTAGGCGTTGTCAATGGGGTTTCAGGTGGGGCAAGGTCCTTGTGTTGCCAACCGTGACAGTGGTATAGGTGGTTGAGAACTAACGTACCCCACATTGCTGGTTCTCCTTGGAAGTTGGGGTCCGGCTGGTCATGGAGTAGACGCGGTAGCAGGGTTGCGCCTGCAGCTTGAAGTTTCCCTTTTCCAGTTGCTAGCGATTCAGCCAGTTGTGTGGCCAGTAGGACCTTCTCTACTGTGCCGTAGTGGTGTTGAGCAGTTTGTATGGTGCAGTAAGCAGTGTAGACTAACTCTCTCTGTGTATTGCGCGCTGTTGTGAACAAGTGTTCTTCAGTGTACCCAACTGTGATAGTCAGTGGGGTTGTTGGGTTGATGGCTTGTAGCGGGGTGTTTTTTACCGCCGTTTAACACTTCTTGGAGGGCTTTGGTATCTCGTAGGGTACATGGAGTTTTTTGGCGAGTCTTGTTTCGAATTTGTTGTTGGATGCGTGGGAGTTACAGGTAATACTTTGGCTCAATGTGATAGCAGAGCCAGTTTAAACACCCAAGTAGAGATTAGAACTCAGTTTTCGTTGTCAGTGGTTGTTTCTCCCAGTTGGAGGTGTTGATCGGGTCAGGTATAGTACCACGATGGGTAGTTCCTTCGAAGGTCGTGCCAAGGAAGATAATGTTGTTGGTGGGCTCGAGGCAAGATTTCACCGAGTTAACTGTTCAGCCAGGTTCTGTAAGGTGCTGTACTAGATGCTTTGTTATGTTTCATACCACTGTCGTGTTGCGGCCCACGATGGCTAGGTCATCTACATAACTCCACAGATTTTTACCTGTTTACTTGCTGGGTTTTCCATACGAAACGTTTGGAGACTGTGGTTCATAGCACCGATGGCCAGAGCAGGAGCATTGCAGTACCCTTGTGGGCAAACATTCCACCGAAACATGCTTCCTCTGATGCACATGTTAAGAACTCCATCTTCATCATGAATCGGGATTGAAAAGAACATGTCTTTAAGATCAAGGGTGGTGCCAACCCATTCACGGGCTTGGAACTGCGCCATTTCTTGGACACACTGGAGTAGAGTAGTGGGAGTCGCTTGGGCGAGGGGGTTACAGCGCTTGTTTACCTTGCGGTAGTCCACCACTAGTTGTACCGCATCTGGTTTCCCAGGTTTTGCTATTCCCCATCCGGGGGATAGTGGGATGCTGGTTTGGACTGGGGTGATGCAGTGCTGTTGGACTAGATGTGTAAGTAAAGTATGTAGGGGACCTTGCAGGTAATCCTTGGTGGGGATGGGTTTGTATTGCCATGTTGAGGTGTTTCGTAACGTCGGTCAGTGTCGATCCTCAGCTGCAAGGGTAATTGGTAGAGCCTCTAGAACTTGACGTTTCAGATTGAGAGCTTGGATGCCAGGTATACCTAGGAGGTTGATGCCCCCTATGACTGCGTCAAGGTACTTGTCGTGGCTACTGGTGAGAAATTTTATTCTGTTTGTGGTTGTGATAGCACTGAGGCCTTGGACCATCATGGTTTTGTTGGTTTTCATGTGGGGAACCGATGACTTGATGACGTTTACCTGAGCTCCAGTGTCGAGGAGGAATTTTGTTGGTACTATACTATGTGGCTTGTTGGGGTCTTGCATGGCAATAGTAGGGTGAGGGTCAGAATCGGTGGATTGTGGGACGCTGCCGATCGAGCCAACGGCGATTACTTGTTTTTTGCCTTGCTGGGTAGAGGAGCATTAAATTTGAATCCCAGCTTCACTGCAGTGGCTCTCTGTCCTTCATCCCCAAGTGTTCTGAGTTGGGTCTTTGTGAGGCCCGAGCTGTTCAACAGGAATCCAAACATTGCTCGTTCCTGCTGTGTTCGTTCTGGAGGTGGGCCACGTGTTTGGTGTCGCTGGTTAGTCCAACTAGAACGGGTAGGAGCGTATCCGACTGGGTAGGCTGATGGGGTGCCCGATCCGTCATCGGTGACTGGAAATGCAGTCTTCCACGTTTGAATGTTCATTGCCTCTTGGAGTCGGCCCATTTGGCCCAAAACATGCGCTACTGGGCCTTTGACAGACGGCTGTAACAGTCGGCGTGTAGTTAGACTATGGCTTCCCCCATAGACTTTGGCAGCTTCTACTGCTTCAAGCAGAGTGGGGACATTTCCCAGTTGTTTCAGATAGAGTTGAGGCCAGTTACCTGCCGCTTGGGCAACAGTAAGGTTTAATGTCTGCTGTTGTGGGTTCCATCCGGTGTAGGAAGCTCTGAGGACTGCATACACTAAGGAGCTTGTGTCTGGGTGACCCGGTGCACCTTCGTGCCAAGCATGTACCCTGCATCCTAAAGCTTCAACTACTAAAGCTGGGAGTGGTATCGGCCAGTGTCCGTTTGCCAGGACGGGAATGGGGTCCACGACTTTTCCTCTGCTCCAAGTGGTGTTGTGAACTAGTTCAGTCACTTCATCTTGGTTGACTGTTTCGCTTCCCACTTCTGTGACTAGGCGCCCGAGCCAGACAATTGGGGTTTCTTCAGGTTGAATGCCCTGTGGGCCCGTCACACGCTTGCGCACTGAGACAGGCAGTGCCGTCACGAGATTAGGATACAGCGGTGGTGGAGTGCCTGGTGAAACCAAAAGAATGTCTGGTTCTACGGACTTCTCTGTATCACTTTCGGTTTTGCCAGCCTCTGTGGCTTCCGTCCTTTCTGGGAGTGGCTGTGCGTACGGCAGCGGTGACGGTGTGGGCGGTGCTATAGGAGAAGGCGGGCTCCAGGCGGATGGTGGCACAGGTTTTTTCACGGGGTTTTCCTGGTCGTTCAGCTTCCCCTCTTCGCTGGTGCCATCTTGGGGCAGCAGCATCACTGCATTTTTCACCGCAGCTCGGCTAACAGTTTCTAACTGGATTTCTGAGTTTGCATTATCTCGCAGCAAGCCAGTAAAGGCGCGGAACAAGACATTAATTATCTTTCCCTTGTCCCATTTTGGGCCGGACCATTTTGTGGCAGTCCGTCCATCAGACTCCAAACTTTCATGGAGCTGGGTCACCAATTCGTGCCCCCTAGACCCCTGTGGGAGGCTCGGACAGTTGAATTTATCCGGAGGGGTACTCTCGCCTCCCTCCCGTACATGCCAGATGCATCGGATAAACTCTTGGGTGAGGCTGGGGTTCACCATGCTCACGGGCTTCACACAGCTGAGGGACAGGGAACCGATCTTTTTCTGGGGGCGGTAAATGACGGTAGGGCGGCTCATCACACACCTGAAAGAGCTCAGAGCTAGTTGAATAGCCCATTCCTTCCTGCCGGTGTTTTCCTCTCGGAGGGAAACGTACCCAGTTATTGTGGCTGGGGTCGAGCCGGCTGCTTGGTGGTAGGCAATGTGTGCCCACAGATCGTCCGAGTTGGTCATGGGACACTCTCCACTGCACCATGGGCAGTAGCAGATCAGCTCTGACTCCATCTCGCCTCCCCTGGATCCTGTTCGTGACGCCATGTGGCGACCAAGTTGGTTGGTCGCAGTCTGGGCCGACACAATTGAGCAGGTGGGGACTAGCAGCGGAGAGTCAGGCGGCTTATATTCGTATGGTTGCAGAAAAACGTTTTATTTTTACTTGCGCTACCAGAAACGGTGCAGGGCAGGTCAAGCTTGGTTACAAACGACAGCTGCAAAACCAGTCAATAGCTATTAGGCAGACGAATCACTAATCGGCTCAAACTCGAGCATGCAAGATCAGGGGTACGCTGGGAGATGATGGTGGCGGAGAGACGTTCATAAGTGGCCAGCTTGTGAAAAGGCTCAAAGCGTGTTCTGGCTGGTCTCTGCCTTGGGCAGAAATTATGTTGGCTTATATATGTCGTGGTTAGCCAATTACAATGCAAGTTGTATGGAATATTCTGGTTGATCATGCACTGGCCGTGTGCTTTTGTCCATGGCTGGGCATGCATAACTTAGGTTTGCTAGTTGTGACTTTCTGTTTGACGGTTTGGACTTTCCGCCTATTGCTTTCTTATTTCAGTTTCTAGCTCTGTGTCATTGGCACCTATGCTTAGTTTTGGCCGAGACAAACATAAGGGCCTCTCGCATACAATTCCAAAACGAGGACAAGGGCAGGGGAAGTGGATACAGGAGTTTCCAGCTGTGTCCATGTGTCCTTTTTGGCTTTCAAGGCCTTCTAAAACCCATGGGCCACAAAGTAAAATCTGCCTTATGGAAAAAATTAAAACAACTTTAACTGTTCTGAAGGCTTTTCAGTTGTCTTCATTCTGACTGTATTAGCTTTAAACATTCTTCCAGTTTATCCATTAGTCTTAAAAACATAACAATTGTTCTTGCCAGGGCACATTTTGCAGATCCTTCTTGTCTGATCTGCTCTCTGTGTTCTCTCTAGATCAGTGGTCTCCAAAGTTTTTTGATCGAGCACCCATATCAGTAAAAAATGTTTGAGCACGCACCCCCGATATATGTATATTTATTTATTTGTAAATTATATACATGTACTACTCAGTGTAACACTGTACAAAGTTTGAAGACCACTGTACACTGTACTACACTGTACCTCCACGTTGTGGAACTCTCTCTCTTCCTTCAGGATACCTTGCGTACCGTATGTGACACGTGACCATCTGACATACGGACTGAGTGAGGGTGCCAGTGTCAATCTGTATGTTAAATATTAGTAAAGCTTAATTTCTTTCTTATTTTTTTAGATAAAAAATAAATATAAATAGAAGTTCTAATATTTTCTTCCTGCACCCCAGTGGATTGTCTTGAGCACCCCACTGTGGAGACCTCTGCTCTGGACACCAAGAGTTTGAAAACCAGTGGATGTAGTTAATTCTTAAACATGTCACAGAGGTCCCCCAGCATGACACTTGATCATAACCACTATGACCTTGTCTAGTCTCTGAGAGTGCCAGCCCTGGCTTTTTCCTATTCTGAGACCGTGCCTTTTGGTCCCTGATATTCTCCATTTGCTCCATGGCCTGACTCAAGAAGCTAGCTTCTAGTTCGGCTCTTGAAAAGAGGGACTTTTATTTCTTGCCAAGAAGAACAAGTGCAACCTGAAGTTCCAAGCAGGAAAGCAGAGAGCTCCTTTTGAATAAAGGTTTTTATCTGAGCTAAGGCTTCCCAGCCAGCCTACTCCAGTGGGTTAAGCCAGGGTTTCTCAACCCATGGGTCACAAGAACATAAGGAAGGTCTGCTTGGGGCTGGGGGAGGGTGGTCAGACAAGAGGTGCCACAAGCATGTGGCAGCCAGGCAGTGTGGAGAGCAGCTCCCCACAGGTAAGTCTGTGGGGCAGAAGGGGAACGGCAAAAGCCAAGCAAGGGCAGAGCAGGGCAGCAAGACTCGTTGCTGCCATCCCCTGGACCCTTGCATCAGCTGTGCCACCAGCAGCTGAGGAATGATTGTACCACCTCTGAAATAAACTTCCAGAGGTGGTACAATCACCTACCCTGGAAATCTTCAAGAGGAGACTGGACAGTCACCTGACCCCAGTTGTCTTTCCTGCCTAATGCAGGAGGACTGGACCCAATGAACTTGCAAGGTTCCTTCCAGCCCGATGCAATCTATGAATGTAGGAGTGGCGATGGTAGCAGGGTAGAGCCACAACCCCATGCCCAAGTGGCTGGTGGCAGGAGGAGGTGAGGGCAGCATGGCCCCCTTTTCTGCATCTTACTGTTCACGCTGCTGGTGGCACAGCTGGCGCGGGGTCCCAGCAGTGGCAGCAGCAGCAATGAGTCTTGCTGCTCGGAGTGGGGGGCACTGGGTTGGGAGTGAGTGGCACCAGAGGAGCTGGAGGGGATTGGGAGCAGTGGGTTTGACCAGTAGGGCCAGGGAGTTGTTTTCTACTTCACTACTCACTGGGTCGGGACTGGCCATCAATGTTTACTGATGGGTCCTGGTACAAAAAATGTTGAGAACCACTGTGTTAAACCATACACTTTCTTATTGCATACCCTCTCCTCTTCCAGATTTACCAGCTGCCCACATACCCCTACCAGCATGTTGTAACCTCTTAAATTCCAATTATTAGCATGATGAAAATTAAACCTGCCGTTACACACATTCTCCTGCATATCCCCTCAGAAATGTCTTAGTTACCCTAGTGGTACGCATACCACAGTTTGGGAACCCTGGGTTAAGCAATCTCTCTGTCCCCAGCCCAGCCAACATGTGCACCCCTAAGTTAGCTCTTCTGTCTCCAGTCTTTCAACTCTGAAAGTCCCAAAGCTTCAGACTGCCTGCCTCCCCTACACAGACATCTACTTGTTCCCCCTGCTTTGTCTGTTGTCATGCTTATCTCATTCAGCTTCCCTAAAGCCTCCTGGGGGTCACCAGCAATCCAGTTTTTGTTGACATGTCAACAAATCTATTTAAGTCTCCGTCTTTACTGGAGGTCCATCTGGTTCCTCCCACATATAGGCAGATCTCTTGCTTCATTGTCCCCTTCTTTGACACATTTTGTCCCCCTGTACTAGCTTTATGTGTAATTTGCAGCACGGGACACTGATAACAGCATGAACACATTTAAAACATAAATATTACAAATATTGAGCCATAGTCTCTCAAAAGTAGACTGGAAAATGTACTACTCCGGATGATCATTCAATAGGACATCGCCCAAAGGTCATTTGTCCTGTGACTGCTTCCCCACTAGATTCAGTAGATTCTACAGCCAGGTAAACAATTTGACCAGGAAAATGCAAACAAGAATCACTAGACATTTTCCCTCAATTTATTTTCTGGCAGATGATATTTGAGAGGGGCTCATTAAATTAGATTTTTGTTTCTTTTTTAGACAAAGGGGCTATATTTTCTTCATACAGCTAGAAGGCAGAGAGAATCAGCAAAAGCTGAACAGCAGGATAAACCAGTTCTGCAAATAGTTTTGGTGTACTGTTTTTCTTCCAGCCCAACTTTACTTAAAGCAACCAAAACAATTACAAAATAGAAGATACTAAAATGGTCTCTATATTTTGGGAGGCTCAAACAAGACTAGTTGGGGAAAAGCTACAAAAAGACTTATTTGCACACTCCATTAAGATCCCAAATGCTTGTAGAGCATCAATACAATCTCTGACTTGAGCAGTTTAGATGTAGACAAAAGGGAAACATTCATTGTGGAAATTTCAAGATGTCACTTGGCAACACAGTCCTAGACCTGTCTCTTTCTTGTGTTCTTTGGAGATTTGTCTGCTATCTCCGTCAGTCTTTTCCACAGCCACTCTGTTTCTCTATTTTTCTTAATTGGGTCTTTTTCCACTCAGAAAAACAGAATTGGACATCCATGCTTTTATTCCGTTTCTTTCAGAATGTAACTTCCATCCGTTAACTCCCAGTCAGCCCATCCAGAATGTTGTTAACATCAGTCAGCACCAAGGTTTGCAGAGCATTAATATCTAAGGAGAGAAGCTGCTAGATATTTTTCATCTAGTTTAGCCTAAAGTGCCATCTTTGGTCAGATGACTATGTAGCCTGGGGGCAATGCTGGTTTTTTGCACAAACCATCTGTGGCCCCGAGCATGTGCACTTAAATTTCTTGTTCTTTGCAGGTCTCTGTCCCTATCACAAAATTGCGGGGAGGAATTAAATTTGCCCCTGAAAAGGATGCATAAATCAAATTTGGAAACACAGCCTTCAGACTCATGCTTCTTGTTTTGTTGCTGGTAAAACAGTTGGAAGAGAGATGTAAATGTGTGTTGGAAATTCCTCTGCTTATATATAACCCTTTTAATAACAAATGCAGTACCAGAATAACCAACTCCTCACATTACAGACCAGCTGTTTAGAATTTTTCCTTTTATCTGGAATGCATGGCAAGACTAAATTCTAGGGAAACCCGTCTTGTTTCCCTCACCATCCTTCCTGAAATCACTCTTCTGACTTCATTTTTCCACAGCATATTGCAGAAATCCTGCATGTGTATTTTTATTCCTCCTTTTAAAATATAAATTTAGATCTATCCTCAATTTTAAAGGAAATGTGAATCTAAAATAATTTTGTTTTGTTTTTAGTTTTGTTTTTTTTGTCTGTTATGTAGTTTTCCTTTGAAGGGCTGACTTGAATCTCAGTCATTAATCTCTTTAATCTCTGAGAGAAATAACAGTGGTTTAAAAGGTGGGGCATTGACTGTCTTTCTTGTACAAATTCAGATCTTCAGTCAAGGAATTTTTTTTAGGCTGTTACATTTTAACATGACAGTATTTTCTTCATTTATGGTCACTAATATAATTAAATAAGGCTTGTCAGTGAAGGTAGTTATAATAAATACAACAGATATCACTGTCTAGATTGTCCATTTGCTAAATCAGCAGTACTCTGGACAGAATCCAGCAAGCTTTACCAGGTTTGGAAAACTTGTTTTTTTATAGTTTTAATCTGAAGTCTTGTTACCTAGTTACCAGCTAGCCAGATGCTACAAATAGAATATAAAATTTGGTAGAGCAGTCTCTGGCAGATAATGACCCAGATGTTTAATGATGCAGCTTTTTCTTGACACCTTTTTAAAAATATATACTTTCATTATCTTTAAATACTGCTTATATATCATCTCTATGAAGCATGGGTATCATATAAAATCATAACTAAAATACCTGAAATTGTAAGTGAGGTTATCTAAATACTCCTAGCAAAATATATTCTCACAAAGCCAGTTATGTTCATGCTCTTTTTAAATGTTAACATACAAATTCTCTACTAAAGGGATCCCCTAACATTTGTTAGAATAAGACAAGAAAAATATTACGACAGCAGGCAAGTAAAAATGGTTATTCAGATCCTACTGAAGCCATGGAAAAAATAAAATTAGATGTTTGTTCCTGGATTAAATTCAATCCAGGAACAAACAATTAGAAGCTGTCTAGAGCTATGTTATCATGTTTCTTTTGTAAGGTATTTTAAACAGTTAATGAATTTAACTTTTCTTTAAGTTGTGCTTTTATTTGATCCTTGACTTACTTTCTTTGGTAGCATTTAAATATAGCTAGTCCTTATTAGGAACAATAATAACAGTAATAAAATTTCACTGAATTGTTGTTCTTTATTTCAGTTTTGTCCTTTCCTACAAAATTTGTGAACCAGCTTTGTAGCTTGCAACAATTCAACTATAAGAGGTACCCCTAGTATGATAAGTGGACCAGTGCTAGGGACTGAAGAGAGATGACAAATATTCTTATCAAGATGTACAGGAGAATGTAATTGTGTGTGATGCCTCCACTAATGTTTGCTTTCCCTTTCCCAGGCCCAAGACTAAGGTTCAAATAAATGTAACTCCCCTTTAAGTAGGTAAGCAGCCTAACTATTCAATGGCATTTCTGGATAAAATTGATAAACAGCAGTAGGGGCAGAATTATACAACTGTAGGCTGGGAAGGGGTCTTAAGATGTCATCTAATTCAGCCCCCTGCTTAAACTGTCCTAACCCAGAACCCACTCCATGAGCCTCAGAATCATGTTCTCTTGGCTTCCTTTCCTTCTGGCCCTACTTTATCTTTCTCTTTTTGCTGCCTACTGGGCCAGCTTCCGCACATGGAGTGTAGGGCCCCCTTAACTCTGTTTTCCCCATGGTTAGGTTATTAGGATCCTCTGCGAAGTATGAGGTATAGGTTCAAACCCCCAATGTCCTAAAAGACGAGAAGCTCTCCCCTGCCCCCCACCTACTTAAGCAGGTATGAGACTTTCTGAGGGAATAAGAATCCAAAATCTGTGCAAGTGGCCTGACACATTACTTGCATGTTAGTTATCTGCCTAAATATTATTTACCTGTCTAAAGATGTAGTTGGATTTGAGTCCACTTTCTTAGAGAAACTGAGGTATCTTTTTAATATGGTCTGATGTGTAGATGAAATGAAATTTGAGGAAAAATAAGGATTTAACTGAGTAGGTTAGGACAGTGATTAAAACTTTAGTTTAAATACTTACAGGTAGTGAGTGCAGAGATCATTGAGAATTAGAATAAATGGATAGGGAAAATATTGGGAAAGAATTCCTGTACTGACAGCCTTAATTCTTTTATCTATTCTAAGAGAAAGATGCCTGAGATTGGAATAATAGGTATTAATGAAAAGAAGCCATGTTTTCAGTAAATGTTTCCAAGCTTCTGCTGTTAAAACCATTTTGTCAACAAATTGAATTTCTCAGTGATGTGGACCAGCTAATTATTTCACACAATAACGGAGATTTTCAGTTTTGAAGCTAAGTGACAGTTTTAACGAACAAAAGAATTGTCATGTCAAATCAGTGTTCCATGTTTCATAGCGTCTTTGATGTTTGTCTGGAAAAGTTTGTTCCCATTGTGGAGGTCTGCCTATAAAATGAATTTGTTGCTAACCCAAAGCAGTTAGAGATGAATGGTTGTGCTTTGGGGCATAATCCAACCTGCCTCCCCATCTACTGTAGATGGTCTAGTTATTCTTATACATCTCTAATTCTCCTTTTTTCCAGTTCTGCTTAGCTCTTAGATTTAATTCAGATGGAAGTGAAAGTCACAGATTTAATTATGAATTGTATACTCTTAAACACATTTCAATTGCTTGTACATTTAGTTAAATTTTATTGACTGCCAGATTATTCAGACGAACAATTCAGATGTGAAATCAATTTGTGTAAACCTGAGGAAAAATTTGCATATTCTTCCTGTTTCTTCCCAGAACACTTTTGTTAGAAAGGTATAGTCCACGTGTAAAACCAGCATAATTTAAGTTTCCAGCATTTATCAGTTGAAAAGCCAGAAGTTTCTCTAGTTATAAATGGTACTACCTTTGTTCTTATTTTCTGAAGTAGCAGTAAATACTTACTGATAATCATACTTCTACATAAACTATAAGGAGACAAAATAAAATGAACTTTTTCTTCCTTCTCTCCACTACAGAAGCAACCATGGGGTGCATCAAAAGCAAAGAAGACAAAGGTCCAACAATGAAATATAGAACTGAAAACACTCCAGAACCTGTTAGTTCCCATGTCAGCCATTATGGATCAGATTCCACGCAAACAGCACAATCACCGTCAATAAAGGGACCGTCAGTTAATTTTAATAGTCATTCTGTGACTCCGTTTGGAGGACCATCGGGGATGACGCCCTTTGGAGGAGCATCATCTTCATTTTCAGCTGTGCCAAGTCCATATCCTAGTAGTTTAACAGGTAATTTTTGTTTAAAATAGAAGTTTAACCTGTACATTTGACAACTTTACATATAGAATATTATAACGCTATACCACATAGGTAGGAAGTGGTAGGCTTCTACTTTTTCTGATCAGTAATTCAGCTCTTGCCTGCTAGTGCATGTCACTCCAAAGCAGCTGTCGGCAGCCTATTTAAGCTGCGGGCTGGAGTGATTCAGCTTGAGTTGGGGGGGAGTGGGCAGACAGCTGCTAGGACCCAGCCGCTGCCACTTATGCTTCTTCCTGTAGCGGTACAGGGAAAGCAGCTAATGCCAAAAAACCTGCCACCAAATGCTACCAAAGTCCCATGTCCATAGGATGGATTAAATAGCTCTGGAGGCCATATTATGCCTGTGAATCATAGGTTGCCAAGTCCTGTTCTAAAGACGCCTGCAAAGAGAACTGTAATAGACATGAGATTGGTTTAATCCATCGCCATCCTCTTCTCTTGCATCACCATCCTCTGATGGAGGTGAACTAATTGAAGTTGAATCCAGACAGGATAGCAGTGATGGTGGTTAGCAGACCTCATGACTTGAAGGGTGATCTCCCCTTGTCACTCAGCTTTGCAGTTTTTGGATGCTCCTTGATCCTTTGCTGTATCTGATTTCTCAGTTTGGTCATGGCTAGGGCAGGGGTGGCAAAATAAGGCCTGTGGTACTCCACATGAGGCCAAGCCTTGCCCCTTCCCACTCAGGGCAGCCCGCCCCATGTCTGCCAGTGATATTGCGCTGGCCCTTGCCAATGTGCAAAGCTTCCTGGCGGAGCTGCTCCCACTGCTGCTGAAGCCACCTGAGTACTGCTCAGCTTCACCTGCCTCCAGTGACTCTTCCCCCTTCTGCCCTTGCTGCGCTGCTCAGGGGGCTCTTGATCAGCATGTGAGGCTCCAGCTCCATATCCCAATCACCTTTCACCTGTTCGGCTTCTGGGGCAGGAGCCACCTGGCTGTAGATTTCCCCCTCCCACCTGGCTGGGTATGTGGTGTCCAGCATAAGTCCCCCCCAGCTTCCACCACTTCCTCACATTACCTGCTGCCTGGACAACACAGCAGGGGCAAGAGGAGGATGAGACACTGGAGGCGGGGAAAGCTGAGCAGTACCCAGGCAACTGCAGCAGCAGTGGGAACAGCCCTGTCACAAAGCTGTGTGCTGGCTGGAGCTGGGGTGGTGCTGTTGGTGGGTGTGAGCATGAGCATGGTACAGGCTGCACCAGGCAGGGCTTGGCCCCATGTGGAGTGCCAAGGGAGCAACCATGGGCTATATGGGGAGGGGAGCAGCCAGCATCTGCACTGCACCACCAGGCAAGTGCTGTTGCATATGTGCCCTACCCCTCTCCACCTGCCACCCCCCAACCTAGTTTTCAGCAAGTATTTGCTGAAGAATATTAAATGAAGTCTTCTTGGTAGTCAAATCTCTGGCAGTATGTTCAGCCCTCAAGGCTTTGCTCCTCTCATCAAGAGATACAGTTCATAAGTGATACCACCACAGCCATTTACAGAGTGCACAGAGTTACAGTCATTTACCTTTCTGTGGCTATGGTGCCTAACACATTGGATCCCATCCCATAGCCCTCTAGCTAACAAGGAAAAAGAATGTTATAGGCAGATGTGTCAAGCAGAATTTCTGAGCTGGTATCTGCTTTCCACTTCATTCAGTATAACCCCCTCCCAGTTCTTTCCATTACCCAGTTCCCTTTGCAAACAAATTCACAGACACTCTTTTAGATTATAAAGGAGAGAACAAGCAGTTTCTTCAGAGTTTTAAGGGAAAAGACTTCAGTGATAGAGTTGGTCAAGAAAAAAATTGTCAGAGCAGCTTTCTATCACAAAACTTTGTTTTGATTAAGCACTTTTTTGGAGGAAATCATATTAATTTAATTTTGAACACATCAAAACATGTTTTTGTTTGCTCTTGATAAAATTGCTATATATATCCAAAAATCAATTTTCTGATCGGCTCCAGTCAGAAACCAGGATTTAGATAGAAGAGGCTGTATACAGAGTCATGCAATTTGAGAATTCTCCCAGGTTTGTTCATTTGGTAGAAAATCTTACCAGAGCTGAGTGTACAGACATTCAAAATCTGAGGTCCTGAAGAGCACAGAGCTTGCAGTGCTGACACTGCAGCCAGGCGGGGGTCCTGTGCACACAACTCGGTGTGTTCTGCTAGCTTCCATAGTCTGTTTGGTGACAAATAGCAGCAAGGCATAGGGCAGCCCAGATTGGCTGACACAGACTGCCCATGGTCAGCCTACGTTTCCCTGCAGCACGGTGAAGGGAGTGTGTTCTGCTCTCTGCTGGAGCAGTGGAGTGTGTTCTGCTCTCTGCTGGAGCAGTGGAGTCCAATGAGTAACGCATTGTCTCTGTCAAGGAAGGGGATGCTGGAGAACTATGCTGTCTTCTGAGAGAAGCCACAGCATGTTAAGACATTTTCTTTCCCAGGAGAAATTCTCCTGGGAGTGATTTAAACTTGATTGTTCTTAGGTTATTTTTTCTCCTGGCCATTTTTACTTTGGGGGGGAAAAAGCCAGAATACTCAGGGTTTCTCCTGGGAAATAATCATCTCTCCCAGGAGAAACTGAATGTCTGTACAAAGCCAGACAACAGCATGTTCCAGGTACAAGTGTCCCCAGCATCCTAGCACCTGCTGTGTTCAGTTTATTCTCCTGCCGCAGAGAAGGTATCCCCAGGGTCCTAGCATCTGCCTTTGTCTGGTCTCCTTTCAGCATCTTCACTTCTCCAAGGAGTGTGGGCCCGCACCTGCAGCAGAGGCTAAGTTGTAAGCACTGACTTGCAGTGGCAAAAAGGTTGCCAACCCCTGCACCTCTAGGTCGTAAATCAGTCTCAGATTACCTTATACCTGTGATTATCAATGTCATTGGACTCAAGCGACTCCTCAGAAAATGTCATCTTTGAGCTTTTCCTTTTTTGTTTTTTTGACTACAGGAAAATAATAGAACAGTTTTTCTGTTACAAAGACCACCCAGGTCAGAATGTTTTTGGCACTATGGATTCCACATTTAGCATGGTTAGGTGTGCAATATTGAGCAGCACCCTACATTGCCCTTAAAAGGATGTTATGGCACTCCAGTTTTTGTGGCATCCTGGTTAAGAATCACTGTTTTAGACAAATACCTATTGAAGAGATAAGTCAAGTAACAGCTGAATTCTTCGCCAAGGTGTGTGATAGTTTGGGCTTAACTATTGTACTTCACTGCATAATTTAGGACAGAGGTGTCAAATATACAACCTGTGGGTCAGATCCAGCCTTCAAAACCCCATAATCCCATCCCCAGTGCTTTCCCATTAACTCGAATTCAGTGCCTGGGAGGTACATGGTACCTGCTGGGGCTGGCATTCTGGACTGGGCTGGCAGATGCTGCATACGCTGGTTCAGGCATATGCGGGGTGGGGGGAAATCTAGTAGCCTATGGACTGGCCCTGTGCTATTCATGTGGCCTGCAGGGCCAGATGAGTTTGCTGCTTCTGGTTTAGGAAATTGTTTTACAGCCTGTATTTTGTTAAAGAATTTGTTGTCCGTGTTCTATCTGAAGATACCATTCACTGTTTTTTGGGAATATGTGAGAGTTCCTGAACAGAAAGAGAGGTTATTTTTATTCTTTGAGAGCTCCTTTCTGAATTCTTTATGATGAAAAGAAGGATTTTTAAATCCTTTCAAATCGACTATAAATAGCGTGGCTTCTTTATACTAGTCCTGACTTCATATGATCTTGAGAAGAATTGAAGAACAAGTCTTCAATTAAGTCAGCTGAAGATTGTCTAGCAACTTTGATCTCTCACCAAAGTATCCCAATAATTGAATGACAGCATTGGAGAAATTTGAGATGGAGAAGACCTATTGAATTACACAGTCCCTCTTTATGTATTTTATACTGTTTAAACTACCTTAGATTTAAATGTGCTAGGCAGTGGGCCTTCCAATCTCCCCACACAGTTCCCTTAAAAATATTCTACAGCCTAATAGATCCCAGCAAATCTCTCTTTAATCTGTATTTTTCTGTTTTTAACTTCATCCAGTTTAATAAATATATTTATTTATTCCTACTGAGTGCTTATATTTTTCAAATATTTGAAGCCTGTTAACACATCCTTTCTGTGTCATTGTTTAGCTAAGCTATATATGCTAACTCTGAAGGCCACATATTACCATTGTACTAGAGCTGCCCTGCCCTTATACCTCACTCAAGGAATACACCCAGTAATGGTCTCTGGCCTGGGGTAATTAGCCAGAAGGGCTTGGGGAAGCAAATGACAAAAGGATTGGCACAGTATGCACACTTGTCCAGTGAAGAATCTCAGCGCTGACCCTAAAATGATGCAGCTGTGCATCTTCTTAAAACACAAGTTCCTTTCCTTGTATGTTATGGTTAGCAGATTGAGCAGAATTAGGATTAATCCTTCCCCTCTTTTCTTTTTAAGATCAAAGAAAATATATTGCATAGATCTTGATATCTAGTTCCAAAAAGTAGAGAACCAACTTGTGGGAATGGTTTGCAACAAAACTAGTATATAAACTTCAAATCTGTGGTTGCAAGTTTAAACAACGTGACTTTGTTTTCTTCTATGAAGCTTTTAAAAATAATACCTTTAAATACATTTAAAGAAACAAACAGTTTACATATGCCAAGAATGGTCAGATACAGGGCCTCTGTCCTGTGCCTGCTCAGGCCAATGTTAATTTCTTACTGAACTGTTATGCTGAAATTGTAGAGTTTGGGATAGAGGTTGTTGATATCCCACTTTATTTGGGGACTCTTACAGCTACTTCTTGCTTAACGTTGTTAAGCAAGGTTCTTGAAAAATGTGACTTTAAGTGAAACAATGTTAAGCAAATCCAATTTCCCTATAAGAATTAATGTAAAGCGGGGGGGTGTTAGGTTTTAGGAATTTTTTTTTTTTGCCAGACAAAAGATATTATATACCAAGGTCTGCATCTCCTTGCCCCTGTTCCCCTGTGTTGCGGCCTCAGGTGGAGTGGCTCCCTGCTGCCATACACAATCTTGGAGGGATCCTTGCCCCCCAGATCTGTACATGGGGGCAGGCGCAGGCTGCAGGTGTGGGCTCCCACTCTGTTTCCCTGCCCCAGGACCTCAGCCCTGCAGGTGTGACCCAGCATGGCTACGGACAGCAGAGCCACACAGGGATCTCCTTGCCACTGTGAACTGCCCTGGTGATGCGTCCCTTGCACCTACCTTTGAGCTTGCAGTGAAGGCAGTGGTGTGGGCTGCGGCCCTCAAAGCAGCAGCAGGTGCAAGGGGTGTGTCTCCAGGGCATCAGCAAGGAGATCCCTTCACAGCCCCACTGTCCCCAGCTGCACTGAGTCATGCCTGCCTGGGACAGGGAAGCAAGGTGGGAGCCTGCGCCCGCAGCCTGCCCCATATACAGATCTAGGGGCATGGGTCCTCCCTGTCCCCCAGAAATGTGCGCAGCAGCGGGGACCTGGCCCTCCCCCTCCCCCAGACAAGCCACTTGTGGCCCCGTCCTGCTCCCCACTGGGGCCCTGCAGCTGTGCTTGCAGCCCCAGGTCCCAAGCCCTACCTGGCTGGACAGCAGCCCCAGCCCTCCCCAGCTCCCTCCCTACAGGGGCCTCAATCCCCATTTTCTATCCCCTCCCCCCCCCACTTACCTGCTGGAGCTGCTTATGTGGCACCCTGTCTATCTGCCTTCCTCCCAGCTCCCTGTAGTGTTATAACTAAACATTGCACAACTTTAACTGAGTATGTGTTCTAATAGATCAGCAATGTAATAACAAAACAAAGTTAACCGGGACAACATTAAATGCGGAGTACCTGTGTATATAATTCCATTTCAGTGAAAACAAGTTAGCCAATTATTGAATCACCTTTTGCAACTGGATGGGATCTAAATTGTAAAGAATCTTAGTTTGCTGTCAAAGCAAAATTGATTAACTGCTGTTGTAGACTGCCTTTTTAAAACTAATATTACCAGTATTATTGTGTACTGGTAGTACTAATGGTACTATTGCTACATACTGTGCCTTTTTTTTCATAAGGTGGCGTAACTGTTTTTGTGGCCTTATATGATTATGAAGCTAGAACTACAGATGACCTTTCATTTAAGAAGGGTGAACGGTTCCAGATAATAAACAATACGTAAGTATACTATGCCAGAGGCTTAATGTAATGTGGGAAATAAATGCTTTCACACAAATTTCAAATGTTTTCTTTTCAAAACAGCCCGACTTCTCTTGTTCAGTTTTTGTTTATATGAAAAACCTTAATTTTTTAAATAAGGCCTTGTCCTTTCAACTTTGGGCAGTTCTCAATCCTCTAGTTTTCTGAACTACAAAGTATAGCTATTCTCTGTTGATCACTTTCTTTTTTTCATTCTTGATAAGTTTTGTGCTTAAAAACCTCAAATGTTTGTTTGGAGCATTTATCCACTTATTGCTATTGCTTCATCCAGGCTTGAGTCCAGAGGAGCTCATTTTGAATCAGTTTGTGATCACTTATTCTTTCTGACCAGCTCCTCTGTAATTGTCCTCATTGCTTGTCAAAACCCAATATAAAATAGTGTCACCCACACCCCCAAACTACAAACCATCAGCAGGAAAATTGAACCAAGCTCACTGTTCAAGGGCCCTAGATTCTACTGCAGGCCACATCCTTTCTTCCCCAACTTTTGTTAGTTTGCTGGTAGCCCAGGAGCTTGGGTAGGAGGCTTTGCAGGCCAGATTTGACCCACACACTGTATGTTTGACACCCCTGTCTTAGGGTATGGACACACAAGCATTTGGAGCAGTTCCAAAAGGCAGCAGCTGTTACATGTGGACAGGCTATTGTTAAAGTTGGAGCTGTTTTGCTGCTTTTATATTGTTCCCAGCTTGCCCACATGTAATAATTGAAATAAAGCCACTAAAGGTGCACCTCTAGCTCTGTGCCATATTGGATTGGCACCAATAAAAAGAAAATTAACTTTATCCGGTATTGTCTTTTTTTGGCCAGTGTAGCAGATAATGTCACCAATAAATATAATTAATTATACCTTCTGGGTGGGGCCTCTGGATGCTGCATACACGCACACAGCCAGGAATGCGGCCAGGCAGCATGGAGAGCAGTGCCCCTCAGGTAAGTCTTTGGAGGGGAAGGGGGACATGTAGGGGGATGGAAGAGTGGGGGGAATAGATTGAGGCCCCCATGGTGAAGGAGGAGTGGGGCAGGGGCAGTGGCTGTGGCTGGGGGTGCTGCCCAGCCTGGGCAGTGAATGGGACCTGGGGCTGGGAGCAGGACAGATTGTCCTGGGGACATGGGGGAGGGATGGGAGAGAGAGGGGGTGGGAAGGATAGCTCCCTGATGCTGCATGACACTCCCTGGGGGATGGCATGGGCCCAGATTTGTGTGCGGGGTAGATGTGGGCTGCCTCCTGCAGGGTCAGGGCTCCTCGCTCTGCTGCCTTAATCCAGGAGACCCACGCGCACCTCCTGCCCTCTTGGCAGCAGTGGGGGCAGTGAGTTGTGTCTCCTGCTGCTGGGTGGGCAGGGGACGCACGGCTGACATGGAGCCCCTGAGGCAAAAGCAGCAGAGCGGAGACCCCTGAGCCTGCAGTGGGCAGCATGCATCCACTCTTGCCCTGCTCGGCTCCAGTCCAGTTAAAAGCATCCCTGTGCTTAAAAATGGTATCGGCGGCACTTTGAACAAGCTCATTTGATGTTCCAGCGCCCCTGCCAACATTTTTAAGCACCAAGATGCTGATCCCCTGGACAAGCTGCCCACGACTCTGTCCCACTCCTCACCCCAGTCCCAGGTCCCATTCACTGCCCTGGCAGGGCAGCGCCCCCAGCCCCACTCCCTCCCTCACTGGTGGGGCCTCAATCTGCCACCCCCAACCCTTCCTTCTCCCGTGCCTCTTCCCCCTTCACAGACTTGAACCTGCAGGTCACTGCTTTCCATGCTGCCCAGCTGCATTGCTGTAAATCAATTATTGGATCAGTAGTGGCCAGTATGGCTGGTTAATAATTATCTATCGGTATCAACCAAGAAGATCTTTATTGGTGCACCCCTAAAAACAGCTGCTGTCCTTTAAAATGGCTCCAAACGTATATGTCCATACCCTTAATTTTTCAGATTTTCCCCTTCAGAAATGAATTAAACCCCTTAGTTGCTTTTTGCTGTTGCCGTCTTCCACTTAAGCCTGAGTAGAGCAGTGATAGTGAGTCCAGGAGCTTGGGTAGGAGGCTTTGCAGGCCAGATTTGTTTCACATGCTGTAGGTTTGATGCCCCTGTCTTAAGGCATGGACACACAAGTGTTTAGTGTAATTAACATTGAATCCATTTGTGATCTCTTGATTCAAAGTTGTTTTTTTCTGAACAGCTCCTCTGTAATGGTCTGTATTGTTCATCAAAACCCAGTTTAAAATAATATCACCCAGACTACCAAACTGTAAACCAACAGCAGGAACATTCATTGTCTTCCAAGGAAGAAGGACTCCTTGCTCCTTCCTCACCAAAAGCAAACCTTAGATCATCTCCCTTTTTAACTGCTCTTTGTTCACCAGATGAAGTTGGCAGTTAATTTTCTTTAATCTTTTATAATGAAGCAGTCATGTTGTCCAAATTGTCAACACCTTTAGACAATATTTGTCTAAAGTATATGTGGAAGTGAGAAGACACTTCTGAAAATTCTGTCTAAAGCAAATTCTTTTCTGTTTTGTGTCTGTTATTACTTCTTGTCTATTTATATTTCTTACATAATTTCTTCCTCTTGTATTTGAAGGTACAAGTACCTTCCCCTCATACACATCTTCATTTCATTTCAGTTTTTAAAATAGAAAAGTACACACAGCTTATGTTGAAGTGAAAAGTGTACTTGTATATGCAGCAACACAGTTGGGATGATGTATTCTGAATTTATGTGAAGTACTGTATTGACTAAAATATATGAATGATTCTTGCATCTTTTACAGGGCGTTGTATTGTTTATGTGTGTTAGAGATAATTGCTGTTGCATTTCAGGGAAGGAGACTGGTGGGAAGCAAGATCCATTGCTACGGGAAAGACTGGCTACATCCCCAGCAATTATGTAGCTCCTGCAGACTCCATTCAAGCAGAAGAGTAAGGCATTATTCAAGTCTCTTGTCAGTCTGTTTTATTATCGAACAATTAGCAACAATTGGAAGCCCAGGAGACCCTCATACATGCACTAGAACAGGGGTGGCCGGCTGCAGCATGTGTGCCACAGATGGCACAGACAGCCTCTGTGTGTGGCACATGGGAAACCAGGGATAGGACAGGCAACACAGTGGCAGATAGGGCAGGGAGCAGAAAGCAGGAGTTCAGGCAGGGAGCACAGAACAGGAAGTAGAAAGTGGAGCAGCAGATCAGGTAAGGGAAACGGATTGGAGTGACACCAATGGTGCAGACCTGATTTGTGGTACAGCTGCTAAAAAGGCTTCCCCTCATTGCACCTAGAATTAGAGTGAAGCAGAGCTCCACAGCCAGCTTTATGGAGGGGATAGGATGACAAAGGAAGGAGTTCTGGCTCTCCAGTTAGGGTGCACAATGTGAATTGTGTTGGCAATTCCTGCGTTGCAGTGCAGAGTGGATTATGTTTGGTTATCCCATGCTTCTAGGCTTTACTGGTGGCCACATTGGCTGGGGAAGGATTTTTACCTTCCTATTGCTACAGGTGTCAGGTATTTTGTTATTGTCTTCAGAAGCAGTGGGTTCTGGTGCTGCCAAAGCTGGAGATTTTGATTGAGGTGTGAGGATGCTTTTGGTGGGACTTAAATAAATAGCTCGTAGTCAGACCGATCAGGAAGGCCTGTTCCCCTGTGATCAGATGGACATAGATTGTGGGGGTTCTGCCTTCCCCTGTAGTGGAGGTCTGTGGTCCTCTTCCTTGAATTTTTTTTATGTTAACAGACTGGTTCCTGTCCTGGTAGAGTCAGGACATTGATAATGCCTCCATCTCCCTGTTTTCTGTGGCAAGTTAGGGTATTCTTGATGTTTTTAGGCAGTGTGCCTAGTAATTATGGATAAGGATACCGCATGCAGTTTTAAGAATAGGCTAAATCAGGGCTGTCCCACTCATCTTGCTCCCTAGACTGGATCCAGACCACGGGTTTCTTTACAGGCTGGATTCAGGACACATGATGACAGTGGCTCTGGCATGGGGCACATGACACAGCTCCTGCTGCATGCCCTGTGGTGTGCTGGAGCCAAAGATGCTGCTGCTACTGCTGCATACCTAGTGTCACTGTGGCAGCTCTAGCTCTGGCATGGGATATGCAGTGGCCAGGCCAGCAACTGAGGAGGTGTGGCAGTGGTAAGCGATGAAGCAACTACAGGGCAGCTGGGCTGTATTACCTGTTGCTCACCCTTCAGTCCCCCCAGATTGCCATATCTACCAGGGCCCAAGGGCCTAGGATTCTGCCACAGCTTGCTCCTCGTGGCTATGCCCCCCAATTTCCTGTGGCCCACCAGTAGTCCAGCAAGCTGTACACAACAGCACTGCGGGCTATATGTTTGATACCTCTGGGCTAAGATAAACACATCTGTAGGATGGGTCTGTAAGGATGATCTTCCCTTAAGCAGGACAGGAGGTTGGACTAGATGGCCTCCTGAGATCACTTCCAGCCCTCCTTTTCTATAATTCTTCAGTTTAATCAAGGAAGCACCAATAAAAGAACTGCACTATGTAATCCTTTCCTCCCATTTAGACAACCTCCCACTTGCCCCTGCCCTTCAACCCCATTTGGAAAAAAAGTTAGAACAATGTTTTAGAACAGCGGTGCTCAACCCTTTTGCCTGATAGGCTGGATTGGCAATGTCCAGTCTGTCCATTGGCTGGGTCTGACTGATGGTTCTGACCTGGTACCCAGGGCAGGCATGATGGGGTCCCATCGAGCTCCACAGGGGGAAGGAGGTTTGATGCGGCCCCAACTCTAAGGGGAAAGGGTGCATGACCTGACCCCAACCCAACCGCATGGAGGAGAGGGGCCTAGTCCTAGCTGTAATTTACCACATGGTTTGGGAATTTGGCAGTGGGGGAGGGTGGTCATATTAATTGCCACCACTCCCTCACAGCCAAACTTACCAACCTGTGGGGAGCCCCATGAGCCATATGCTCTGGTTCCACAAGCCACATTTGGCCCACAAGTTGGAAGTTGAGCACCACTGTTTTAAAGAGATTTCTGGCACTGGTGCTCATATTCCTCCATCTATAAAGCTAACCTTTCTTAATGCCAGGACTGTAAGCCCAAGCTCCACATTAAAATTTTAGACATAAAAATTGATCTAAGAGGGTTATTTTATTTATTTTATGACTTTGAGGTACAACATCTTAACTGGAAACAGCTAGGACCAGTAAGAAGTATTTGTTCCTACACCTGGTTTGCAGATAGTGATTGGTTTGTAGGTAGTAGATTTTCAGTCCTTAGCTGGCAATATTAATTTTGCTTCTACTATTGGAATTTTTTCTGGAAGAGGATAGGGGGGAGAAAAATTGTTTTTGTGGCTGAATTTTGTGTAGGGGAAATCACAATATTTTGAAAACTGTGCAGAGATTTGGAATGTCAGTGTATCAACGCAGGAGGAAATTGTGGTGAGTTAAGTGGATGAGGACTTGCTATCCATCAGCTGCTCCATGAAACTGCCTGAATCTAAACTGTGGTAGTTTAGCTGTGAGTGAAAGTAAGTTGCTGCAGTTTAGTTTTCGGTTGCTGTAGGTAGGAGGAGGTGCACCAACAGAGCAGCTCATGTGCAGGATGCCCCTGTGCCCTCTTAACTAACTGGTTTGCCTGTCCTTATTCTTAAAAATAATATGGACAGAAATGGGCAAGTTGGTAGAGGAAGGAAAAAGTGTTTAACACCAAAATAGTTTTTACATCTGCATGTAAGTGAATGTGCTTGCTTATTCACACGTGTCTTAAATTACTCCACCTGTTCAGTTCTCTGAGGCGCTAGAGGAGAGGGTAAGGCATCTGAGCCATTGCAGTGTTTTATTGTTTCAAGTGCATCTCATCCAGCCAGTGATGTTGAACTTCTAACCCTAAGAAAAGTTGGGACAGGGAAAAGAAGGGAGGTGTTGCGGTGTTTGTTATTATGTTCTGTTAGTATGTCCTGGAACCTACTGTTTGCAGATAGAGGTCTCTCTTTCTATATTAGAAATTACATTAAGTGTCCCTTTCAAATAATGGTAAAGTCAATATTCATTTGTAGTGAACGAAAATGTGTTCAGCTGTGTTTGCTGCAAAAAGCAGTCAGTTATTTTAATCCCTTCTGTTTCATAGCAGTAGTCCAGACAATGCTGATAGCTTTAAATTTGTGTGCTATATTTACATGAATACTAGAGCTGAGCCTTGCTGTTTTTGACCTTGACCAGAAACAGTATGTAGGAAAGCCATGAATTATAAATTTTCATGTGTGTAATTCTAGTTAAGCAGTATTGTATCTAGATCTTGAGATCTTTCTGACTGTTTAGTTGTAAGTGCTTTTAAAAGCCCCTTAGGATTTTTAGGTAACATTTTTGAAGACAAAATCTATGTACTATTCAAAGCAGCCTATTGAAGCAGTATTTTTAGTATGTTACTGACCTCAACAGATATTTTGTTTAATTTCTAGATGGTATTTTGGTAAGATGGGGAGGAAAGATGCAGAGAGATTATTGTTAAATCCTGGGAACCAGCGTGGCATTTTCTTAGTACGAGAGAGTGAAACCACTAAAGGTATTTTTCTTTAAGTTGACTTTTATTCTAAGGCAAATATTAATTATTATTTTTATTGTGTGTGTGCACGCACATGCATGTAATTTTTGGCATACAAAAGTATGCATACACAAACATGTACTTGTATGTATATATTTGGAGAGATACTGAATTTAAACTCTTTGTTAGGTGCTTATTCCCTCTCTATACGTGATTGGGATGAGGTCAGGGGCGATAATGTGAAACACTACAAAATCAGAAAACTTGACAATGGTGGATACTACATCACAACTAGAGCACAATTTGAGTCTTTACAGAAGTTGGTAAAACACTACAGAGGTAAGTCTGAATCCTGGGCTTCAATAGTAATCTAATGGCTACTAAAGGGGGGAAAAAAAATCAGCAAGTGGTAATTATGACCTGAGATGCTTTTTATAAGCATACTGTTTTATTCTTTTTAACAAAAAAAAATATAATGGTGATGTCCAGGGCTGTGCTATAAAAGAAACTGAATGATTATTTTTTTTTTATTAGTTTTTTATTTGACTTCATTATAGTTTTGTGCATCTTTAACTTCAGTAGTTCCTTTTCTCATTTTCCAGAACATGCTGATGGACTGTGTCATAAACTAACAACTGTGTGTCCAACTGTGAAACCACAAACCCAGGGACTAGCAAAAGATGCTTGGGAAATTCCTAGAGAATCTTTACGGTTAGAAGTTAAGTTGGGCCAAGGATGTTTTGGTGAAGTGTGGATGGGTAAGAGTAAACACATCTCTGTTGCACACCTCTGTTGTAAAAATTCCTTTTAATTATATTTTAGATAGATAAATATCAAAGTCTGAAAAGATAATTTGTAAAGAACTGAAGGCTAAATTACCAATTATAGCAATATCATTTTTCAAGCATGCTTTAGTGCAAAATCTCTCATAATTTTTAGATGTGAACTCACACCCTGAAAGAAAAGATTTAGTCTGTAACTATAATTCCTGGATGAGGAGATAAGAACTAGTACAACTGCCTTCAAGAAAAATTCACAGGAAGGTATGGCAGCCAGAAATTTGTTTCGAGGAAAAGGGGCAATAACAAGTTAAAGTGGAAGACAGATGCATTAAAAAAAGGGCAAGTGAATATAGCATTCAAAGGACTAATGAAGATACTGTAAAATGTAAGTTAGAAATGTGTTAATATTTATCTTTGAGATTCAGGTCACAATGCAAACCACTTGAATTTTGCTTTTGTAACTTGCTTGTTCTCAAACACTGCTTAAATACATTATGCCTTTGGTATGTTTATTCCATAATGTATATACTATATACAGTTCAATTCAGAGTTAATTATCAATATGGTTTCTTCATCTATATAAAATAATAAAACTGAAGCAAAAAGGAAGCAGCTTCAATTGAAAATGTGTTAAGTATAGTCCAGGTAATATATTATACTTGTCTCCCTAGGAACGTGGAATGGAACCACAAAAGTAGCAATCAAAACACTAAAACCTGGTACAATGATGCCAGAAGCTTTCTTGCAGGAGGCTCAGATCATGAAGAAATTGCGACATGATAAACTTGTTCCATTATATGCTGTTGTTTCTGAGGAACCAATCTACATAGTTACTGAATTCATGACGAAAGGTATGTGAGCAGTTAACTGGAAAGCAGCAGATTTTAGAAGTTTATTAAAAGTCCCAGTAACAAGATGAAAATTGTATTGTTTTAAACTAAAATTGAATATTGATTTGCTTAAACCCAATATAACATGAATCATAACTGACCCTTAAGATGTAATAGATTAGAAAGTAATCATCTTTGCTGAGAATTTTTCTTCTGTTGCAAGTTTATACCTTTGAAATGCTATTTATATATACAAATATAGAAGAGCCATGCACATGATCAGAGGTCAGGAAAAGAGACCTTACAATGACAGGCTAAGAGCCATGGCGCTCTTTAGCCTGGAAAAGCGCAGGCGCAGGGGTGATCTGATGGCCACCTATAAGTTTATCAAGGGTGACCACCAGGATCTGGGGGAACCAAGGGAAGAAGAGGTCGAACGGTCAAAAATGGTTATAAGACCGTTTCAGGCTGGACATAAGGAAGAATTTCTTTACTGTCTGAGCCCCCAAGGTCTGGAACAGCCTGCCGTCGGAGGTGGTTCAAGCACCTACATTGAACACCTTCAGGAGTAAATTGGATGCTTATCTTGCTGGGATTCTATGACCCCAGCTGACTTCCTGCCCTTTGGGCAGGGGGCTGGACTTGATGATCTTTCGAGGTCCCTTCCAGCCCTAATGTCTATGAAATCTATGAAATAGTGGTAGTATTTGACATAAATAGCTATTCACATTTTAAGAGTAGATGGAGAGTTCCCTAGCTTTTCTACAATGCTTTTCTTGAGTAGATCTGAAAGCACTTTACAAAAGAGTTTAGTATAACTTTATCCCTGTTTTATAAATGGAAAACTGACAATTGCTTCTTAAATGTGTGAGAGACAGGCTCAGGTGATCCATCTGGTGTCTGATGCCCCACTAGTGGTCAGACCTGCCTGCCCACACTCCCCAGCCTCTCTCATCTTTTACCTCTTGCCTGGAGAGGCTGCCTTCAGAGGCTGAAATAGGCTTTTCCTTGGGTACCTTTCCTCTGTGTATAGTCTTTGGGCTTTCCCCTTTAAAACAGCCACATTTGGGACTTAGGGGCTATCTATAACCATGAGTGCAGACAGAAGTGACAATTTTTTGCCCAATCTGGCCACAGAAAACAGTCTATAGCTGTGACCAAACACAAATGCACAGCTGCAGACAGCTTCAAAAATGGCCAATTGGGTGAAAATCTGAACCCTTATTGCACGAGGGGTCAGATGAAGACATTTGAAAACAGTGTCTTTTGTAATTTATGTCTGTCTGCCTGCCAGCCTGTCTCTGTTTTCAGAATGGGAAGGGGGCAAGGGAACAAAAAGAGTTCAGTCTGTGTGTTCTTCAGCCCCCACTGGAGGCTGGGGAACTCCTAGAACAAGCTCCCTCTGTTCCCTTTCCCTACTCCTATCCTGAAAACTTTGCAGCCTCGCAGGAAGGAGGGGCCTTTACTAAGGGAAACCAGATGCAGGCTTGCAGCCAGCAGCTATATCCCCCCCCCGAACCAACAGTGAACTTCTGTTGGTTCCAGGGAATCGTTGCAACTCAGAAGGCTTCCTGCAAAGCGTTCTCAGTTACAGTGAGGAGCTGCACTTCAGTATGCACCCCAGGGTCTTCATCCTCCCCTATGGTCATGACCATGTCTCGCAGGCATCAGTCAGTATTAGGAGAGGGACCCCTTGCCCTAACTCTACACTTGGCCCCTTAAGTCTCAAACCTTTGTGGGGGTTTCCACCCTCCTGGCTTTGGCCCCTTTCCTCTAGCTGTGCCCCCTAGCCCAGGTCCACTGTCTTGGGCCTGGCTTCTGGTCCCCAGCCCTGGTTTCACCCTCTTGAGCTCTGGGCTCCTGTCTCTTATCTCGCCTTCCTGGGCTCAGGCCACTGGCCCCAGTCTCTTGTGGCAGCTGCTAGGATCCCTGACCCTGGCAAATCTGCTTGTGTGCTGCTCTGCCCATGAGTCCCAGAGCCTGAAAAGGGAGCTCTCGGGCATTGCTTTGAACTCCATACTGTCCCCATAGCCACAATCCAGTTCTCCCATCTTAACCTTTAGCATAATAGAAATATAAGGAAACTGCTTCCCCCTGAAGTTCTCGCCCACTCTGGGTCAGTACACCACTGCAAGCTATACTTCCCCCTTAGCTGTCAGTCTTGTTCTCTTGGGTATCCCTGGGTCTGTTTCCTGCTGCCAGCTTCTGCCGGGAGCTCCTTTCCCTACAGCATGCAGGGCCAGACTCCCCTTCTGGCTCAGGCCTTAGGCTTACATGCCTCAAAGCCCTGCTTCTTCCTGTCTTGTGGCTCCCCAGCCACGCGCACAGGCTTTCCCCTTACTTAAGGGCCAGCTTGTGTTCCTCTGCTGCGGTCCTGTACAACCAGCTTAACCTGATGCATTCTGTTGAAGTAACAGGAGTCCCTGACTCCCTGTTACAGAATGTATAATAGTGTTAAGCTGGGAACTTCTTGGCCTTTGAGTTTTCCATATTTAACCATAACATTTGATTAATATTAAGATTTTGTGGAGAAAAAATAAAATTTGGACCAGATGTTGGAAAACTCCCACTGGCACCCAGAATTTTATTCTAAAGGCCAATATTTGTATGCCTTGGTTTGTATGTACTTATCTCTTTCACTTCTTCTTCATATTCCAAAATAGAGCTGGAAAAGATAGTCTTTAAAAAAAATCTTCAGAGAAGCGTAAAGAATTTAATGAAACTTGCTGATTGTAATTATGATGGCTGTTAGGTTATATAAGGCCAGTATTAGGTTTTGGTTAAAGAAAAACTTGGGGGAAAATTTTCAAAAGCACTAAAACTGAGTTGGGCATGTCTCATCTGTGTCTGAAAATTTTCCCTCTGAAGTTTCCACTTCAACTTTTCATATTTATTTGTGTTTTTCCTAACGTGTGATCTTTTACAGGTAGCTTGCTAGATTTCTTAAAGGAAGGAGAAGGGAAATACTTAAAGCTTCCACAGTTAGTTGACATGGCTGCTCAGGTACTTTAAAAATGTGTTTTCATCATAGAAAATGTTAAAAACATGAAACAAATATATCAACTGAAGATAAATGAGTAATATAGCTACTAGATGCTTTTTATAGCCTCTGTTAAATTTTATAATTTGCTGCAAGGAATAAACGATATGTCAGTAGATGCACTATAAACTAATAAACTTTATTAAAATCAGTAATGTTAATTTCTAATAAAGTTACACTTTGTGCAGTTGTATAGTGAAACTGGAGTTAAAAAGATCAACTTATATGTAACATTTTGGTAAATGAACATGATCATAAATAAAACCCTTTTAATAAAATGTTCTTTTAAAGATTGCTGATGGAATGGCATACATTGAAAGAATGAACTACATTCACAGAGACCTTCGAGCAGCTAACATTCTTGTAGGAGACAATCTTGTGTGTAAAATTGCAGATTTTGGTTTAGCAAGGTTAATAGAGGACAATGAGTACACTGCAAGACAAGGTGAGACAGATTTATTTACAGGATAAACGTATCTAGTTACCCTGACCTATTATAAGCTTTATATATAACATCACATCACTGTATTTTATCAATACAGTTAAAAGATTGTGAACAAATAAATGTTAAGAATGTTGCCTAACCTCTTCTGCTTTTAACTTCCAGAGCCATCATTTTACAAGTAATCTCTAAAAATAAAAATAATTTGATAACGATCACTTATTTTAAAGAATTATTATATATTTTGCGTGACCAGCTTGAGACATTTTAAAGGGCTTGACTTTCTGAAAGTTACGTCCTTTTAAAGTATCAAATTGGCCACCCAAAATCACTGCTTTTGAGTTCCACCATTATTTCTTGTTTTCATATTTTAAAGTCTGAAAAATCCCTTTCTATTAAAAGAATATCAAGTCACCCTATTTAAATTTCACTTTGTTAATTGAATTAAAATCTTGTCAATGTAATAACTAATTTCAGAATATTGGTTATACTTGTATATAAGCAATTGGTATTTATGTAGGAAATGATTATTTGTGTCTCCTCTCTTTCAGGAGCCAAATTTCCAATTAAATGGACAGCTCCTGAGGCTGCATTATATGGTCGGTTTACAATCAAATCAGATGTGTGGTCATTTGGAATTTTGCTGACAGAATTAGTAACAAAGGGTAGAGTGCCATATCCAGGTGAGAAATAATTAAACAAGCCATTATTAGAGAATAGTATGTTATGATTATATAATAGGGTGTATATAATGAACACCAAAAGAATATTTCTTTTATTTGCAACTTCGTAAACTATTCAGTTTACATTTGTTCTCAAAGCTGTTCAAAATCTTCCTCTTCCTTTGAGGTTTCTTGATGTAGTTTTTCATGTTTGAACTGGAATAAAAAAAGATTGGGAAATACTGAACCAATTCTGTTTCCTCCTGTTGTTGGAAGGAGTTTGTCTTCCTGTACCAGATGAAGCTGGTAGATAGATAGCTTCATTTAGCTTCCTGTTGAGGGGAAAAACATATTCCCCAAACATACTAGTAGTATTTGGAGGATTAAAGTATTTTTGTCAATAGGAAGGTATTGGTATCTAAAGCCAGAAAAAGACTGACAGTTATTTGGAGTTTATTTTCATGTGTAATGTTCACAGCTGAAATCCTTTTATTTTAGGGATGGTAAATCGGGAAGTTCTGGAACAAGTAGAACGTGGCTACAGGATGCCTTGTCCACAGGGTTGTCCAGAGTCTCTCCATGAGTTAATGAAACTGTGTTGGAAGAAGGACCCTGATGAAAGACCAACTTTTGAATATATTCAGTCTTTCTTGGAAGACTACTTTACTGCTACAGAACCACAGTACCAGCCTGGAGACAATTTATAAACCAATAGCCTACATGAAATGCACAAATCTGCCAAATGCAAAGAACTTGCAAAGAATTCCTTGCTTCTTTGAAGCAATTGCAGGGAAGAATTTTCACCACTCTGCACGCTTTTAATGGCAAACTGGAATTGCATAATACAGTTGCACAAAACCACTTGTAAAGTGTTATACCCTAACTTACCAATGATGCGATTGGGTGTTTTCCAGTTTATTTTAGGGTCCAAAGGAAGCTCACTAAAAATAATGGAGGATAAAATGAGTTTTGGCATGAGCATATCAAAAAAAAAAAATGTGTTAAAATCTTTATTTCCCTTATGTTTTTATAATGCTTTGTTAGAAGGGGAATTGTCTGGAAATATGCACTGCAAGTTTCGGACAAGAAGCTTTAAAGCAAAGGAAGATTACGGGACCAAACAGTTCCATTCCAATTCTGTAACATTTCCTGTGTTCAGAATTGGTGGGGGCGGGGGGGAGTGCATTTAAAAATGGTACAACCATATTTGAGATACTGATTCATAATCTTGATTTTTAAGCTTCCTTTTGCATGGACTTAATTAGGGTAGATGAGGTTAAAAGAGAACGTTAAGCAGTGTATGACAAACTTGATTAAATGATAGACCTGAGTAGTGGAATTGGAGAGCATAATGCACTGTGTTAATACTTGTATTAATGTAACTGGAAAGTAGCATGAGACTTTTTTTTCCTTTTTATTTGTTTTTCTGCGTAGCTAATTAAGAATAATGAAGGTAACTAGAAAATGAGGTAATATTTTATAAGTTACACTGAAAAAAAAATTGTTTGAACTTGAAACCATACTATACAATCAGAGGGAAAATTGTTTAATCTTTTAAGCTCCAATCTTACAATGAGTTTTGTGTGAAAAGACAAAGGTTGTTGAAAAATCAAGTTTAATCTGGTAAACAGCCACATTTTAGTCCAGTCTGAGACAGATTTGGTACTGAGATGTAGCTAATATGTATTAACAGGGATCAGTGCCACAAATGTAAAATGTCTCATAGTTCAGGGATTTGATTGCACTTTTGATTTTTCTTGACTATAAAGACACACTTTCTCTCTCTCTCTCTCTCTC
>NW_017728886.1:186474286-186475355 GCF_001723895.1 Crocodylus porosus
AAGGTTTAAAATCTAGAGGGACAAAATATATTTAATATTACCTATATTGTGATGACAAACTTGTGTTGGAAGCCAGCTCAGCTCACACTACATCTATATTTTCTTCACACTACATCTATAATATTTTCTTCAACTGCTGACATATTGAGCAATGACATTGTCTACAGTTTAACAATTGGCATAAAGTTTCCAATTAAGCTTTCGTACTTCAATGATGAATATCTAAATTGTTTTTTCACATATTGTGATCAAATTCATACCATCATTGTAAAACTGACAGACAAAGTAAGTAATGTAGTTCTGGTACTAAAAGTTATTTTTCATGCGTTTACACTGTGCTTTGTACTGAATCCCTCTACCAAATGGATCTGTAAGAACAGTACCATTATTTTCCCATTTTCCCTCATCTCATCTGTGATTATCAAATTTTAAAAGGGCTTTATGTAAAAATAATAAAAAACATGGAATTGTAATTTTTCTAAATATTTTAAAATGGTAACACAATCATACAAGTTTGTGTATTAATACAGTTATAACAAAAATGCCAGAAAATGATGCTGGCATTATTTGGATTTTAATTACTGAATGGAATAATTCCTTGTAATAACATTTGTATAGTAAAGAAATAAAACACTAACTTAATGAGTGTGTTCATTGTAAATGGTAGTGTATTATAAAACTTCTCCAAAAAGTTTGTATGTTTATGAAATTTTATTTGTTTCACCTCGAGACCTTGATGTGGATCTTACCCTAACCAAGAGTTTTAAATTTCACATTCACACTTTTATATAATAGCTAATGCGTTTTATTATGTAATTAAGTATTTTTATAAAGTATGGTATCGTTGAATTGTTTTGCAGAATTGGTTTAAAATAAAGTTCTCCTTGATTTGCATCTTATTATTAAAAGAAGTAGTAGTTGGTTTTCAAGCTACTTTGTAGTTTGAGGGAAATTAGCTGCAAAGCTATAGAGAACTTAAAGGATTGCTTCACTACTTCCTTCATAAGTATTGTCATATACTCTTTGAGAAGTTTAAAGTGACGTCTTCATTCATTTTAAATGGTTCCTC
>NW_017728886.1:186475870-186534574 GCF_001723895.1 Crocodylus porosus
TTTTTTTTTTTTTAAATGGAAACAATTATGTAATATTTCTGGTAAAATCTGTATTCAAACTTTGTCCATCAGTTTTGTCCTATGCATCTTTGTGGTAGATCTGCAAGCTGTTCCCATCATGTATTGTTCTTGAGCTTTGATATTTAAAAAAAAGTTCATACTTTTTTTGAGTAATTAAACTTCCAAAAGTACAATTGTTTGTATGATCCTGCTTTTTAGAGAAAAAGGAAGGCTATTTTAGATCTTGCAGGCATAGAAAGTTCTTATTTTTTGTTTTTCATATGTTTTGAGTTCTTAGGATCATGAAGACCTGAAGAAGTGTAGTTTAAACCAAGGCTCACAATCTGAAAGAATAACTAGTGGACCAGTTACAATATGCCATTCATCTATGATGATGGCTGTGAAACCTAAGCAAATTTGTGACACCAAAAAAACTGGAAGTGTGAAAAGACTGTATTATCCAAGTTTAATACCAAAATAAAAGGGACTACTATAAATATTAGTATGTTTAACACCGTAAAACATCCATTTTAAAACTTTTATCAAAAGATGTAGAATCTTGTATTTCCACCAGCCTGTCAGAAAATGCAGAAATGTTGCTGCAATGTATATGGGCAAATTAGGCTGCCTCTTTCTCCTACTGAAAAAAAAGCCTTTGTCAGTTTTTTGAAAGATTTGGGTTTGGCTGCCTAAGGCCGAAGAATTCAGGATCCCAAGTATATGGAGGCTCCTGCTTGCAGTCTTAAGTCATGCTAGATTTCAAAGAAGGGCGGGGTCTTATTAGATGGCATCTGTGCTTTGGTTTATTTCTTTTGGCTGGCTTCAGGGAGCTGCTCCTTCAGTGTATGGGTTTCTCAATCCAAGGTAGCTAACTTTCCCTATGAAGTGTATAAAATGTTTTGATACCTGACACAAGGTTCAGGAGCCTGAGTTTTTATAGAATCTAGTTAGGTTTTTTCTTCCAGTTGTGCTAGAGCCTAAATGCATACCTGCTGTATGTACAACACTTTTCATTTACTGAGTCATACACTTTGGTAAATTTTTAATTACTGTTATAATATGGACATTTTCAAACTGTTCATACTCTCCTCTGGAACAGCACCCCTTGTAAATTTTCTACTCATTTTAGGTGAATAGAAACATGCTTTGGTCTTTAATACCACTTTCCATCAAACAAAAAAGAATGAGCCCGATCTCTATCAATATTTGACAGGGACTTGGGAAGAAATCGGAAGTTTAAAAAGGAAATTCTGTATAAAATAGTGAATTTGAGTATGTGATATAATAGTCAAGTGGTCAAGTTGGTATCTATCAATAGATAGAGTAAAAGGAGCACTATAAGGTACCCTGCTAATACATTATTTTATGCTGCAGCTGCACAATTCTTTAATCTTTCAGCTAGAATTTAAGAAGGAAGCACTATGATATAGATGCATCTACCAGTGTATTTTACATATATGTCCTTGAAAAATCTAGCATATGCTCATAATTTATTTTTCCTTGACTTTCCCTGGATTTCAACTGGTGATAGATTGTCTTCATTTATCCAATCCACCATGCTAATTGATTTTTCCCTTGTAGTGTAGTGATGCGCCTTCTCTCTGCTGTGCTTATGTTTAATGTTATGACTGATCAGTTTTATGATTACTTAAAAGCAGAAATACAATCTTGGAGACCTACTCTTGCACACTGTAGGAGGCTGCAGTAGCTTCCTTTGGTGCCTCGCTGTCTCCTGTACTAACCAGTCAAGAGAATGAATGTTCAACCTGCAAGTGCTTATAGTATAGTCGCAGAACACCAAGAATTCCCAGAAGCACTGAATTTGAAAGCATTACATTTAATCTTCTTTAAAACTTTTGTCAGAAAGACAGCTACTTCCAGAGAGATTTTTCATGTGCAAACAGTCTGATTGATTGCTTTGTTAGGTCTACAGTGTAAAATGAGTAGATTATTAAAAGCCAAAAGTAACCTCTAGAGGAACTGGCATTAAAAGAGCCCAAATACTTAAGGCTGTTATTGAATTAAGTAAAGTAGATAGCAAACATATTATGGTACTTACCAACAGATATTCCCCTTGGTTTCAGTTCTAATATTAGGGTGATCAGCAAACAGTAAACCCTCTACAGCTAGGGAATGAGAAATGGGTTTCAGCCAATTAGCAGTATCTTGACCTTGCCAAGTCAGCCAGTTGTCTGAGATGTTGAACTGTTAAGTAATACACACCTGTTCCACACTCAAGCTCCCTTTGATCAAACTGTCTAGCTACAGTATCTGTCTGGGGTTCCTTATTAAATTGCCCTAGCTAGATCTTTTCATCCTTAGATCTTGAAGCACTTATAAAAGCTGAGGCAGAGAAAGGGAAAGTCACTGGCTAAGTTCTCTCAGGTAAGTAGCAGTCAGGAAAAGACCTTTACGGAACTGTTTCCTAGGAAAACCTTTTCAATAGCCTGATAGTATCATCCTTTCCTACCAGCTAGGGCTTCCTGATATACTGTTGTGAAATGATCAGGTTGCTATGGGTATATGGATGTATGAACAACTGTGCTGCTAAAGTGGGTGGTGGTTTATTATGTCAGCTTGTTAACTAACCCCTCTTTCACTGAGAAATAAACTACCATAGTTTAATATGCTTACCACCAGGGAAGAGCATACATAAGATGATTTACTATAGTGCAACTGATGCTGATTTACTTTCTGGTAAGATGTCTGGATGACCTTAAGAAATATTTATTATCACTTACAGGTCCAGGGAAGTGTTAGCTACTTTATCTGTAAAGTTAGAAGGTCCCTGCCATGAGAAGTATACTCCTGAGTGCTTCATCAATATCTTACGCATCCTCTGTATGTACATTCTTCTGTGCTGCTTGTGTAGTCCTAAACATTTTAATGGAAATCCAAGCAGGAGCCTGGGTTCACTCATATTGAGCTCTGTGGAGGACCTGTTCCTACCATTGCAGGTTTCTCCTTCTGAAAAAACAATACTTACTTTTACACAGGATATCAGAAAATGGTCTTGTTCTTTAGGGTATGTCTATATGGCACAAGGCAGTGCACTGCAGAGATATCCAAGCTACAGATATGGGGAAGCAGTATTTTGTTTAGTAATATTGTACAGTTGTGTGTTGCTGTACCCAAGCCCTACACTTGCAGGTGATAGATACCAGCATTGTACTGGGCAGACCTGCCCTTAGTGTCTGTCTGCTGAACACCATCTTTTTAACCTGTAACTGTTCTGCATTTCAACATGAAGACCTTTGATTGAATCTATCTATTCATCTAGATGGTCACCAAATCTCATAGTAAATGCTGGTAGCATTTCTAACACTTCGGTGCCAGTGGCAGTAGAATGTGGTCTTACTGTCTAAAATACAGTACCAAAGCTAGTGTGAAATGCTGTTTTAATTTTATCATTTATACTTTCCAAAGTAAAAGCATTGGAATTGCCATATTAGATCAGACCAATGACATTGTAAACTGCAGACAACTAAATTTCCTAGTCATTACAGCTATTTTACTTTGGTTGCTAAGAAGACATCCCAAGAAAGCCCTCATTATCAGCAAGTTCAAGCATTCAAAAATTAGGAGTTAAACGCTGTGTTTCCTTATTAGCTTTTCTAAAAATATATAGTTTGTACACTATTAAAATATTTTTAGCTTTATGATTGTTTCATCTTTAAGGTCCCTTCCAGCCCTGTGTTCCAGCTTCTCTCTTATACCTGGGGGCTAGAAGCTTATCTTTTTTGTTGTTGTTTTGCTGCTATAAAACCAAGTCTCATATGACTCGAGCAACTGACTCTTTAAATCTCCTGGCAGCTGGCGACTTTATTTTTTTAATATGAACTCCCTGTTTTACACAGGAAGTGATAGCATGTTGCTAAACCTGGACTGATTCTCTCCAGTCTTGTCACAAATGCGTCCCTTTTAAGAACATCCATAATGTGAACATAAAGCACAAGAGAGCGTGCATTGATTTGTTTCTTCTCCCCCGCAAGCAGCTCCGCTCCCCTCAAGTATCAAGAAGGAGGCTCAAATCCTGCCCCTGGGTGCAACCACACTCAGACCGTGATGTGAAACCGACTTCCCGGCTGGTCGGCATTGCTAGGAGCCAGACCATATCCCCGCAATCCAAAGGCGGCAGAAAGTTAGAGACTAACTGCAACTTGGCAGGATAATATTTAACCGAGCAAAGACTGGCAGCAGCTACGGCAACGCTAGTCAGCTCCTCCCGTTTCCCCTCTCTCCGCCTCGGTATTCCACAACTGTGTCTCCTAAGTTCTAGAGCGCCCCAAGCGGCCAATCGGAACTCTGAGGCGGACGTACGCGCACCAATCGGAGCGAAGCAGGGCTTCCGGACACGGAAGAGGCTGCCAGCGGTTACTTCCCAGTGCCCGTGGCCGGGGAGCTGCTGGCATGGTGCGGGGCCGGATCACCGCGCTGGCTGTGAGCGACGTGCGCTTCCCCACCTCTCTGGGCCACCATGGCTCCGATGCTATGGTAAGCGCGGCTCCCGGTCCCAAAGCGCTGCCCTGGGCTCGCAGGACGGGGCTGTGCCCAATGCAGGTCTCAGCTGCTGGGCCCTGGCAGGGGCACAGTCGCCAAGGGAGCTTGTCCGCGGAGAGGCAGGCGGCTGAGATCATTGAAAGACTGAAGTTCCCGAGGCTCAAGATTCTCCTTCGTGAACCTTTAACGTTCAGTCGCATCAAATGGATTTGTGTAACACCCTCAGCATGTCACTCCCTAAAAGGCTGGAATTAAAAAAACTCTGCAGGGGAGGGAGGAGATGATTTGTGTAGTTCCCCAGGCTTCTGTTTCTGTTGCACCAAACTTAGCTTGCCTGGGGGAGGCCTTCATAGTGCTGCTACTTCAGGTATGTGATTAAGATGCGGGTGAATTGGTGCCTGTCTTCCTCTGTTAAGTTTCTTGCACCAATCTTTTGATCTTCAATTTAGCACCCGGACCCTGACTATTCTGCTGCCTATGTTGTAATTGAAACCGATGCGCATGACGGACTCAAAGGTTATGGCTTAACATTTACATTGGGTAAAGGCACAGAAGTTGGTAAGTTATTATTATGCCCTGACATTCAAATGAGCCCCAAGTCCAATGGAAAATGTTGTTGGGGTCTTTTCGAAAGAAATACAGGGAACGATTTTGCCTTCACACGGTATCTTTTTATAAGTGACAGCTCTTGGAGCAGCGTAGAAGGCTATAAAGTCCAGGGTTGTAGAGGCTACAGGTTAACCAATGTGTTAAATCCTTGTTCTAATCAGTCACCTATTTGACCAGTCCTGCAAACTCCTTTTACAGACTCCCATAAGACAGCTTGTTTCAGAATTGTGATCCTGCCTGCAGTTGTCTGATTCTAAACTAACAAATGCCTTGTGAATGTTTTAAGCTTTAACATCTCCTGCAGTTCTCTGTTTCCCTCCTTGCTGTATAAAAACAGGAAACGGGTGACTGAAAATTGCAGTTGCCGTAGAGTATTCAGGATTGGGCTTCTTACCCTTGCTGATCATTTGGTGTATGCACACAGACATTTAGAAGAGATAGAGGAAGATAGCATCAGCAAGAGTGCGTTAGTTTTGTACATACCATGATGGGATTTCCACAGGATGGTGAAAATCCTATCCTGTTAACAGTCATGCTTTTTCACATAAGTTCTTATTGTGGCCAAATCTTTTGTTATCCCCAGTGATACTTTCAGTAGTATCAGTGACCTACAGTGGCTTTAAATTCAAGCCCTATTCCACAGAGAACTATGTGAAGGTCCAGGGAATAGAGTCCCTTTGACTTCCCATCTACTTTCATCCATCTGTTCATTTTCCTTTACAGCTTCAAGGCCTTTGATTAGAAAGGTCAGGATTGTACGTCACATTTGTAAAACACCAGCATGAGTGTTGACTGCACTAGAAAAGTTTTTTTAAAAAAAGGAATAAAGGCAAATGGTGGCTGGATTTATATTCTCTCTAATGTATAAACGTTGAAATTATTACACAGTTTGTTAACTTAGTAAGAAGGTATTTCACAGTTGAGCAATTCAGGAATCTAAGAACTTTACTATGTATGTCTAAGATATGGTCTTGGACAGTCCATATCTGTTTTTATTCTTAGGAAAGGGGAGTAGAGATTATATGCCTCTTACATTTAAAGCTCCTTTACCCTATCCACAGACACTAGCAAATGTTAATGCCAATTCAGCTCTATTAATTGGTAACATCTGGAGCCCTAGGTGGGCCGTGCCATTTGTACAAGGCCATCCAACTATGTGGACACTGGAAAAGTTTCAAAATGTTTTCTTGACAGACTAGGTTTTTGGGCTTTTCATTTCTCCTAATAATTTAAAGTTCTAAACCAATGATTCAGGTGGTGTGAGATTTTTGTTCCAGGTGCTGCAGAACATTAGTTCTATTAGATGTCCAAACACTAATATGTCATTGGCAAGATAAACCCAGAAATTGCAACTAGGAATTCATAGTGTCACAAAACATTCTGACCTGTTGTGGTATTTCTGAGTTCTTTGTCACAGAAGCATCGCCCTATTATTTTTCTGTAGTCAAGAAACAAGTAAATGCCAAAAGCCAGCATTTACCCAGGGGTGGTTTCAATCTAAATTTTTTGAGAACCGCAGATGTAAACATACCTCTCAGATGCCCAACATGTTTGAACGGTGACCATTGGAAGCATGTCTGTGATAAATGTGAGCTTGATCTTACAGCGTGTCAGATGCTCTCATTCTATTCCAAGCATGCCTGTAAGCATCTGAGTGGTCTTAATGGGACTGTTTTGCTAATTAATGTTTGCACGTGTTATAAATGTATTGGAACCTACAGGATCAAGTTCCTCTTCTCTGAAATGAACAGAATTTTCACACAAACTTCTCTGTGTCCTGTCCCCTTAATACCAGGGTTTGTGCTCAAGAAATTTCTATTTCTGTGTCATTAAGGCATGACATTCTAGAACCTTGTACAGACGGTCAAAAAGCCTGAGGCTGAATCAATTCAGTCTTTGCAGGTTAATCTAAGATGCGTAGATTGAACCGATAAGCAAGTGAATATACATTCTTTCACCTTTGATTCCAGAAATGCAGCCACTTGCCTACAGTGGCCCAGGCCAGAAGCCAGGGAGCAGTAGAGAACACCTCCCTGCTCTGCTGGATCAGACAGCTTGGGCCAGGACTAGCCTGCCCATCCTGTGAGGCAGGGTTTGCAAGAGAGTGCAAAGCATCATTGGATGCTGGGGGACTGAGAGTTAACTTGTATCTGGAGGGGATCTGACACAAGTTCAATAAACTGATTTAACCTAACTCAGGTCTGGTACTGCGTCCATCCAGGTTTATCTTAAACTGGTTTCAGCTTTTTTTAAAGCAGTTTGTGTGTATCGAAATTCTGTTCTGTTACAGATTTGAGCCAGTTTCCAATCACTTATACTGGTTTATCTGTGATTTCTGTCCCTAGCCCTTGAGGAAGAAGATGCCTAGCAAACAGATTATTGGGTGTTTCACTGATGTTTGCTTCATTTCAATACCAGTGTTGTTGTTCTTTCATGGAGAAAGATGCCCCTTTAGAGCTCTACCACTTTTTATAGATCAGTGAAAGGAAATCACTACTTAAAGTGGCAAGGAAATCTGAGGACTTGATTTAAATGAAATAAAATGAACTGTCAAGTATCTGCCTATCACCTTTGTTTTCTCTGTGTTATCAGTGCTGGCAAGAAAAGGCAAAGAGGACTAGGCTGAAGCAGGTGCTTAAGTACTTGACCCATATTTACATAGCACATAGAAAGATTGGACAAATTCTTGGAAAAAAGGGGCATCATGAGCTACTGAGCACAGGAACTAGGGATACAGCCTCTGAACTAGAACGTCTTATGCCTTAAATGCTGGAGACTGCAAGTGAGAGAGGAACAGTGGGGAAAAAACACCTTGATCATGCCTAGTTCACTCTTTCTGCATCCACTCTCAGCCACAGTGACAAGGGATACTGGCACAGTTCATTTTATTTCATTTAAATCAAGTCCCCAGATTTCCTTACCACTTTAAGTAGTGATTTCCTTTCACTGATCTATAAAAAGTGGTAGAGCTCTAAAGGGGCATCTTTCTCCATGAAAGAACAACAACACTGGTATTGAAATGAAGCAAACATCAGTGAAACACCCAATAATCTGTTTGCTAGGCATCTTCTTCCTCAAGGGCTAGGGACAGAAATCACAGATAAACCAGTATAAGTGATTGGAAACTGGCTCAAATCTGTAACAGAACAGAATTTCGATACACACAAACAGTTCTTATGTTCTTGTGTTCGTATACCATTGCAAAGTATGAATCTTTTGCACGTACAGATTACACAAGTATAACCAATTGAAAGCCCAGCTTTCAAGTACACAGAGCCATCTCAAGAGCTGAACAACTGAAACACTAACAATTCCATATCTCCACTGTATGCCTGTAAGGCCTTGTCAGAAGTTAACAACTGTTTCTTAGCATATGTCTGAATCTTGACTTGTATCTTCCTTACACTGCAACACTGCCTGAGAAAGTGGGATGCAATGCAGGTCCAATCCCTCACTTCCTAAATTGTTCATATGTGGACCTATGAACATTTACTGTGGGGTCAAAAGGAGTAGATGGGTGCTGTGCATCACCTACTCACTCTGCTGTTACTGCTTGTACATTGCCCCTGGTAAATGGAAGCTAACTTGGGTGATTTAATGCTTTTTTTCATTGAGGACACAGCTGTGTCCAAGCTCTAAGGTTATTATGCAGTTTTAAGTCTTGCACCTTTAAGTCCTATAACTAATACACACTGTTTTTCCTTAGAAAATGTTCATGCTGGTCTCCAAGCACCTCTTATAAACATGTTACTGTCTAGTAACCTTTTGCCTAGCAATGTCCTTGGATCACAGCATGACAATAACAATTGTAATCCATTAAACCCTTGCCACTCAAGTCTGGAGATTAGTAAATGCCTGACAACCTCTAAGAAACCATTCTAACATATGTGATACCCTTGATCAGATTATATGATGTCTTTGTCTTCCTAGATCCATATTTATTTAAAGAACTAATTCCATTCCCACTTCAAAAAAGGATCGCCCGTTGCATTCTAAAAGAAAATGAGCAAATGTTCACAACTGTTTCTGCTCAAAACCAGCAAGACTTTTGTCTGTATCCTCATAAAAATAATCTCTAAATATACCAATATGCTGCATGTAGTCATACATGCCAGCTTGAATGTGTCAGTTCTTGTTCATGTATCCACTTGGGGAGTTTAACCACTGCCGTTATTAAGACTAGGATTTGGTTCTTTGTGCATGGCTTGGATAATGCTGAGTAACCGCCTCTCATTCAAGTTAATGGGAGCTGAGGTATTTTAGTTACCTATGTGGCCCCAAATACTGTAGGGTGTAAGCACCCCACAGTTGTTCATGCATTTGTCTTTACAGTGCCCCAGTGAGGTAGGCAAATGGTATTAGTCCTGATTTCCAGATGGGGCACTGAAGCACAGAAGTGCTTTGCTCATGGCCACGTGGGTAAGTCTGATGGAACAGAGGCATGACCCCAGGTCTTCAGATCTCAAGCCTGTACGATGGTGACTTGCAGGATTGGTCTAAGATCTGTTCAGTTTCTTCTTAAGATTTCGTTTGTCTCTTCTGTTAATGAAAATGTTTAGATGATAGTAACATTCCTAACGCATGTGTCCTTTCTATAATTGCCCCCCTACCCTCTACAGCCTGCTAGAACAGCATGTGTAAGCAGATACTTTCCTACTTAGCATGTGTTCTGCACTAACAAAACCCCCCGCTGGGAATTCCTGATGAGATCAATAGTGGAATATGGCACTGAAACAAGCAAGACTTTTCCATTAGGATCCTGAGGAGCTGAAACAGCTGGGTTGGAACTACTGTTATATAATGCTCAGAAACAAAATTACATAATAGAAAAAATAAATTTGGTGTGGCTCCCAGTGCCCTTTCTTTTGTGAGATATGTACTATACCTGCCAAAGGCCTACCACATTCATGGAACTGCTGTTTTCCTACTGCGTTTTAGGGCAGCTGTTCTATTTTTACTAGTACACATTACTTTAGTAGGTTCGATTATTAACTTCTGGCAGGAGACAATAGAGGCGTCTTCACAGCCCTTTAGTAGGTTCGATTATTAATTTCTGGCAGGAGACAATAGAGCTGTCTTCACAGCCCTTTACAAACTAATTGATCCTCCTGGCAGCCCTCTGAGGAAAATATTGTGAACCTCATGTAACAAAGATGGAAACATAGGAGGGAGAGTGGTTGTGTGGCTTGGCTGAAGACACTAGCAGTCCATGGCAAAGCTGAAGTTATATGCCAAATCTGGCTCCCTCTTGCCGGTTCAGACCACTAGGTTAAGCCACTCAGAAAGCATTGCATCCTGAAATGGTGGTAAAATTCTTTTTCTAAATGTTTTGTTGTAATTCAGCAACATATCCTGGTGTGTTTTGCAGTTGTTTGTGCTGTTAATGCTCTCTCCACCCATGTGGTCCATAAAGACATGGAAGAAATTGTCAGCAATTTTAGAAATTTCTACAGGCAACTCACCAGTGATGGGCAGCTCCGATGGGTAAGATGCATCTGGGGTGTTCATGTGAAATAGATGTATAAATGTATTTTCACCTAAGTCCATCTCTGCATTTAGAGGCTGTAGTTACAGAACAGTTGTGGAATCTTGCAGCAGTTCCAGAGGGATGGGTTCAAGCCCCACATTGGACTTGTGCCCCTTTTGACCTGGCTGTAAATGGGAACCTAGTCAATTCAGACTAGGGGAGTAAGTGCAAGTTGACTGCAATGCTAACCACATCTCTCCTTTTTGTGTCAGTGGCTGTAGACACTAATGTCTGGCCACTAAGCTCAGAAGGACCTTGACCCCTGTGTACAGTTATGGTAGAAAAAGAAAATTAATTTTACGCAAGCTGGGACATTGCAATTATATTTATTCAACTTTTACCCATGCAGAGCTCTGTTGATTGTTTTCCGAGTGAATGCTGGTATCTACCCACACAGATCCGCTAACAGAAGGAAGGCCTGGGTTCCAAAGTGTGCTTTCTGCCAGTTCAGAGATCAGATTTTTTCCTCTCTCTGCCCATTCTTTGTTCTCCATTCATTGACTCACATGATCACAAAATGGTTCTATTCAGTTTGGGTTTTTGGAAATGGAAAATCCAGCTGAGACCAGTATGGAGAATGCCACGGTAGTATTCTTACACTGAAACTAATACATAACAAGTTCAGATGCTTCCCACCTTTTCCAGTAAATACAAGGTTGTCTTTTAATGTCAGTGGCTCATTTTTCCTTGACCTGGGTTTTTGTTTTATTTTGTTTGGCTGAATATTACGACTGATGTGATGACTTAATTTCCATTTAATAGTAAATTGTTAATTGCGTCTATGTGAGTCTTTTATCTTTTGCCTACAGATTGGTCCAGAAAAAGGGGCTGTTCATTTGGCAACAGCTGCTATTCTGAATGCCGTGTGGGATCTGTGGGCTAAGCAGGAGGGAAAGGTAATATATTTAGACCTGGTAGGCAAGCATGTTACTGCATACTGCATTCTCCTAATTATCCATCTTTTGCGGAGTTAGGTCCTGACTCTGCAGTGATTTATGCATGTGCTTAACTTTTAGTTCACAGAAGTATGTGCACCATCAAGTTCACTGGGGCTTCACAGGGGCTTTACTTTTTATAAGGAATTGTTTGTATGCTGCTTTGATGGATATCTTTCATTTCTCATTATATAATCGGTTTTGTTTTCTAGCCTCTGTGGAAGCTACTAGTTGACATGGTAAGACAATCCTGTTCTTTGTGAGGCATGATGGCTGTTGGGTACTGAAGTTTTTGCTTTATTAAGAGTAAAAATGTTGGCATGTATTCAAGCTAAAATTACATCTATACAGCATGTGCCAAGGTTCTAGAAACCTGAGTTTCTGCAAGGTGCAGATGCTAGTTTCTGCTCTGAAAGATCTTTCTCTTCCTAGGTAGTTGTGCAAAGCTGGTTCTGGCCATACCCAACTAGATAAACCATCCCTTTTTATCAGGTCACTGTTACAGACCCTTCCCTGTCCCAGTATAACAACACACATGGTGACAGGACCCCATCTATACTGATATTAGTAAATTATGTACAAGACTGGAATCTTTGTGTTGGCTAATCAGTGAATTGATGTACCTGTACACTGCACTTTCTATGGAAGGGGAAACTAGGAAAATGCTGATGGATGTCTCATGCTTTGATATGTGTATTATCTAAATGTTGGCCTTTTGTAATTGTGTCATCTTATTCTTTGCGGTTTGTTTCACACTAAATATTCTTTGACCAGGATCCCAAGCAGTTGTTATCCTGCATAGATTTCAGGTATATCACTGATGCACTAACAGAAGAAGAAGCTTATGGTAAGTCATCCTTCCATTAAGAGGCAGATTGTGGTTCCCTTTTGCATCCTGTATTCCTTGAGCTTTCATTGATTTCAGCAGGACTAGTGGAGGATTAGTTCACTCCTTGTAAGAGGATCAGCGTCTGGCTTTCTGAAAACAGCAGAGTGGTGGGGGTGGGAAAGAACTGTACTTTCCATTCGTGTAATATTTCCCCTTCATTCCTTTGCAGAAATACTCGTAAATAGCCTACTTGGGAAAAAAGAAAGAGGTAAGCTATTAAATTAAAATATATGATAATTATTTTCTAGAAACATAATGGGACCGAATACTTTGTTTAGTATTATGGTATGGACACATGTCATGTTCACTGGGAAATAAATGGACTTTTCTGCATAGTAAAAGTGGAGCAGATGCATGGTGCTCAGGCTGATGACTTTAGTCTTTCAAATCCAGGGTAAAACTGAATAAACTTTACTACATGGGGATGGTACTGCATAGACTGTCTTGTGTGTCTGCTCTCCTAATCAGTACCATCCCAAAGGTACCCGCTTACTCGGGTGCAAACCAGCTCCCTTGCAGCCTCCTTGCCAAGTGCTGTAATAGTGTCTGCTGTGAGCAAGTAGCTTGGAAGAGCTGGCTGTGTGCCCATTCTTACTACTGAGTACACTTACTACAGCATTTCTCCATAGTACTTGTCATGTGTCCACACCCTAAATATGGCACTTGTGGGTGAGAATCCTATTCTTTAAGAAGAAAACTGGGAGTTGAATACTGATGTTCTCATTTGCATTGTATAAAATTGCTTCCTTATGAGTCATGGGGGAGGTGGAAACCGTATATGGTGAGCAAATTTGTGCTGCCTTGCTGGCCCCTGCTGTGATGAATGTTTGTCAGCCATGTTGGCATGGTGAAGCTGCTTCTTGCATCGTAATGGTTTTTTTTCCTGGGCTGCAGCTCTGTTGAGTTTGGAGTGTTTGTGGAGAGAACAGGATCATTTTTTGTCAACACATTTGACCTGTCCTGTTTTAAAACACTATTTTTTTTAAGCTCATCATTTCCATGAGAAACAGTTTTAGTAAAATTGTTGTACAACATAGCCATCCATGGAATAGAAAACCACGTTTTCATCATGATGGTCTTTGTCTTTGCAGAAGAACAAATGTTAACACGTGGATACCCTGCTTACACCACCTCATGTGCTTGGCTGGGCTACTCAGACCAGCAGTTAAAACAGGTTTGCTTCTTTGATATCAAGATCTTAAACATTTCTCTCCAGGGGGTAGTGGTGATAGATGATGGTCAGACATTCAGTGGTGGCTTTTAGACCCGTAAGAGCTGAGTCCTGAGAGAGAGCCTTAAGAGCTGAGTTCTAATATGAAGCAAAAAGTGAAGCCCTGCATAGCACGGATGTAGGGGGAGTGAAGGCCATGTTGAGGAGTGGAGTTTCTGGGCTGTATCTACACTAGGGTTTTAGCCACTGCTCTAGATACTGAAACAAGCTATTAGGGTAACAGCGCAGGTCAGTTTACCCTGGTTCATTGTGCGTAATGAGCATTTTGCTCTGGTACAGATATGACAGGGTAAGTAAAGGCCATGTTTACGTGGGAATACTTAGGAAAGTAAAAGCAGATTAAGTAAAGTTGTGAAGCTGGCATTTTCATTCCTTGTGTGTATACTCCCATTCAGAAGTTAAGTGGCTTTTATCTTGCTCTAGTCTAGCCCTCAAGCAAGAAGGGTATCTTCATACAGAGAATGAATGCTTTGTAGTGTCACATCTTCCTTAGTTCATCTTAACTTTCTCAAGTATTCCTGTGCAAACAGGCCTTGAGCCTCTGACACATTTTGTTGCTCAGAGATCCTTTCTTCCAAGCTCCTAGTAGTCTCAGCTTTGGCAGATGTGTCTAAAGCAGGGGCGGGCAAATATTTTGGGTGGAGGGCCGCTTACCGAGTTTTGGCAAGTTGTCAAGGGCTGCAAGGGTAGCCCTGCCCCTTGACAGGTGCCCCACCCTTGGTCGCCATCTTGACTGGAAGTCCTGCCCCTTAACCCATGACCTTTGCCACCAGAAGTACCCCCGCCCCCTTGCCCCTGGAAGTTCTCCTTTCACCAAGGGGTTTTACCTTCATGGAACTAGAAAAATACCAAATTATATTCTAAACATCAAACATCTACTACAACATTCATTAATTGGATTTCTAAAACTATTTTTGTCCTGATTTACATGCGTTTATGTAGTATACATAGAGGTGATTGTATAAAAGCTTCAAATAAAATCTCGCTCTTGTATAATGTAGGGGGCTGTGGGGAATATGGGTGGGTGGTTACAGCTTTATGGAGGGGTTGTGAGTATGTGGAGTGTGGGGGAAGGTGTGGGGAGTATGTGGGTGCATGTGTGGATGTGTGAGGTATGGGTGGCTATAGGGTTTGTGGGGGGCTGTGAGTGTGTGGGAAGAAGGTGGCTCCCCACTCTCCCTGCTGGCACAGCCTGGCCTGGCTCCATGAAGCCCCACACTGCTGCTGCCCTGCCCTGGGCCCTGGCCTTGGGACCCTGCTGCGGGTCCTGCACTCCCACCCATGCACCTGCTCACTGCCACTCCCTCGCCTCCTGATGCTGCCATTTCCCCGCTTTCCTGCCTCCTGCTGTTCCCCTTGTTGTCTTTGACAGGCAGCCAGGGCAGATAAATTTTATTTTTCTAAATTTTTAGGGCCCCCACCGGCTGGATAGAATGGCGTGGCAGGCTGGATCTGGCCCATGGGCTGTATTTTGCCCACTCCTGAGCTAAAGTCTGTCAACAAACATTGGTCCTCAGTCTTGTCCAGTGTAATATTTTTTCTGTCTGAGAGACTCATTTTCCAGCAAAATATGAAAGCTCTTCTCAGCTCAAGGCTTTCAAGTTTGGTTAACACCATTTGGGTGCATCATCTGGTTCAGCTCTCTGTGTATCTGGAAGCAATATTTGTACATCACAGGAGGTTTCATGTACAGCACATGAATAAGATCTGTAATGCGGTATAGTTTAGAGGTGTTGTTCTAACTGGGTGGATGTTGGATCTCAGTTGTTATCTAGTTTATTTTATCTCCAGTAAAGAAATGTTTCAAAAGTTCAATTTAGTTAATACAGCTTGTGAATTATTAGTTTGTGATTTACTTAGAGATTGTAATAGATGTAACTTTCTCTGCAGCTCTGCACCAAGGCATTGAAGGATGGCTGGACAAGGTACAGTAAATTCTTATCCTGAATGCTGCACTTCTCTCCTTAATGATTACAATCAAGAGGAAATATAGGCTGGTGTCTCAGTTTGGCAGAGAGAGAGAGGGAGAGAGACTAGATCTCATGGGGCTTTTCCATCTCAACGTTCTGTGAAGAGATGTCTTTCCTCCCACCTATTTTTTAAGCATATTTCCTCCTTCTGCTATTATATCACATGCCAGTACAGTAAGTGAGTAAATGCACCGCTGAGAAACTTACTTCACTGGCAAGCTGTTGGCTGAAAGCTAACACAGGTAAATCATTTTCCATTGGGTGGGTGTGTATGTGTAAAAACAGAATGAGATCTGCTGGTAAAGGGGAAGACGCAGTGAAAAAATGCTGTCCATAAAATCCTGCCTCCTGTTGTGAATTTCAGTTTACAGCTTACTGTAGAAAAAACCAGTTATCGCAGCTGTATTAATCTCTGAAAAGCGACCTACATTTCATAACATTGTGTGTCTAGGTTCAAGGTAAAGGTTGGTGCAGATCTACAGGATGACATTCATAGATGCAGACTCATAAGAGAAATGATTGGTCCTGACAATATATTGGTGAATATAATTTTTAATTACCCTACTACTTTTAAGTAACTTCAAATAGAAAAAGGATCTGTTCAGATATGGTTTGATTTAATATATGTGATTTCACAGAGTTCTTGGAAGATACTTCACCCTCTCCAAGTCCTGAATAATGATGGCTACGAATAGTGTTTTTACACCAAACGAGAATAAATTGCACATAATACGTATATAGGGACATCATTTGATTCTGTGCCACAGCTTCTATTAAAGCTTACAGGCATTTTCCCTCAGTAAGAGCTATAGAACTGGGCCCTGAAGGATTGGTTTTGTAAAGAGATTCCAGAGTAGAACTGGTAGGTTGAATTTTTTTCCCCAACATTCAAATACTTCTGGGTGGAAATGGTAAAATTTGGTTTGGAAGTAAATCAAGTGCCTTGTGACCCTGTTATGCTTTAGAGAGCAATCTTTTTGTCCAGCCTGGTTGTGTCGTGACACAACCTAGCTTCTGGTCCTACTTGCCTATTGTAGTGCCTGGACACAGTGCATTAAGGGAAATTTCTGATTCAGGAACTTGGTTCAGACAGAAAAATAGACTTGACATATATAAACTACAATGTTTGATAGGAATTCAAATCAAATCTGTGTTTCATCAATTGTCTTTTTATGTTTCAACATAAAGTCTAAACTTTCACTGGAAGGCAAAAAATTAGTTGCTGAGGAAAAATAGATGAAATTTTACATTGAAAAATGATTTCTGTTAGAAAATGTTTACTCAAAACTTTTCAGGGTGCTTTACTTATACTATATCCTCCTGAGAAACCGAATTAATTTGCCTTAAATTTGCCTTCCTGGATCTCTGCACCCAGCTGGAATCTGGTACCTGAGCTGTCATGTTTAAAGCTGGCTTGGGTATCTCTATACTGCACTGCAGTCTGCAGCATAGCTGATACCCACAATGCATAAGAACAGAGTGAGTCTCAGCTGTGATTTTTTTTTCCTTGCTTTTCATCAGTTTATATCAACGTTATGATTATTTTAACCGTTTCTTATATAAACAGTCAATAAAACGATATAGTGAATTGGATTTATAATTGTCCTCAGATGCTGGATGCTAACCAACGATGGGAAGTGAAAGAAGCAATAGAGTGGGTGACTAAATTAGCTGAATTTAAACCATTATGGATTGAGGAGCCAACTTCCCCTGATGATGTTCTGGGTCACGCAGCTATTTCTAAGGTAATTTAATGAAGATTTTACAATAACATAGTGACTACATATCAAAACATACTGATGCTGCTCCATAAAATGTTCAATGTTCAGGATGAAATAGATGTCAGAAGGCATAAACTACAGTTGAAATGTATTCAATCAAATGTAACTTATACTAGAATATCGTTTTTCTGGAATAATTAGTGTCATCAATCTGGATCATCAGTTTTTCCAAAAATCAAACACCATAGTTTGAAGTGCTGAAAACTAGAATTACCATGCTGTACAGCAAATGTTAACAAACAAAATAAATAAATGTATGGTATTATAGAACGTTTTAAAATCTTAAAGCACTAGTTAATAAATAGTGCACAATGTCTCACTGACAGGCAAAACCCAACTGCTGGCTGATGGTGTTATTAATACACAACTTTCTGGTGAATTGACTTTCTGGATAATCAACTCTCTACTGTAATAGTACATTTCTAATGAGTAGTGCTATGATTCTCTCATAAAACCCTATAGCAAATTTCACAGGAGAGGTTTTGAAGGGGGAAAGTAACCAAATAGAAGCCTTCTGGCTGCATTACCTGTCTGTGGAGCACTGTATTCTGGGGTTTTTAGTGTAGCGGGATCATGCCACATTGGCTTCTGTAGGCCTGAATTCCGGGTTTCACCATTTGGCTTAGTGGCAGAAAATCTCATGGCAGTCCTAGTTTACAGTGGTGGTTTTCATGACTGCAGTGACATGAGATTCCTTTGCTTGCATGAATGAGCAAGGTAGCTAAGATTTGACCTTAAACTTGTGGGTTTGACCTTAAACTTGTGGGTCTCATGGGTCCTTGGTACACATTACATATATTCTGCAGTTAACTGGCTAATCACACAGTACATTTAGACTGGCCACCCATACAGAGTAAGTCTCTTTGGTCAGACCCAGAGAGTGATAGTCAATGGAACTGAGTCAACATGGTATATGGTGACCAGTGACGTCCCCCACGGCTCAGTACTCGGAGCAGTACTCTTTTATATATTCATAAATGATCTGGATTCGGGTGTCAGAAACAGACTGGCTAAGTTCTCAGATGACATCAAATTATGGGGAAGTGCGGTCACACTAGAGGATAGGCTGACAATTCAGGTCAATCTGGACAGGCTTGCAAGGTGGGCGGATCCAAACCTGATGACATTCAACATGGAGAAATGCAAGGTGCTCCACCTTGGGAGAAAAAACCCACATCATATTTATAGGCTCGGCAGTGCTACACTCACTAGCATGACTGAAAGAGACTTGGGGGGTCATGATTGACCACAAGAGGAATGTGAGCCACGAATGTGATGCTGCAGCCAGCAAAGCAAATAAATTCCATCTTGCATCTACCGATGCATCTCAGGCAGAGGGTGACTTCTTGGGTTTTGCTTTCTTTGGCCTTGGTGGGACCGCAACTGGAATACTATATCCAATTCTGGGCTCTACAAGTTAGAAAGGATGTGGAGAAACTTGAGAGAGTCCAGAGGAGAGCCATGTACATGTTTAGAGGTCAAGAGGACAGGGCTTATGAGGAGAGGCTGAGAGCCATGGGACTTTTCAGCCTGGAGAAGTAAAGGCTCAGGGGTGACTTGGTGGCAGCCTATAAGTATATAAGGGGTACGCATCAGGAACCAGAATAGTGTCTGTTCGCCAAGGGAAGACAAGGTCTAACAGTCACAAACTGCTGGAAGGTGTCATCAATCAATTTTAGACTGGATATAAGGAAAAACGTCTTTACTGTCTGAGTTTCCAGAGTCTGGGATAGACTCCCCCCAGAAGTGGTGCAAGCACCTACTCTGGATACCTTTAAGAAACGCTTGGATGCTTATCTTCCTGGGGTGATCTGACCCCCAGCTGACTTCCTGCCCCTTGGGCAGGGGGCTGGACCCAATGATCTCATGAGGTCCTTTCCAGCCCTAATGTGTATGAAATCTATAATTATCACACAGCATAAATTTAAACCAGCCACATGTGCAAAGTAACCAACTATAAAGTTAGTGCCTGAAAATGTAACAACTTTGTAGGTGGTTTCTGTCCAGCTTTAATTTGTATAGCAGGCACGTTCTAAGAAATGTGAACCGAAGTTTCCATGAAGATTTAAGTGTAATATTAACAGAGCATAAGTGCTCATCATATGATACAGTTAACAGCAGAGCCACAGACATCCAATATGCATGTTTCCTTATCACAGCACATGCCCTCATCTGTGGTTTTAGTATAGCAAGAGTGATATAAAATGCACTTAAAAACATTCTGTCACTTACATAGAGTAAGTGGCAAACATTACTCTTATTCTATCCCACCTCTTTTCTTGCTGTTAAGTAACTGTGCTGGGGAATTACAAAGCAGAAATAACTTCTAAATGTATTTTTATTTGCAGGCCTTAGCACCATTAGGAATTGGCGTGGCAACAGGAGAGCAAGTAAGTATAGTTTTAATTTTGCCTTTCTATTGAATGTAGTTATGGCAATAAGCTTTGAGGATTTATGCCAACATTCATTCTCGTTTTTCATTAGGGGTTTGAATAACGCAATTGAAAACATCCTTAGATATATTTCACATAGCATAAGTTCAGCTAATGCCTACCAGGAATATCTTCTTTCCAACCATGTATCGTATTTCCCTTCTTCCCACATGCATCTGTATGGAGAGTCAGGAAAGGTTTTGTGTTGAGGTATCTATAATAAATATAACAGCCAGCATTGTAAAGCACTCTCACTGCTCTGTTGAAATAAATGTTATTCCTCATTGCGTTCCTATGAACATAATTAATTTTCTATTGCAGTAGGGGAACTGAGAGATCAAGAGAGGCAATTGGCTTGTGACAGAGAAGAAGCCAGGACTAGAACTTCTGGCCACAACCCTTTTGTCAAGTCCATTTATACCACACTAGGTCCCCTTGCCATGTTAGCGAGTTGTAGTTCAGCATCTCATTAAGGATTCTTATGTTGCCTCTGTCATCTGCAGTATTCTCTTGAAAAATAGTCATTGGTGTCTAAATCTTAATAATTGAAAAGTGAAAGGAAGAGGATGTTCATGTTGTTTGAGGCTCACTTTTTAATGTTTGATTGATAGTGTCTGAATCAAGGTCCAATCCCGAGGTTCCTAAATAATTGACAGGCACTTACAGCTCTCAGTGACTTTGATCCCATCTCATGCCACCTTGCGCAGGTTGACTCAGATGAAGGGTTTGATAGTTATGGATATAAGGTAGGCAGAATCCAAGATTTCCCACAGGCCTCAGACAAACTTAAATCATGGCCTGTATCCCTTCAAATATAAGATGCCCTTGAATTTAAGATGCACCTAAATTTTCTGATTCTCAATGTAAAAAAAAAAAAAAAAAAGCAAAGATGCTTTTAGAAGGTTCCAACCTCTATGGTAGGCATACACTATGTCCCTGTTATAGCAAGCCATCATGGGGCTGGGGAAAAGTGCATTAAAAGAGGGTATTCACTCTTAATACGATTGGTCAATAATAATATGTCATAATAATGATAAAAATCAGTTCCTGCTGTCAGGAAGCAGGAGTTGTTATAATGAGGTTGTACTATAACAGCTTTTTATTTTTTTTCACTCCAGTTCAAGGCACAGGCCACTGCCCTCACCTTAGCTCCCCCTCTGAGAGGTGGGGGCGCAGGGTGGTGGGTGGCGGTGCTCCATCCCTGCCTGCCCACACATACCCTCTAGGGCAGTGGTGTCCAACCTTTTTATGGTGCAGATCACTTTTTGTAAGTGAAGGGCACCCCAGGGTCTACCGGCCTCACCCCCAGCCCACCACCTCTTAGGATCAACTGTCAGAGGCTCCATGATCAACCAGTCGATCAAGATAGACTGGTTGGTGACCACTGCCCTAGGGCCTTCCCAAGTACCCCCAGGAGTATGCATACCCCCGGTTGACAACCCCTGGTTTAAAAAATGTCTGATTATTCAAAGGAAGGCAAACTATTAAAGACCTAGGTCTTTATGAGCAAAGACTGACAGTCGGACCAAATTGTGCCAGCTGAATGGTTGTAGGATGCTCAGACTCTGTGGTGATGGGTGTTAATTTAAGAACCTGGATTGATGGTTAAACAATGACTGTGATGACACTGGCGTCCTCACTTCATTGTGGTCCATGTCATATCTGAGACCTCATATCCAGATGTGGACAAGTAGAATGTTAATGATTCGTGACCAAGGAACTGCTGAAATTACTACCTTTAATTTGAAATTACATCCCCCTAAGATAAATTCTTGTCGGCACTAATGATAAAAGGCATAGACATCAGCACCATTGGACAGAATCTAGTGGCGGAAGTAATCAGTAGGGCTGTGCAAAATTTCACTGGCCATTTCATTTTGACACTGTTTTGACTCATTTTGAGGTCGAAACAGCAAAATCGAAACAAAACAAAGGTCTTCGAAACAGCCTCAAAACAAAACGAGGCTAGTTGAAACGTTTCAACTGTAGCACTGGGGATGGGAAGTCAGTCCAGCTGGGCTGACTCCCTGGCCCCAGCCAATCTAGCAAAACATTGAAACAGCTGCACTGTTTCAACAAAGCAAAACAGAACAGCTGTTTTGAATGGAAATGAAATTCGACATGAAATGCTGTTCCATCAAAACCTCGAAACTCAAGGCAAAACAAAACATTGCCATTTCGCATAGCCCTAGTAATCAGTCCCGAAACCATTTCCAGAACTTGTTTCTGTATCTGTTATAAATTGCTAGATCTCAGTAAAATGGCTGGTACTGTTAAGAGATAATAGTCACCATACCAATGTAAACACTATTAATAGGTTTTTATTGTACCTTTCTTCCTGCCAAGGCCTGATACTAAATCTACTAAGCCAAGCGCATGAATTAGCACTTTCTCAGATCTTGACAGCAACTGGAGAAATACTGCATTCCAGCAAGAGGAAAAAATACTGCACTGCTTTCACTCTATTTGTGTTATTCTATCTAACGGCAAACATTTAGGTTTTGTTTGCACAATGAACATCTATTGAGGAGGTTGGCTTTGAATTAATTGCTCATTAAGGCAAGTCTGTCTTATAAAATAAAGGCCAGTTGCTCATAAGAATCTCCGAGCAACAAGCATTAATGGAGTTATCCTCATTCTTCTGTGAATTAGGAAGTATTATTTTCCCTATTTTTAAAAAATGGGAATATGAACCATAAAGAGATTGACTTGGCCAAGATCCATACCATATATCTCTGGCAGAGCCAGAAGTGAAGCTTTAGCCAAGTGTCATGACTATAAGACCGTCACTCTTTTTTTCTGGCCTGCTCTAAAGTGGTCCACTCTTGCAATCCCAGGGCTGGAGCAGTCCAATCATTCAGATAAGGAATATTGTTCAGTTAGGAGTGGAAGTTTTAGTTAGTGAATAGAACAAGAAACATTGGGTTAGGGCTGTTGGGTTCCATATTAAGCTCTGCCACTGAGACTGCTGCATCAGCTTAGGCAAATCAACATTTGTATATTCTCCCCAAGCTGCAAAACGGGCATAATTTCTTGCAAGTATATAGTGATTATTTAATGCTGGGAATTATTTTAGGCCATCTTCTGTGTAAGCAGCATGACAAAAAGAACTTGAGGAAGCAGTAGGAATGTGGTACAATTGTTTAGATTTGTGCTGCCAACAGTTCTTGTAATATTTTGCCAATTCCATGGGCTTGTGGTCTCAATTTCTTTTCCCCCTGCAGTGCCACAATAAAGTGATATTTAAACAGCTCCTACAGGCTAAAGCCCTGAGCTATCTCCAGATTGACAGCTGCAGACTGGGAAGTGTGAATGAAAACTTGGCTGTGTTGCTGATGGCCAAAAAGTTTCAAAGTAAGGCTTTTGGGAATGTTGCAGTAACACCAAAATTGTCATCTTCAAGCCTGTCTGCCATGCAGCTTCTTCAGCTCTTGCAGTGTGTTCACTAAGTGTCAGCTTGCATGTTTCTGTAATCTATTGTTTTCTGTCATGCTTGAGCACTATATCAAAATGATTCCTTAATGTAGGGTGTTCTGTTTCCCTAGGGTTGACTTGGGGAAGCGGTGGGCATAGTTGGGATTTAGCACTACAAGTTAAATACCAACAAAGAATTAAAACAGGATTCTTAATAATCTGGTCATTTGTTCGTAGCTGTGATACATAAGAACTGTTCTGCTTTGATTTCAGTTCCTGTGTGTCCTCATGCTGGGGGTGTCGGGCTCTGCGAGTTAGTACAGCACTTGATACTATTTGACTATATTGCAATATCTGGAAGTCTTGAAAACAGGTTAGTAATACAAGCTACTGCTAAAACATTCAACACCAGAGGTGTTTTACCTTTCCAAGAGGCTTTTGACATATACTTGTCTTTCAGTAGCCATTATGAAGTTTGAAAATCAGGGTTAAAGGGATGTGTTGAACTTCACTGTGCAACTGCCAAAAATGAAGACCCAGAAGTGTTTTTGACTGAAGCTGATTGATAATGTTAGAGCTGTATTCTCCCTTTATCCAACTTCTTCTGGCTACAATGGTAGCCATGTATATGTGTTGCCAAAGTCAAAATATGGACATAGACTGTGGTAAAAGATAGGATGTTACCAAAAGAAGGAAATCCTGTTTCTCTTACCCATGTGAATAGCTCTACTGATTACAACTGCTGCTTCCTATTTGTATTGCAGTAGAACCCAGGTGTGTTAAGTGCAGTATAAAATACATGAGACATGGAAGCTAATCTAAAAAGGGAAAATATAGTCCAAAGAAGGGGAATGCAGTATATAGGCAAAGTATTTAGTGCTGAGACATGGTCCAAACTGATTGATTTGCTTCTTGGAGTTGAGGGAGGGGATATGAGGGAATGTGTTTGGAAGGCACAAAGAGAAAACAACTGAAAAGAAAAAAAATATAGAAAAGGGTTTGGGTAAAACCATAGTAAAAATGCAGCCCAAGAACAGAGAGGTAAGTGACAAAGGCTCGAAGATGCCAGTGACATACAGCACTGGAGAAAACTTCAGGGGATTGACCCTTTAATGGCAAGTCTGGAGCCCTTTGTACAGCCATCTGGGAAAACAAAAAGAAGCTGCTGGGACAGCTACATTAGGCATTTTCCACACGGTTTACTAAAATGGAATTAGCAATCTTCTCCAAGTGGTGTAGTGTTCCAGGCAGAGCTTCCCAAAAGGATCAAACAACTTCTTTTGTCTTTTTAAAATATACTATAGGACAGTGGTTCTCAGTCTTTTTAGACTCCAAGGCACCCCTTGGAAAATGCCAGCTCTTAGCTTTTGCTCATTTCTTGACTCCTAAAAAAGAATAGAACTATTCTTCTGTTGCAACAAACTCAGAAAGACAGGTCAGAATGTTTTTAATGCTATTCCTATTGGGATTCCCATTCGAAATCTCTGAGTTCATCTTGTGAATCATGCATAGAAGTTTGCACACCTAATATTACATGGCAACCCACAACACCCATTAATAGGATCTCATGGCACCCTGGTTGAAAATCACTAGTATAGGATCTTGCTATCCTTTGTCTGCAGTGAACTCTGCAAACAAGAATTCCCTGAGTCCTTCCAGTTGTCTGCTTGTTCCAGTGTTTTCCTTGTACTTGTTTTGTAATTATTAAATGAAAATATCTGGAGCTTCACCTGTGCTCACATTATAACTAACCATGTAAGCCATTCCAATGTGTGTTTAATCTTTCTGGTCTTTGGAGCAATATAATTAAATTTCCTTAAGCTTTGTTTATGGTACAAAATATTTCAGTTCCTGATAAAGTAATACATTTGGCTGCTCTAGAGATTACAGCTTTGTTCTAGTTAATTCGGTGTTAAGCAGCAGCCCCACTGACAACCCTTCAGTTGCTCCACTAATGACTTCTGTTGCCATGATTTCTTGTTTACACTCCTTTAAATGCCCAGTGTACATGCACACATTCTGTATTCATGCTGGTTAATTATGAATCGCAAGCTTTTGCAAAAATCACTAAGCACCACCATTAATATAATCATACCAACTTCTATGTATTAAACAAGAAAATTAATTTTGGCCCTCCTAAATCTCATATCCTGGCCAAAGGGCTTTTCTTCTGCCAAATATTCTTGTACTGATTAATTTAATTGAGATCAGTAATTCTCACTAGTGATGGGCTGAGCTGGGTATTCTGTGATGTGCTTTCTTCTAATACATGCGCTAGTCTAAAATGCATTTTCCAACCTACATAAGGCACTAGCTAGCAGTAGATTTTGTATGTCAAGAAAGATTCTTCCTAAACTGCTGGTAATTCTGGTTAAATTACTTTTTATCCATTTTTTTTCATGTCAGAGACAAGGCCATAAACATGTTTATTGTATATATTTAGAAACAACAAAAAAGGAGAGGCCAAATTCTATTTACTGATGATACATAGGTAGGAGATTAAGAGCATCAAACAGGGAGTAATGGATGATTGCAAGGCTGGATGAATAAAGATGGGATTAAATGTAATAATATAGAGTACATGACTTTGCATTAAGGAATTAGTAACAAGACCTTCTGCTATAAGCTGGGAGCTCCATAGATGGAAACAACAGAGAAAGACCTGGCTGTACTAGCTGATTACCAGTTTATGAGCCAATGTGATGCATCTGAAAAAAGTAAATGTGATCCTATGATGAGATCTTTCAGTAGAGGTTTTAGTACCTCAATATCTTGCTAGCATAAAGTCTCATTTAACATAGTGAACAGCTCTGATTGTTCATATGAAACAAAAAAAAATTAATTTGAACTAGTTAAGTCTGTCTGTGATCCCATGATCAGCAGGAAGGAAAGCTTATTTGGCCTAGCAGAATGTAAGTTGCATGAGGTAGCTGATTTCTACAAATACATTAGACATGACCAGGGAAGAAACAGAACTATTTAAGTTTTAAGGATAATAGCAGTTAGAAAATAGGCTTTTAAATCATGAGAGCAGTTAAGGTCTGCAACAGACTTCCAGTGGGAGTGGGGACAAAATGAAAACCATACACTTGTTTTAAAGGAGCACGTTTAATTAATGGAAAGGATTATATGGTTGCCTGCAATAGCAAAGGTTAGGACTTGATGACCCAGGAGGCTTCTTCCAATCCTATATTCCTAACCCCCACTTTTTCTTCCAGAATGTGTGAATATGTTGATCACCTGCATGAACATTTCAAATATCCTGTAATAATCAAAAAGGCTTGCTACATGCCACCACAGGTATGCTATCAGTGTCAGCTGTATTTCAGTGGCACAGTAAAGAAAGCATCTTTGATACAAGTAGTAGAAGACTTTTGACAGGTCACTTTACCAAAGGCCCTGTAGTATGCTAGTACAGTAAGCCATAGCATAAACTTTGTGATTTTGAACAGCAAAATAAAAAATCCAAAATACACTCTTGAATCTAGAATATGACCATGCTTAGAACCTCAATCTAAAGCAGTTCTCTGGTCTTTGTTTTGCATGTTTTATTCAACACTGCTGTTAGCATAAAAAGAAAGGATAGTAAATTGAAAGGATGTTTTCAAGTAATGTCCAGCATGGCACCCAAATGAAAAATTATATATTCGTATTCCAAAATTGAAGACCATTGTTTAATTACAGGCCTCCTAGGGAAAAAAAACAAAAACACAAACCTGGACTTTTCAGACTTCTATGAAATATTTGCTTAGAAATTAGAATTTCAACAATGCTTACAGCTGATATTATATAAAACAAGTTGCACAAAAAATAAACTTTCTTAAAACAAAGTCATGGAACTAGTTTTCTCCTTGCAACGTTATCATTAATGCAAAAAACTTTTCTTTATGCAGGATGCTGGATATTCTACTGAAATGAAAGAAGATTCTACAAGGAAATACCAGTTTCCACAGGGAGAAGTTTGGCAGAAGCTCTTGTCTGGCCATAAGATACATCTGCCTTAAGTTTAACCATGAAGGTTTTCAGGCTTAAAATGAAATTCCCCAATGCATGCTGCTAATGCAGCAAGACTCCAAATGAAGGTGAACAGTTCTGTACAACTGGGGGGAAAGCCTTCAAAAAAGTAACTTTGACTACTAAATCATATGTTATCTAGAGTTTTAATTAGTTTATGGTGATGGATGGAATCTTAATATTTAGGCTATTATATTATTGTAACCATAGGATGCATTAGAGAGTGAGTTTCTAAAACAAATCCCCATTTTCAATTACTCTTATTTGCTGCTTAAATTTGTTTAAGTTTAGGGTATTAAAATAAAACTTAACTTTCAGCTGCATTGTCCCGATTATAATAATACATAATAGTTTTGTTTGTAATTAAGGACAGATCTGTTCATTATAACGTTGCAACAAAAAAAGTTTCAGCTGAACAGGATAAGAGTGGAAGCAAGCAGTACAAGGGGCTTGAGAGAATTCAGCCCCTACACATTGATGAGAGATGTCCTACTGATTTGCATAAGTGTGTATAGGACACACAAGCATTTGTCCTGCAAATGTTAGTAGATAGGTGAAAAGCTTTATTTCTTCATTAGTTGTGTACATAAACACAAGTTGTTCTGACAGGCAGCTCTGTGAAACGTAGTAATTTCATCTGTTAAAGTTAGTTATGGGAAAACATGAGACATTGACTAAGTCTGGCAATTGTAAACTCCTCAAATTCAGACAGAACTATAACCTGCCTTGCTGTCTACTAGCTCACTTGGCCAGACCAAGAATTTAGAAAGCAAACCAAGATGCTATAAAAGGACAACATTTAAAAAACCTAGAAGTATAGCTGTGTACAAATAGGTACCTCTGTTTAGTACCAGTGTTTAGTACAAACTGAGCCAGTCTACATGAGATGCTAAAGACGTAGACTAGTTTTACTGTACATTAGCACGGCCGGCAAAAACCATGGTAGTGCGCAGTAGAATTAGTCTCTTGTGCATCAGTGTCATGGAAAGAGCACGCACTGATGCTGCCGCTCCGTAGTGCTGATTATGGTGCATTAATCTAGTACCTGTAATTACAGGTACTATCATTAATGCACCGCAATTACGGCACATTAATAAATGTGTAGATGTGCCCAGTCTGTAACGAACCTTCAAGATGTATCACTCCAACAAATGATACATTTATAAAACCAGATTTATTTAAAAAAAAAACAAAAACAAAAAAAAACTCATGTCACTGCTTTCTCTATGAAGCACTTTTTTCAAAGGTAAAACCATATTTTTCTTTACAAACAGTGGTTTTTATTTTAAATGTATATTAATGCATAAACATTCAATGTAGATACATGCCAAGAACAAGGAATATCTCTCTGGTCTCATTGGAGACTACAGTGCTAAGAATAGCTATAAAGTAAATATTAGTTAAAATGCTAACTTAAATCACAGCAGAATCAGTGCACTTCCTAAATTATTTATATACAGTAAGAATAGTATGCAACCCAGAACCAACAAATGTAACTAGAATATTTCCACACTTATACATGACTAGTAAATAGTGAAAAAAGTTAGCACCTCTCAAGACTTAAGTTTCACTTCAATCCAAAAATCTCATGAGCAAGGGGGAATCATTCATGGTCTTTGTGTCTGGTTCCCCCCTTCCCCTCAGCCCTATGTGCGCACACACACGCACACTCTCTCTCTCTTTTCCCTCCCCGCCACTCCCATTAAAATCCACCCTGTTAAATGCAAGCGTTCCAGAGAGTTACATGCGTTAAACAGCCATCTCCATTTTAATAGCTGGGTGAGGATTATAGTCTTCGATCTTAAAATCTTCTGCTTCGAAGTCATTGATGTTTTCAACTTTACGAAGAATTCTGAGTTTTGGGAAAGGTCGTGGTTCTCTCTGGAGCTGAAATTTAAAAATAAGTCTATTGTGCAACCAGTCCTGTATAACATAAAACCAAAAAGCCAATGGTAGGTAGACTTCCTAGATAATTAGAGGGAGGTTGTACATGTTAATAAAACTTGCCTGCAATGTTCTCAGTTCTTTCACAGCATTTAAAATTTTTTTGATGGAAGAACAAGGCTTAGATGAAGAAGTGCCTACTATGGATAAGTGTACAATAGAGTCATTGGTTTGCAATCCAAATATGATCACATACACAAAAAATAAAGTTCACTAAAGGTGCCACTATTCAGCTAGCTTAGTAGAAGCTAACCAAATAATGTTTATTAGAAGCTAAGAATTTAAATAGAATTAAGAATTTAAATAGAATAGCAGTATAAGGTTTTGTAAGAGTGAAGTCAAAGTTCAGATTTAGTCTGGAATTCAAATTAAAATTCTACTGGATTTTATTTGTAACCCAGTTCAAGTTGGAAGGATAGCATAGCACTCAATTCATGTAGTAAAATGGTGAAGAAACATTAAAGGATTGACAAATATAAAAGTGTTGACGATACGCAGTACCAAATTTGACAATACAGGATTACTCTGAGTTGGATAGCTACCTCTGTTACATATATATCATAAACATATACTTACTTGAACTTTCAAAGGTTCAATATGATTCAAGTATATGTGAGCATCTCCTAACGTGTGTATGAACTCACCAACCTGAAGAGAAAGGGGAAGAGAATATTTGTCCTCAGACAAATATAAGACTCATTTAAAAAATACCCAGCTTTACAGTGCCTGTGTTAATGTTCTGACGCATCTATTTCTGAAGTGTAATCCCTGCATCAAGTTGTCTTTATCATTTTCGTGCCATTTAAAAACCATTTTCCCCCTAAAGTAACCAATCATTAATTAAATTTTAAATCATTCTTAACTACCACAATGCTGCACCAGATAGCAAAGAAACATTTCATATTGCTCTGCAAACTCAAGTAGTGAGAGAGAGTGAACAGTGACAGCTCTTCATCTATATCCAATCAGAAGGCTGGGTATTAAAGTATGTCTACATTGGGAGGCAACTACCTTACCTTTAGGCCCGTCACATGAGCAATCATATACGTGAGCAGTGAATAACTGGCAATATTGAAAGGCACTCCTAGTCCCATATCTCCAGATCTCTGATACAGCTGGCAAGAAAGCTCGCCATTTACAACATAGAATTGGCAGAGAGCATGACAAGGGGGTAAAGCCATCAAGGAAATATCTAAAATAGGAACAGGGAAGAAAAGAAAGTAGTACAAACATTAAAATATCACAAAAGCAGAAAATCATGCATTAATATAGACAGGGCAAACTGGATAGATATATCTAATGGCAATATTGTAATTCTAATGTTTTTCCCCCTGTTAGGACTTTCAAAACTGGCTGTTACTAGTTCCCAGTGTTACCTGTGTAAAATGTTTTGGCCATACAGTTATCGATAACAAAGTCAAAACCAGAAATTCATCTGAAATAAGTTTTATGTCTTAATGCTGCTCATAGTCATACTCATCTCACTGCATGCATAAGCAAGTGTGTCCCCTAAAGCAATCACTTGGTAACTGGCTGCTATTTGTTCCATCTTCATCTCTTCTAACTGAGAAATCTATATTGCTGGTTATGTTGTCATGTGTGCTGCTGCCTCCAGGAGAGCCACTAACAACCAAAGAACATTGGTAAACTTGAAAAAAAAAAAAAAAAACCCAAAAACTTTGTTCCTTCTGTTGCTTCCCAAGTCTTTAGTATAATCCTAAGATTTACCAAATGGTAAAACAAATAGCAACTGCTTAAATATAAAGGAAGAAAACATTGTTTAAAGGAAGTTAAGAATAAACTAAAGTTAAAATGGAGTTTTCTGTAAAATATCTTTGCATAGTAATTTTTTCAAGGGTGATAGTATACATTTCTTCTCATCTGCCCTAGAAAAGATCCAAATTTATACTTGAAGTTCTAAGGCCTGGACCATCAGAAGCAAGAGAAATCAGACTCCTACCTTTTATGAAGCATTGCATCATAGATCACCTGTGTGAACTGCTAGGTTTCCTTTACAAGGTCATCAAAAATATATATCTTACCAGAAAACAGCCAGTTGGCATACTACATTAGCTTTTAAGTCTCAGTGAGCATAACAGTGGCATAGCTCATGCAGTCATAGTGTGTTGTGCAGCTGTATGCACTTTGCACATGCATACTGTTCTGTACCTTTAGGATTCCAAGCACACATAATGATTCTTCTGTCATCTGGATTGTTTTTGATTGTATCAATTACTTTCTGCAGCTGGTCAACTCCTTGGCCTGAATAATCTGGAAAGAGTTACCAAATGAGACTTGAGTCAAATTGTTTTATATTCCACTTGTTTGAAGAGTATAGGCTTGGCTTCCAAATAAGTGACACTCAGTATTCCTTCCTGCATGCCACCTTGGAATGAAAAAGCCTTACATCTTCAACACTGAGTTCCATCTCCAAACTAACCTTGTGTGCCTCTTCTTTGGAAAATACTAGTGACATTAACAATTTATACCAGGGGTGTAAATGTTATTTGGTCCCTGGGCCAGATGCATGATACTGGGCTAGTCCACAGGCCAAATCAAGCCCACTGATCTTCCTCACACACATATACTGGATTTGCATGCAGTGGCTGTTCCAGCAGTTCTGGGATACATGCCACATGCGGCACCTGCTCCAGCTGGTCTGGGACCCATGATGCATGCAGCACTACATGCAGTGTAGGCCCCAGCTGCTCCAGGATATGCCATGAAGGTCCCATGTGCAGCACAAATCCCAGAGGGCTAGGGGTGCCTGCCTTGTTTGACATGCAAACTGTGCTGCATCTGGCATCCATTCTGTGATTCAGATGTGGAACCCCCTCTCCTGCTCAGCTGGGTCCAGGATTATGTCTCAGAGCGCCTGCTCCAAGGAGTGCAGGACCCGCAGTACATATCACATGGCATGAGGGGACAGCTCTGGGTGATGCAGATCTGCAGGCTGGAAATGGCCCACGGGCCATATCTTTGACACCCCTGATGTGCACAATGCACCCCCAGCCCTTTTGAAAAGTAAAGTAATTAATAATGTTGGCATCTAAGACATCATTATTGGTATGGCGTTGGGACCCATCAGCATTATTGGCAACAAACTGACTAGGTTAAGGTCCATAATCTTCACATCGTGAGCCTTACCTTCCAGTTCCTAGATAATTTTTGTAGCTCTCCTTTAGGATTTGCTTACAAATATTCTTTTAAAGAAGCCTTAGTCTGTCTGTCTGTAACACTTTATTTGCACTCCAGTTGGTTTTCTGAAACAACCAATCAGAGTGCTCCAAGAGCATTCAGGACAGGAGGTGGCATGGCAGAGCATTGGCTATAAATTAGAGTGCACATTATATATGAGAAATATGGTATAGTAGGTTCTGCAGTTTACTGGTGAAACAAAGTAAAATCTGTATCAATGGGCTGGGATCGCTAGCTGCTGCTACTCAGTTATATACTACAAAGAAAGATCAATTCCCCACCACTTCATTCTGTCCTTTTTAAAACCTGTATTAATATTCCAGAACACATAAGTGGAAAGTATGGTATGCCCATGTCCTCCAAGTGCAGAAATCAGAACTGGACAGTCTTCTGCTAGCAGCCTTACCAATGCTGTGTACACAGCAAAAAAAAAAATCACTTCTTTCTCCCATTCAGTATTTCCCTACTTACAGATTCAAGGATCATGTTAGCCTGTTTTTTGACAGAGCTCTTTTACACCAAAGTAGTTGCCTGTGACAACCCATAAATTCTGAGTCAGTGTTTCCAAAGCAATCACCCAAACTATATGGATAACCTGCATTTTTGGATCCCAGATACAGGCAACCCCTGCTTAATGCGGTTTCACTATAGTGCTCATTTAAAACACCTACCTGGTTTCATTTAGCACTCAGTGCGTTTCATTATAATGCTCAGCATGGGGGGTGGGGAGAAGCAGTGGCAGCAGCAGCATCAGAGTGAAGCAGCGAGTGACAGCTGGCGGGGTGGCAGGAGCCCGGGGTCTGCTCCAGCATGTAGTGCTGGAGCTGGCAGGGAGGAGTGGTGGCGGCAGCAGCAGCGAGAAGGGGCGGGTAGGCAGGAAGCAGCATGAGTGTGGAGCCCGGGCAGGCAGGGCCCAGGGTGGGGTGGCAGGAGCCTGGGGTCTGCTCCGGCACGCGGTGCTGAAGCAGGTGGGGAGAAGCAGTGGTGGCGGTAAAAAGGGGCAGGTGGAGGGCTGGGCAGCATGAGCATGGAGCCTAGGACACGGTGGCAGGAACCTGGGGCCTGCTCTGGCATGTGGCGCTGGAGCAACCGGTGGATAGGGAGGAGTGGCAGCAGCCGTCTTCTTGCTGTAAATCCCTGGGCGGGCAGATCCTCGATTCAGGGGATCCACAGGCAGGGCAGCTGGGGCTGCGCACAGGTGTGCTGGTGAGTACAGGTCAGCAGGGGCGATTGTGGCAATGGAACAATGAGGCTGGGAGTAGCTGATGCTTTTCCTGGCAGAAACCATGCGGTGCCTTGCTGAGAGCACAGAGTCCGCCAACAGGTGGTTCAGAACCAAATATATTTATTTACATTAAATCCTATAGGAAAATAGGTTTTCGTTTAATGCTGTTTCACTTAGCGCTCAGTTTTTCTGGAACCAATTAAGAGTGCTACACATGGGCTGTCTGTATATTAAAAGCACAATCATACTTTGATCACTTAATGCATAATTTTTTGTTTGTTAGTTTGTTTTTTTAAATCAATGTCATATATTAACATGGCAAGTGGCCTGGAGAAATCCAAGTATGATATATCAACATAGTTGCTGTTTAGTCAGACCTGTAATTTTGTCCCCCCAAAAAATTTGATAAGACCTATTTTCTATAAAGGAATGCTCATTGACGTTAGTTATATTCAGAGCAAAAAATATTTATTAATAGAGTTTATTAATAAATTTACCATTCCATTATCTCCACCTAGGATAAAGAACAAGCATTTAAAGGCTGAAGACAATATGTAAAGCTCGTGAGCAACTGTATTAATCATTTTTCAAGCCCACGGTTTCTCATCTCAGTTGCCACTTTTGCTGTAGCAAAGGACTATTTCGAAAACAAAATAGGCTTTAATCTGGTAGTGATAACAGCTCTAAATTAAAGTGACATAGCATACCATCAATAATTTCACTGTTCTACAAATGAACTACACTGCCTGCAGTTCTGCCAAGACTGCAACCATCAGGAGTTCACATTAGAAGTGCACTCATTACAATCCTAACCTAATGTCCTGGAAGTAAGGGATCATAGTAATCCTATCTTAATCTGTTTAAACATTAAAGATGAAATATTCCATTTTCAACTGAACAGTGTTATGTATTCACCTGTATTCATATCTTGATATTCTGCTCCAAAATGTCTCCACTGGAAACCATAAACAGGTCCTAAATCCCCTTCCACTCTGTGAGTGAAACCTTGTTTATCCAAGAACTCACGTGATCCATTGGCATCCCAAATCTTGACTCCCTTTGCAGAGAGCTCGTTAGCATTTGTAGAGCCCTACATGGTAAAAGAAATATAGCAAAAATAGAAACTCTAAACCCAGGGTAAATACTTGAGTTTAAGTGTTGGTACTAAATTATGCTATTCTAAATTTGCTTTTTTCCTTATTGTGGAAAAAAGCAAATTTAGAATAGCATAATTTAGTACCAACACTTAAACTATGCTTGTTTGTAGTTGACACACTCTATTATGCTGAAGAAATAGAAGACCACCATTTCTTCCTTCTCCTTACTATTTTTATTTCTTGTAGTTTCTAGTCTGTTTATTAACAGAGCACATGAAACTCTCCCATGTAGTACTCCATCTCTGTATAAACCCTTGAGGCAAGAATATAAAATTGAAGTGAACAGAGCATTTAACTTCACTTTGCAACAGTCAAGTTCAGACTTACAACACTGTAGATTCACATCTAAAACACTACTAGCCTTTGATGTCAAAGATGCAAACATAAAAACAAGTTTCTAATTTAACTAAAAAACTTTATCTGACATTTCACATAGGCACTTCAACACTTAGACAAAGGATATTCTCAATGCATTAAGGAACATCATCTAAATGGCAACACACTCAGGCCTGGCCTATGCTTCATTTTTGTTAGTACGCATGCTAGATTTGTGCTTAGTTACCAACTGTTACACCAGTGAAAACCCTACTATAAAACAGTTTTACCAATAAAAAGGTCCAGTATAGTGACATGCCATCATTCAGTTTCCAAAGTGTTATAGATTATGTCAGCACAAAAACACTTTTATATTAACCTAGCTTCATGCACTCTAGTGGCGTTTTCCCCACTTTAGTGTTATAGCTAAAAAACTATATGGTTTTCTGGTATATACAAGCCCTTAAATCTTCAGGATATTTCACTGAAGAGCAAAGAGAGTTAAAGGCAATTGTCACCTAATTCCAGCATTGTGTTAGCATCTTAATATTTTGCACGAAACTAATGTATTGAAGGTATATCTGCAAATAAACAGGAAACTAGTCCAGACGTGTAGGCTGTAGCCATGTTGGTCTGAGGACATAGGCAGACAAGGTTCTTTGGGTGAATCTAATATCTTTTATTAGACCAACTTAAATAATTGGAAAAAAAAATTTTAGCAAGCTTTTGGGTTTAAAAACCTTTTGTCAGTCCAAGGAACCCTCTGCAATTATACCAGCCCAGCCTCTGGCTTCTTCAGTATTCATTCCATCCAGGAAGAGCACAACTGCAGAGGCATCCTCAGACTCGCAAACAGTTTTTAAACCTGAAGCCTTACTAAAAACATTTTTCCCCAACTATTTAAGTTGATCTAATAAAAGATACCAGATTCACCCAAAGAACCTTGTCTGCCTGGAAACTAATAGGATGTTCCAGTGTGCTTGTTCCTTTTATGAAAGCATAGAGTTTAAAATACTTCCTACTATGATACATTTTTTAACTGAACAGTTTTCAGGGCACCTTAGTTAGATACCCATCATACCTTGATAAACCAAAGCAGCTCTTCCAGAACTCCTTTCCAGAATACTCGTTTTGTTGTCAGCAAAGGAAACTGATCTGTTAAAAAAAAAAAATTAAGTGTCAATGAAGAAGTGTTACTTTATACTAATCAAGTATTACACATTGCTCTTCACATTTGTGTTATGACCCTAAATTGGTAAGTCCAGGGAATTACAACCACAGTGGGGGCAGAGTTAAGCATGGCAAAGGTTAGGTATATGCAGTTGATAAATAAGACTCTCGTCAAGTTTATGGAAGGAACAGTACCACAGGTATTCCTGGAGTAGTATGAGGAGGATGTGATGTGTATCATTGAATACTTCATTTAACTAAGAGCAGATTAAGAAGAAACTTGGTGTTTACATGGGTTGACCTCATGTGTACAAGGTGTATATTAATCCAATGCTTCAGGGCTTCTGTCGGTCTTCAACCCCTCCCACCCCTTCCTTGGTTCCTAGGGATTTTTTTTCCTTTCTTAAGCGCTGGATATTTGTCATAGCTATGGAGATAAGACTACCTTTGGTGCATTGGCGCTTCTAAGTCAGCACTTCTCAACCTTTTTAGAAGGCAGGGTAGATTTGCACCCTATAGACTAACCAAAGTAGATATTTTATACAGCATGAGCTTTTGTGGGCTAAAGTTCACTTTATCAGATAGCTGTGAAAGGATGTGTGCAAAGCCTTGTAGAAGGAGAAATTAGAAAACAAAAGGCAGAAAGAAGAGGGGAGGCAATGCCGACTCCTAGCACCCCTCATTAGAGTTAAGGTGCCCCTTTGAAAATACCAGCTCTTAAATTTTGCTTGTTCTTTGACTACAGAAAAATAATAGAGCGATTCTGCTGTTACAAAGGATGCAGAAAGAGAAAGTCTGAATGTTTTGACACTATGGAGTCCTATCTGAAATCCCTGGGCATGTCCCCATGAGTGGTTGAAGTGCCTCAAAGCCATTTGAGATGCCACAAACTGCATGTGGCACATGTGCACCACACTGCTGATTAGCAGCACAGTGGGGATTTTTTGACAGCAGATCCCAGTGTCAAGAAACACCCCCCAAAACACCGCTAAAAAAAAGTGGTGCAACACACATGGCAGCTGTGCACTGCCAGGAACTGGAGCCTGGCTGGCCAGAGACACACTCTGGCTTCCAGCCAGCCTCGGAGTGGCCAGCTCAGTGCTAATGCCACCTCAGGAGGACCCCAGGTAAGGCTGTCAGGGCCAGCCCCAGCCTCCTCTACCCCACCTGGGTCCCTTTGCCACATGCCAGAGCACACATGCACACCCAGGGACCTCTTGCACAAATACGTGCCACTGCTGTTTGTCCCGCAGGAAGCACATGCCCCTGCATGTGTGCTTTCTGGGCCTATCAGGTGAATCACTTGTAGGTGTTTCTGCAGGTAAAAGCACTAGATTCAAAGGATCTCCCAGTACCCTGACTGGGGACCAGGGTTCTCTGTGGTCCTTAGAAGGTGGCTGGTGAACTTGGGTTCACCAAAGCTCGTACTCTCTCGCCATATACCCATGTCTTATTTAGTTAGTCTATAAAAGGTGCACATCCACCCTGTCACCTGAGTGCAGAATAACAGGGCAAACACCACTCCGCTCATCCTGGGTTTCGTTCAGCTTAAATCAACTGCTTGCTGTGGGGCCAGGAAGCATTTCCCCCGGCAGCCTCGCATGCTTTGGGACCCAGGGCTCTCAGTGCCGGGAGATGGATCCCTCCCCGTCCTACCCCCACAGCAGTCCGCCTCCGCCCGACAGCAAGGGCCGGGCTGGCCCGCCTGGAGGGGCCTCGCGGGGCAGGGCAGGGGGAAGGCGGTCACCTCGGAGGCTGTATCGCGCCTGCACGCCGAACACGGACACGGTGCCGGTGCCGGTGCGATCGTCCTTGCGGTGGCCGCGCTGCAGGATGTGCCGCACCTGCCCCAGGTACTGCAGCTCCCCGGCAGCGGGCGGCGGCGCGGCGGGCTCCGCGCTCAGCGGCTGCGAGTCGGCAGGCATGGCTGGACTGGGCCGGGCCGAGAGTGAACAGGACTCAACACCACTTCCTTCCCTTCCTGCCCCGCTTGGCGCCTCTTTAGAAAGTGGCGCCAAGCCGCGGCGCCAATCCGGCAGCCTGGAGGATGCTCCGCCCTCCCATTCCCGCCACAAGGGCCCGGACCCCCATTCCAGCCCCGCTGGCCCCGCCCCCCCTTCCCGCCACGCTGGCCCCGCCCGGCACAGGGCGCGAGTGGCGCCGGCGGTCCCTCAGCGCTGGCGCTTGTCACTTCCAGCCCCGCCCCCGCATGACAGGATCCGACATGGCTGGTTGTCAGCACGCCCCTGCCCCCACACGTTCCTCAGGGGTAGAGGTTGGAGCCGCGCTGGTCTAATAAACGATACAAAGAACCTCGGGGGTTTCTCAAGCACGGGGCTCCTCTAGGGTAGTGTCCAGGAGTAGCTAAGAGCGGGATCCGCGTGTACACAGCCCCCCTCCCCGTCCCCCCCGCGTGTACACACAGCCATTCCCAGCCCTGAACTAGATGGACCACTGAGGACTCTATGAATCTATGAACAGCTTCTCCTCTAAGACTGAGTCTTTGGTGACGCGTGGGGGTTCACGCGGGTGCACGTGCACCCCCTGAGGTTGGCGGCGCACACCGAGCTCGGTGGCCACCTTGCCGCCCCCGCCCCCTTGCTTCCGATGCCGCCGTGACTGCCTGCGGGAGCTCCCGCTTGCCACCCCCACCACGGCCTGCGGCCGCCCCCCTCCCCACACTTCATGCGTCGAGCAGGGGTTTTCAGCCACTTAAACCCTCCCCCTCACGGGAAATGCCAGCGCTTAGTTTTCACTCGTATTTTGACCACAGAAAGAAAAGACTCGCGAGCCATTCGACTGTGGTGCAGCCTCGAGGAAGCCCGCAGCAGGGCAGCCCGGTTGTAGCTCTTTGGGCTCCAGTGAGGAAAGGGCTTTGCATCCCAAACAGTGCTGCACCACCCTGGTTAAGACTGGCTGACTAAGGAGAAGATATGTGTGAACAAAGTCCTAACAAGCCATGTTCAGGGAGGGGGGATCCAGGGGGTGCAGAAGTGCCTGGGTGCTGTACCCCCCACCTTTGATCCTGCTCTTCCCCAGGGTTAACACCAAATACCTGGCAGTGGCAGCAACATTTCTAGTCGGGCAGTGCTGAAGGAGTCACTTGATTTCACGGCTCATTGCAGTCCACTTCTCAGCTCTTCATTCCTCAGGAGTTAACAACCTTTTCTTTTTAATTGTCTTGATGTCTCAGCGCTGAAGCTAGCCTTTCTGCTGCAATTCTGATGGCTGGTAGAAGATCCTCTTAAAAGTTGATCTAGTTTCACAGCCCTGCAGATTGCTTTTAACTCATGCCAATGAAATTCTATTTGTTTTCACTTCTATCTTAACCTGGATAGTACAGCCCTAGGCCCCTAGCAGAGCAGTAAAGCTTCTAGGTTATATTTAATAGCAGAAAAATCTGCATTGTTTGTATGTGTGATGGATGATGCCTCACCATCTGCAGTCCCTTTTCAAAATTCTAGATCCGCCCATGGCTATGCTGGTTTCATTATTTTTGGTGGGGTTGGGGGAAAGGATGTGTTCAAAGGAAAGAAGCAGGGTGACGTAGAGTAAAGGGAGTGGGAGGGAAGGGCATGGACTGGAACCTAAGTGAAGACAAGAGGAGGGAGATGGTTGGATTGCGTAGCTAATTTGGCACAGGGCAGAGAAAGTGCAGTCAGAATGGTAGAACGTTCTCTGAATAACCCCGCTTTGCCTGTTTGTGTCAAGCAAGTTACCACTCTGGGCACAAGCAGATAAGGATGTTGCAGGTTGTTCCAGTTAGGTGGAGAAGCCCATCATTGAAGTCAGGTGTCTCTTTGATACAGTTATGCTTATTAATAAAAATTGTGAAGTTCTGTTTCTGTGAATACAGCAGGAATAAAATAAAACCGTCTTTTACATTTCAAGCCTCTTCTAGTCAGCACTTAACTTCAAACTGTTCTTTCTCTAGGGCCATGCTATGTGTTCTGGCTGTGGTTGGTGCTTCCTTGTTGCCTTCTGTTTCCTCAAAGACTGGATGTTACAAAAAATGAAAACTTGCATCCTAGAAGGCAGCAACCTTCATGGAAGATAACTGAAGGTGAGCTCCTTACAATTCTTGTCTGTATAATCACAGCACTATTAGGTAAGAAGTGCTATTGCCTCTGTAAGATAGCATTAGAGAGACAGTCACTGGCATAATGTGCCCAACTGGTTTCATATTTCAAAACAGCGTGTTTATAACGGCAAAGGCGTTATAAAAGAGCTACAAGAATGGTTCAAGGTCTGAAAAATATGCTTTACAGTGAGAAACTTAAGAAACCCAGCCAGTCCTTTTAATTTATCTCAGAGAAGGTTAGGAGGGGACGTGGCCTACAGATTTTGACATGAGGAAGAGATTTTTGATGGTAGGTGGTTATTTGATCTAGCAGAAAAAGGTATAGGGAGAATCAGTGGTTGGAAGCTGAAGCTAGACAAACTCAGAAATAAGGCACATGTTTTTAACAATTAGCTTAGCAAGGGATGTAATAGAGTCATCACTGCTTGCAGCCTTTAGGTTGGGAACTGGTACTTTTTTCAAAAAAATGTGGTAGCTCAAACCAGTTATGGTCTAGATGCAGAAATTACTTGTTCTTTGTCCAGTGCTACATTGAAAATGAAATTATCATAATAATTCCACCACTTTAAAATCTGTAAAACCATCTGGTAGAGGACAATTGAAAAGCTGAGCAGGTTATTTTACTGTTGTGGATTGTTCTCTTCATATGCTATTGCTTTGTGATACAAAAAGGAAGCCTCTTCCTTTTCAATAACTTTCTTGAATACAAGGGTTGAAGCCTCTTCTGATAATGGCTCATGTATCTGACAGTGTTAAAGTGATGCTGTTGCTGTCTTTGTCCAGGAAATACGTGAGAAGCAAGAAATTCTTGGCATGTATTTGATGACACTTCTTCTTTCACCCTAAATTTCTGTTCACCCAAGTTGAGGTATATTTGTAGTGGCCATTTACCCTTTCTGTGGCATTCCATATACAATGTTAATTTAAATAATGTTATTAATTCATATGTTTACTACTATTACCAGCATTTACAGTATGAAACCTGTTTATGTTGGGTGGTTCTTCCCATACTCTTCCCACTGGCTGATTTTAGAACCTCCTAAAAGGAGTTATTTACAGAATTTAGCAAGAGTGTATCCTCTCTTCTTAAAGCTACAATAATATTATTTTTGTTGTTCCCATATAAATATTCCTTTTTATTGCAGGAATATTTTTGCATCTCTGCGTAAACTTCAGTTTTTTCAAATGTAAGTGGTCACCTCTCTGTTCTTCTAGAGACTCTCCCTTCTTTCTGTGCAGTAATCAGTAGGCTTCAGTCATCTAAAACAGTGGTCTCCAAACTGGGGGTTGCACAGGATGATCCATTGTGGTATGGGAAGAAAATATTAGAACTTCTATTTATATGGATAGGGGTGCGCGATCAAAAACGTTTGGAGACCACTAGTCTAAAACAGTGATTCTCAACCAAGGTCCTGCAGCACCCTCACAAAGGAGCTATTACTGCTTTATATCTCTCAGGGTTAGGCCCTTATTGATAGCTATGTTAAGGTATAAATGAGGTTAACTGGTACAGAGAACATTGTATGAACCCTCTACACTGGTGAGAATGTTGCTTTGCCCTGAAGTCTTTTCTTCCCATTAAAAAAAATGAGACCACTTGGAAAAATCTGCCTTCTCATTAGTGTAAAACTGCATAAATAATTTTGGATAAGTAGGAATGAAGAGCCAGAGTGTGGGAGGGTCTGCTTTACTATATTGGAAAATAATTATGTGTATACTTTGAAGTAAATATGTGTCATGGAGAAAATACAACCACAAATGGGAAAATAATTTTGTGTAAAAATCATCTGTGTAGAGCTATATGTCATCTTTGCTGTACAAATAAAACTGAAATCATAGTTTCATAGTTGACAGGGTCGGAAGGGACCTGAGCAGATCATCAAGTCCGACCTCCTGCTATGGGCAGGAAAGGATGCTGGGGTCAAACAACTCTGGCTAGGTGATTGTCTAGCTTCCTTTTGAAGACGCCCAGGGTAGGGGCTTAGGACAGAGTATACGACAATGTTAGATTTTAGTTTTTATTCTTGAATGCTATCGGCATACTAGTAAAAATGTACAATTTTGGAACAATACAAACACGTTTTGTCATCAAACTATTTATTGCTCTGTTAACAATTCACTTTATTTCCAAACTAGAAGAAAAATATGTAAAAGGCTGAAGAGCTAGTTCTTTTTCACAGATTTAGAAAGTCATTTAATGCTTACATTACATTTTAAATGAACTGGACAAAGAAACAAAGTCTTGTTTAGAAAAGACTTTATATACATTCAGACTTCACTAATTCAAGCTAAGCTGTATGCAAAGAATTTAGACTCCAAACCTGCACAGTTTTCATCATGCAAGTAGTTGCTTTTAGGGTAACAGGGACTACTTGCTAAAGTTGAGTAAGTAAGTTTTTGCAAGATGTAGGTAGCTGACAATCACATAATACTTTTATGAAAGCATGCTCTATTAACTGCAAATTCACATACTTGAATGAAATAGCACATTCAAATCTATCACTGCAAAATACTGAATAACAAGTGGTATGTCATAGGGAGAGGGTGTAATCATGAAGGCAAATGGATGCTTGTTCCTGCTAAGTAGACATATAACATTAAAAAAAAACAAACAGCTTGTCAGTTTTATACTACAATGTAGGATTTTTTTTTAATATCCTCTGGGATTCCTCCCGCTTCTTCCCTGCCCCCTCATGCTATCATGTAATCATTTGCAGCTGTGCTTACTGGAAATAAAATGTTATTTTTAGCCCATTATGATTTGGTAACTATTTACATTTTCTTTTCACTTTGTTCAAGAATAAAAATGACCACACACAGTGCATTGCAGAGTGGATTCCAGATCTATGGAACAGTAAGGCCTTTATTATAGCTGTTGCTCTTGGCAGTTCCCCATCTAGAACCATGTTACCAGGAGCTTCTCTGGTAACAACAATACCTTGAAGAGGGATGGGTGGAAAGGCTTCATGGATGAGGTAACACAACCTGAGGTGACATTTATCTTTAGTGGAAATTCTTCTGAGTGTTAACATGTATGCATTTTTCCACAGCTCTATATCATGTCCATTTCTTGTCCCTTCCCCACCCTCAACCAGCCCCCACTCTTTCCCATATGGAAATCCCTAAACCGGCAGAGAGGTTTCTGAGGGGTTTTTCCGCACAAAGATAGTAAGGACAAAACAAGTGAAGGGTCCTGTTTGTGCATGGATCTCGAAGTCAAAGAAATAAACTTTTTAGTTGGAAAGTAGTGCTTAACTTAAGCTTTTATGGCAAAACATTTTAAATCACTGCATTGATTCTGAATTTGTTCTCCCTTTATATTTGAAAAATATCAGGTACACCAGGGGTTCCCAAACTGTGGTCTGTATACACCTGGAGGTACACAAGACATCTCTGGGGGATATGCAGGAGAAATTTTGTAATGGCAGATTTAATTTTCATTATAATAATTGGAATTTAAGGGGTTAAAATATAAAATGGATGCTGACAGAGATACACAGGCAGCTGGTAAATCTGGAAGGAGGTATGCAATAAGAAAAAGTTTGTGAATCTCTCACGTACACCATTCAGTATCACAGTAAATATTAGTGGCTATTCTAGATTATATTGATTGATAAACATATGGTATTTAATGCCCAGAACCATGAAATGCTGTACTTGGAAGATACCCTGGGTGGAGATGCTATATATGTCTTCCTATATGTTACCTGTGGCTGGAGGATTTAACTTATAATTAAGCTTTGTCTATGAGTATTATCATACTAAAACACTGATCTTTTGGTTTTGTATAATTTCTTTGTCTCTTAGATTCATGATATGCTCCAAGATATGAAGTATATCATTATCCATAATCATGCTCCAATTAAAAACCATCAAGGTGTTATAAAACAAGTAGATGTTTGTTACTAAGAGTTAAAGAATCAACTTACCATATTTAAAAATTTTGCTTATAAAGTTGTAAAGCTTTCCCAGCTATATATTCAATGAATTCGGAGCTTTCGGTATCTAAATCATGTGGAACCTTAATTGTGAAAGTAGGTGAAGTCAGAATATTCACATCTACCACTGTTTCATTCGGACTGGAAGAATCCCCAGGTGACATCTGTAAGAAGACAAATCTGTACTTTGGATACTGTAACTTCAGATAACTTGACAATATTATTTATACCTATTTTGCATTCTTCTCACTGGAAGTGAGGGGACACAAAAGAAAACTATTAAACAGTTGGTTATTTTTCACCCACTAACTTTCTTCTGAAGTGAACTGTATTTTTCTGAGTTCAAGCTAATAGACATTGGAGGTATTGTTGGGGTTGGCTTGGTAACAGAGCACTACCATATTGGAGATTTGCAAAGTAATATTTATACAATGCTTTGCTAGTGTTAGACATTATTATTGCATGTAAAATAAACTTCTATCCTCTTGTTTTCTACAAAAGTGAACACTAAAACCCAATCTGGCAAACATGCATATGAGTCATTCTAATAATTTCAAAGGGCTGTTCATGCAATTGAAGTTATTAATTTCTATGTGCTCATAAATTCAGACCCTGCATCTGCATCTATAATTTCCTAAGTGGACAATTTAAAGTTCCCTTGGAAAATGTTTGTAAATGTTGTTAGTTCTTTTGTTCTTATTTTACATTTTTCTTAGGCCAAAAGTTCATGGGGCTGAAAAGGACCAGATGGGTCATGAAGTCAAGTCTTATGCAACCAAACCATAAATATTTAGGTCCACAAGTGCATCCACTTTATTGTAAGCCAAAGCCTTCTTTGACAAGCATAGCAAACTTAGAGTCTTAGTACAAAGAAAACAGAGCCTTGAAAACTTACAACAAGCAACAGGAAGAGTCCAAGGGAGACCATGGGCACTCCCAATCCAAGGTACAATCTGCAGTACAATCCGATAACTATAGAAAGTGTACTATGCTACCGACAACAAAGGAAAGCAACCCTACCACCAAAGGTTTTTGCCAGGCTGTCCTGAGATAAAGTTCCTTCCTATCTCAAATCTCTGACAGTCAGTTTGAGCTTGAGTATAGGAGTAAGACACACCTAGCACATCCCAGACAATCTACCATTTCTACCTGTAGCCAATATACAGTGCTTCACAGGAAGGCAAAACAAAAAGGCAAGTAATGCATAAAGAAGAAAAGATCTTTCTGGCCTTTTCAAGAGACCAGCAGAAGCCCTGAAGCATGCTAACAGCATAGTATTATGCAGAATATAACTATTAAATGAAAAACTCAAGAAAAATGAGTATGGAAAGGAAACCTAATCCAGAAAGGTCATGACAACTCCCCACCTGGCCTTTCTGACTTTCAAATACAAACTAAAATTCTTGGTAAACTAAACTAAGGTACATCCTCAAAAATACATCATATTCTCCTCAAGAACCCCCAGAAAATGAAACCCTACAATACAAAAATACTCTAAGGATGACCTCCTCTACTTAGCCCCAGAAAGTCATGACTACCTTTGCTTTTTTTTTCCCCAAGATCAGCTGGCATTAACGCACAGCTTGCCCCAAGAACAATGTTACCAAGAGTGGTAATTTATTGTATATCTTCCAATTTTCTCAGTTTTGAAGACTTTCCTCCCCTTTATTTTTTGCAAAATGGAATCATATAATACTAGAGAAAATAGCCTCATCCTGAAGCATGCTGGTAACAGTGGCTTGGTCAAAACTTCTGCACAGCATTTACCAGCACAAGCCAACTCTTTTTGTCTTGTTTTATTACTGTATGTATGATCTCTGGTTATTTATGACATATTCATTGGTGTTTTGGTGGACATTGTGTATGACATCCAACCTATATTACAGTAAAATTCATAACATTTACCACACTTGGAGGTGCTGTAATAAAGATGTATGTGTTTTGTATTTCCCGTTGGCAAAGCCTCAGTTCATCAGGACAGGTAATCTGAGGGCAATCAAACCTGTCTGTTTCTATTTACTTCTCACAGGCAGGGAAGCAGGTTGGCCTGCCAGTTATCCATCATGCTAAAAGGATTTAGAGTAGAATAGTTTCTATTCCCTGGAGTTTCAGGCCATCAAAATCAACCTGAGCAAGAACTTTGTATAGTGAAGATCAAAAATAAAACACACAAAAATGTCTGCAATCCCCTTGAGCTATCCAAAAGCATAAGTGTGAGTGAAATAGAGAACATAGATGTCATTGAGCAATAGCTATTTCCTTTTTTAATCAGTAGCTTTTACCTTTACTATATTGAAGATGTTTTCCGATCTGATGGTCACATTGGACAGTTCAGAAACCCACCCAAACCTTTCCTTCATTTTATTCAGCAAGTAGGAAGTGTCTTCCGTGTGATGCTGAATCAGCTGGAGGATCTGCTCATACTGCTCGCTTGAGATATTAACCAATTTTAAGGCTTCATCCAACTTTGCATGTAGTTCAGGGATATTTGGGCAGTCTATTTGGAAAACACACAAAATTTTATAGGAAAATGTTCTTTTTCAAATATCTCTATATATTAAATGCTGAGATCTAAATGTTCCAAATATTTTTTACGTTTTTTAAATTAAAAAATAAACACCCAACATAACTTTTTCTGTTTTTCTTTTTTCTTTTTCTTTCTGAAGCATTTCATATATCTAAACTTGTAAATCCAGTGATGCCAGTGTAGATTATTGATCCCATTCCTATGTTGTAACTTCTCATATTGGATAACTCAAAGGTTTTATTGCCTTTCATGGAAAATGTAGTGTGGTATGCAAAATAAAAACTTTGTTATTACTATAAACTGTACAGAGTTATTTATCTAGTTATACATTATCTTCCTTTTTAATAGCCTTTAACATTTTATCTATCCACCTCAGTTATGCAGGCTATCACAAGTATGTCTATAATATAGGTTGATAGCATATGTTGCTATTGGATTTTAAGAGCGAATTTTACTGCAGATGAGTAATAAACATTAGTATACAGCTAGTCTAATTTGTTGCTGAACCTGCAGGTGTAAACATAATGATAGGGTTTTCAGAATCCATAAAGAAATTCATAAATTAAAAATGCAGGATTAGAATTGTGCCTACAGTGTACTATACAAACCCTTTAAAATCTTTCTGTGGCACGTATTACTTTCTAAAGACCATTAGCCCAAGTCTGACATGACATCTCAGTTCAAACACTTACTGGTCACATCCATTGATCATTCACTTCTGTATTGTTTTTTATTTATGGCCTTGTATTGATGTTCTCCTCTATCAACAAGTAGTTTTGAAGTGACAGCACTAGGTTATTGGTACAGATTAATTATGACCATCATGCTCAATGTATCTTACTCAACGTATCCTTTCTCCAACTGCACTGTAAAGCAGTGCATGCAAATTATGTTACACTAGGGAGAATGTTGACCTGGATTAACCTATATACACTCTTCTAATTCTAAATTAGATCTTTAATTTTGTCAGATCAGACCCAACTGAAAGTACCTTGATTTAAGCTGTATTTTGACTTTTTAGACCTCATTTATTTGAAGAGTTGTACACCTAGCAAACCATAGCAGGAGTCTCTAGAGCAATTCAACCTGAATTTTTCCAGAAGCTTTTGGAAAGGGCATGTCAGAGTTCTGCTAATTTTTCACATATTATTTTGCCTTCTCCATTTTGGATCCTGAGTTCAGCAGTAGTGCTTGTTGCCTGGACAACTCAGCCGTGTCCAGATGAGCATGGATGTGTAGTGTGTGGTGCTGCAGACCTGTCTGCAGTGCCACACACTGCACTTGCAGGCATTCCCCATGCTGCTACCTTGCAGCAGCGGGAGAGCCCAGAGTCAAAAAAATCCATGCTGAAAAAAAGCAGGGCAGTGTACATGGTGGCAGCGTGCGCTGTCCAAAACTAGAGCCTAGCCAGCTGGAGTCACACTCTGGCTGTCACGCATGCTTCCTGTCATGGCTGCAGCTCCAGGAAGTCCCCATGACCCCAAGTAAGGCTGCCGGGGCCAACACAGTTGCTAGCCCCAGCCTCCCCTACCCCACCTGGGGTAACCACACACCAGAATGTGCATTGTACCAGCATTCCCCAGGGACAAATAGCAGTGGCACAAAGTGTGCTGCTGCTACCTTTCCCCAGGGAAACAAATGTCTGCGCTCATCTGGATGCACCCTTCATAGCTAGCTCTCATTCCTCATTTACCCTTCTGAGGAGCTGCACATTATCTAAGATTATGGCTGGTTTTATATAGGACTATAGTGGATTATAGGGAGATTTAGAGCATCTTTACTTTTAGAACTGGGCAGGGATAAATACAGTCTATCCTTTGTTGTCTCTGAAGGATAGCACCTTTAACATGAAAATATATATATCTCAGTATTAGAAGGCACTTTGGACAGAAGCAAAAGTGTTAACAACTGAGTTATACTGACACTGTGTGGAGGTTTTGGGAAGAGGTGTATGTACTATAGATCAACTCTGTAGCTGTAGCATAAATATACTAAACCTTCAGAAACTGAAAGTGAGTTCTAAAAATATCCAAACAGGACAGCAGAAAATTACCAGTAGCAAAGCCTAGAAAATAAAGGTCACTACTTTATCATGAACACATTAGAAAATAACTCTTTACCTTTCATCAGCATATCCTGACATTTCTGGCATCTTTCATGAAACTGTGAGCATCCTGCCGAATTTTGCGGGAAGTCTTTGCACAGAGTTCCTTCACGGCCTGTTGCAGTCATTGAAAACATTCCATTTTCATCAGCATCTAGAGTGAAAACACAGCATTTTATAAGCTGAGCCCACTAAATGAAGCGTCTTGTTAATATTTTTCTGTTTGTTTTTGTATAAAACGTCTTTTTGTGAATTAAAAAAATCAGTCATGTTTAAAAATAAGCATAAGGCTAACACAGTAGGAATCAAGGAAACACTATAATGAGGTGAAGATATAGAAAGTGGATTATAGGGAGGTGAGGGGGGCAATGGGACCTGTGATGTGCCCTTCAAAATGTGGCCTTCCAGATCATGGTATATGCATGAGAGGTCACCCAGACTGTCAATGCATATGCCTAGGCAGGAGTTTTTGGAGGGATGGAGGCTGCCCATACCTTCCATCCTTCCTCCATTTAGGCCACTGAGACAGATTCCAAAGGTGAGACTGAGTCTAGAGGCTTGGTGTGTCCATGGCTGTATTTGTATAAGCATCTGGGATTTGAACCCAAATCTGTGTAGTAGACAAGGCTGCTACCACTGAACCACAGGAGACTCTTCACCTTCAAATTATACCTACTAAAATTACATGATCCCATATAAAAGTAGACTGGAGTATTCTACAGTAACATTAAAAAAACTAGCCATAATGTTTTGGATCATGGCTGTGAAGGATGGATACTCAGGCTGGGCTTGTAACATCCAAAGAGGTCATGAAACAGTCAAGAGAGGTTACACCCACTGTCCCTTTATTTACGGCCAGCTGAGAAACTAGCTGCAGTAACCTACTGTGCTGACATTTTTTGGCAGTACCACAACATAAAATTGAAATAAAAATGCTGGAGATTCTTGCTTGCTGGTCTTATGAGGGACCAGAGTGATATTTTGAGTTTCATATTTCATGAGCATCCTTATGAAGCATAATCTTCAAGGTGGTGGTGAAAAGAGGCTTGCATGGGATCAAACTCAAAAGGGAAAAACAGTCACCTTGTGTGAAAGAAGAAATAAAACCTGAGGAGAGCAACCTCAGTGTTTTCAATACTCCAGTACTCATGAGCTTCAAAAGAAAGTTCAAACAGTGGTGTGTTCTAGTTAAACGATTTCATTTGAATCTGCTTTTTAAAAAAGAAGCATGCAAATGTAGTTAGCTTTTTAATTAGTCCTTTCACAGTTTGCCAGCCAGTGCAGCATTGGGTACCATTTCTTTGGCCATTTGGCAGGTTTTGTCTTACTAAACTGGAGGTCTTTCAATTAAAAATATATATATACCAAAAGAGTATATTATATATTTTTACTCTTTTAAGCCATTTTAAAAGAACTGTGATACGGTTTAAGGTCTTGTCCTAAGGGGTCCTAACTCTTGATTATTACATTGTTAAACCATTACACTAATCCAAGGCTAAGTAGTGTTTGCTCAAATGTTATTCAAATTAGTAGTTGGCAACCTTTTTAGATTTTAGGCCAAAATGACCCAGGTCAGGTTGGAGTTGGGTGCTAGGACCCAGCTGCTGTCACTGTTCCTGAAGCAGCATGGGGCAGCACCTGCAGCCAATGCCTCTCCCCACAGGGCATGGGAAAGCGAGTGTCTCCACCACTGAAAACCACTGCCATTAATCCCTAAAAACAAAATTTAGGTGCCCTAAATGGAATTATGCTTTTAGCTGAAGCATGCCATATCTCTGTTCTGTGTTTTGTTGACACCTGATATTGCCATGAACAAGTCTCGCAAATGTATAAACCTGTTTTCTGACATTACTTGATGAAGTTGGGGATGTGTTCTGATACTTTGGAAGTCATATTTCAGAAGAGATGGAGACATGTTGACATCATATGTTGCTTTTCCTGACTAATGTTGAGATCAAACCTATAAAAACCCAAATGGGCACTGAACAATTCAGAAATTCTGGCATATCCTTTGAGAATGTTTATATTATCAAGATCTGTGACATATAATCTAATGTATCACTCTATTGACCTGGAAGATTTGGTATTCTATTTTTCATTTTATAATTCCAAATTTTAATTTTTCTAATAAAATTATGCTTGGCTCATGTCTGCCTACCCAGGAAAGCTCTCTCACATCCCACAGACCACATTATGCCATGTATAGCCTTAGACTGAATTGTTAATCAGCATTTAACAATACTGTAAAGACTTGATGTCATTGTTACTGCTGTCTATTTTAATGTCTTCCAACACTTGCCTTTGGCTTGTTCTGGCAACTCTGCGTTGTTATCACTGTTTCCATCAAATGCTTTAGTAATCACTTTGCTGACACCTTCAAATACAGTCTTGCCAAAATCAAAAACTACCTGAAGGAAGCCTGACATATCCCAGTTTTTATGAAAACTACTGTTTTTCTTGGAATCCTCAGGGAGAGCAGGCACATTGTGTGATTCAGTTAAATTTACATCAGACATGAAATATGTTTGAAAAGATTGATCAAATTCTGTTTGCATCTGTTTGAAAAAAACAAAGCTCTTGTCAAATAATGTGCCCATATCTGATGCCAGCTGGCTAAATATATCTTCCATTTTTACTAGCTGGGTATCTTCCTTTTCATTTTTTTCATTCGACTGGAGGTCTTTGCCTTGATCCTCATAAAAGCTAAAGATTACTGGAGATATTTTCCTGAAAAAATCTTCAACCTGCATATAAAAAGATATATCAGCTGTAAAACAGGTTATCAGATACGTATCTTTTCAAGCCAGCTGCTATAAAGAAGTCTTTGAAATGAATGGAGAGATGCAGGAAATGCATTCCTCATACTTAGAATTCATATCATAGCGTGTTTTCTAAAGAAACTAAATATGTAGAATTTAAAGTAAATCATAAAACTCAGATCAGATTGGAGAAAAAAAAAAGAGTTTGAATCTTTACTCCATTTGGTACTAACCTCCTGAGCCATGAAGTTGCTGTCAGCTTTTGTGCTTCACCCAACAAATAATTTGGCCATCATCTGGGAAGCACCTTTGTGGACCACGTTACCATAATGGCTCATTATGGTATGAACAGAAAACAACGGTTTCCTTACCACTCTTCAAGCACTCACTATTCCCTCAACCAAGGACGAAACCCTCTGGTTCTTACTCAGGCTGAAATCCATTAAAACCAATGAAAGATTGTCTTGAGCGAGAACTGAGTAAATTCTTCAGATTTGGTCTAAAAGATCCTTTCTTTTTCTTTTATAACATTTGTTTTCTTTTATCAGTTTAAACTTATCAGTACTTAAAATGTCCGTTTCATATAACCGACTGACGGAATAATACAAAGGGGCAAAGTAGTATGACAGCATAGTGTCTGTCAACCCTGCTCTGTAAACTTACTTCTTGTAAAAATGCTGTGATCAGTTTTTGTTTTCTGTCTCTCAGAGCCTTTCATGGCCAGTGTGCTAATTTTTAACTCAGTATCCCTGAGTCAATTGAGGTTTATTATTGGTAGGTAGCATTAAGGTGCAATTAAGTGCATGCTCTGAGGTACAGATTTTGCAGCTGGAATGTCTTTCACTAAGTTACTGATGATGCACAAACTGTAAAAGAATCTGTTCTTTCTCCCAGAATTGTGTTGGCTCTACACTGGTGACAGGGTTAAAGGTTAGTTTTTCTATTATAATAATTATGACACAGAATGAACACATGAAGGAGAGCCATTCAATGAGAATACAATTTTTTATGCAATTTCTTATTAACTAGAGCTATACTTTTGGAGGTGCTGTTTCCCAGAAGGGAAAAAAAAGTTATGTGGCATTTTTGTAAATAATTACTGACCATCTTAACTCAAACCCTCCTGTGAGTTACAGCACTTTAAATATAAAGGAAGACAGTGGATTCACTCCGCAGTGGATTCACCCCTTAACAGGATGGGTTTTGACCAAGTGTGTAATCATCTGAAGTCAACTGAAATCTGTTCCACCTACATTCACATTTCCAGATGCTAATATCAAATTGGATTTAGTAATTTGATACTGGCATCTCTGGCTGTTTTAGGAAAACAGGATGTTTTCTCACTATGTCACTGTTTGTTGAAGTAATCTCTAAAGGAAGATTTCTCTCCTGGGCCTGAATTTCTTCTTACCTTATTTACAATTGTTGACAGGCTAGCACGACAAGTTGTATAAAATCTCATGCAGTTACTTTCCAAACAAGATTCACATTCATTCCATACATTTTTCAAAGAAACCTGGCATTGCCTTTCTTCTTCCTCTAATCTTTCTTTTACTTCATCCATGAGCTGTAGAGCTTCCTAAATAAAAAATATCACAAATTCTGCTTCATGATCTTCATTATGTTTAACTAAATCATTCAGCTATTCTCATTAGTATCTTAAACACCCAGCCCAGTATACCAATACTTGAGTTCCTACTTCTGGTTTCTTCTTTTTCCATAACAGTAAGCACAGTAAGTCTAAACAACTTAGTGCCATATACCTAAAAATGAGGTGCTTGGCCCCAGGAGGGCATGCCAAATAGTTAGAGGTAGGCTACACATTCCCAATACATGAAATGGAGAGAGGTATGGGCCTCCTAAGAGGAACTGAGAGATCTGGTGATATCTAGAGCTATCCAGTAGCAAATGCTATATACAAGGGAATGTCTGATGAATTCCCACCTCTCTCCAGAGCTAAGCTTCTGACTCAGGACTCCATTTACAGACGTAAAAGTTAATATCTGAATAGTAATTAAATGCATTCACATAGGGAAAGACTGTGGCATATCTTATGTTATGCCCCCTTACTGTGTAAGGCATCTCTTTTCACTACTGCTCTGTCCTAATATTTTTATTGTACAGGGAGCAGTAAACTGTGCAGCACAGTTGCAATGCCCCCTCATGCAAGTTTGTGGAAACAGTACTATAAGACAGGGATAAACTAAAACTTAACTCCATCTCTCTCGGTGCAGCAAGTGACATAGAGGGATACATACATATTTACATCTTCCCTAGAGGGGTGAGTTCAGAAGGGTGATTGTGTGAATCTCTGAATCAGTCTCCTTTCTGGGCTACTCCTTGGCCAACATAACAATGCTTTATCCTTTACTGTGGGCTAAACCACTGACTGATCCACCTGAAACTGTCCCTGATTAAAACAACTCATAATATAAACATTATCAGTTACCTGGAAATAAGGATCAGGTGTTACTTCCTATTACCTTTTTTTCTTGATCTGTCCTCTTCAGGGTTTTCATCAGATCTACATGTTTATCTCCATTTCTTTCCATCATAATTTGCATCTGCTTAATCCCTGTCAGAGCTTTCTTTACTTCTTCATCCACATATTTCTCACCAATTTCAGATAACACTGAAAAAGTCAGTTATAACACTAATTAACTAGATTTTCAAGTACACTCCAAATGTGGTGCTTTAGTAACAGACTGTAGTGACAAAGGGTAATAAATGTACATAATGTAAATTCCTACGTAGATAAGGGACCATCTCTTTCAAGTGGTGCAAGCTGAAATCAGTGAAACTAAGACGACAAACCATGGATCAGCAACCCATAGCCTTCAGGCCTAAGGAGCTGAGAGGATTCAGCAGTGTGGGGTGCAATGATAAAAGTCATAGTTTAGAGATGATCCCTAACAGGAGACTGTGGGAGCTGGGAACTGTGAGACGGTCCCTCAGTTAGAGAGTAGCTAGGAGTCAGGATAGTTAGAGACAAACAAAGGGTTTGTAGAAATTGCTACCTCTCAGCTCATACATAAATGAGGAAAACTATAATGTTTAGTTCTTGTCATTTATGTATGGCTGTGTTTACTGAACCCAGTGATCACAAAGTGGGGTTCAGCTGTGCCTGAACTGGGTGGTGGGGAGAAGAGGCAGTGGCTGGGTCCCAACACCTGCCTTTCTGGGACCCAAACTGGGATATTCCAGCCTACTACTAGAAAACATTGCTGACCCCTGATTTAAACTAAGTATTTGGACTGAAGATGTCTATTGATTAGAAGTATAGTTTTACTTCAGTTGAATTTGATCCTGTTCTGATTATTTATCAGTCACCTGGTTTAAATTATGCCTCATAGTTACCTTTAAGCTGAAAGAAGGCTTTAATTAGCTTACTTACCCTTTTTTACAACATAGTTCAGAAAAGTCTGAACTCAATTTCTATAAGAATACAGGCCTTTGTCATGCTTCCAGTGAATCAATGACCATTCATTTAAATGGAAACACAGTTTGCCCATGTTTTGCAAATAAAAGTCATTGATTGCTGTCTTGTACAACTATAATCTGCTTTTGTTCCTGATACAGAAAATAAATGAAGACTATAACTGATAGGAGATTACAAATCTTTTATGTTTGCATAGCTTTCTTTCCTATTGGTTTTTGTCTGACAAAAAAAGAGTTTTTTCCTTCGGTTTCATATACAATATATCCTTAATTTTATTTTTTGGATCCCAAACAATAAAATGTAAGTGTTTTGATAGTTAAATATACACATTATAGGTGCATTTTAAAAGCCCCTGTATTTCACTTACTGTAAAAACTCTTTTTCACTGCAGTGATCCTGAACAAATAACTTGCAAACTTGTGTCTAAACAAATTAAATAATTTAGTTTTATTCATACTGTTTGAGATCATCAGTGTTTACTTCAGTAACTTAAGAAAAAACAAATACATTATTTGAATAATAATTATGCCTTTATTTAAAAGTTAAAATTTAAAAGAGCATTAGACTCCCTGATCCTTTGTATATCTAAGTTCAATTCTTCTGACCTCATTAAAATAGAGATTTGTACTAAAAATGTCTGTGAGTGCTTTGCCTCAGGTATATCAGAAAACACCTACTTAATGCATTTGATAGCCACACACTTGCAGTTGGATTCTCATGAGCACACACTTGTATTGAGCCCCTCAATTCTGTGTAGCCAGGGTCTGTGCATGAAAGTCTGAATGCAGAACCAGGCCCATGAACTCTCAAAATATAGTCAGTCAGAAAGGTATACATACTTTTCAAGTTTTCCTGGAGATTCATCTCCTTCTTTGTAGGTGCACATTGATGGGCCTTTAGCCACAACATATGTATTAGAAATATCCAACTTGACCTCATGTTCTCCCTGTTGAAGGAGGCAAATAATGAATGAAAGCTAGATGTAAGACATTAGGAGTCCAGCATGCAAATATTTACTAAAATAGTGATCACCCGATGTCAGCAATCCCCTTGGTTTCAGTCTTGAGTATTTTGTCTTCTACATAATACACGCTTAAGTAATAATCTTGCTTTTTATAGCAAGCGCAATCCTAATCTCAGTTGCAGTAAATCCAGTGGAATTCCATTGATTCTTCTAAATTTACACAATCCTGTACATGAAACCAGAAGGAGGCTCCTTTATTGTATATTATGGTTTATGATATTAAATAGCACTGTGAATGTTATGCAGATCACTCTTCATTTCTTCAAGTTCCTTAACAATTTTAACCCCATACTATATTATTTTAACATTTTAGTTATTAGATTATTATGTAACGTATCTGTACATGCCATATTAGAAAGGAAAATCTTGTAGAATGTTGTACCTTCTGTGCACCCACACAGTTCCTTTGTTTATGCCCCATTGTATTTTACATTGTCATTCAAAATATTACTATGCTTATGAAAAGAATAGATATACTAATACATTTGGTAATTAATTAATTGTACAAATAAAAATAAATCAACATCTTATAAATACATACCTATGAAATAAGATAAGGCTAAAGAATAGCATTAACTTATTATCCTGTTATGTACAGTACTGCTGTATTATAAAGCATGCTATGTTTAGAAATGTGCAGATATTAAAAGTTTCCATTAACTGAAAGGCAATTATTTAAGTTCCATTTTGCTGGACAAATCTTATTTTTCAAATAAACAATCATATTGGTTACAAATTTATAAATGTATATATAAAAATATTCCACATGGATTGACTTTAGTAGTAGATGAACAATTAACTTCTGTGAAGCTGTACAAACTAGTTACTAAAGGAATCTAGAAAATAACATATTTACCACTAATACTGAAAAATCTCTCTGTAATATTGCTCCCAGCGTCAGGAAGGAATCACTGTGTTCTAATTTCTGTGAGTGTCAGGGATTTTGCCATGTTCTACTTATCTGATGACAAGGTACTTAATCCTATTAATGGGGCATTTTGTGATTAGATTCCAGACTGTCTCCCGTACAAGACTTAACATGCATACATGCTTACAAGCAAGAGTGAACACCAGGGGGAGTGCTGACCATAGTATTATGTATTTCTTATTCAATATCCCTTGTTTTCTCTGAATAATAGCTTTTTGAATTATCTCTCTCCTGTTAAATTTAGCAGACTTCTGCAGCTTGTGGTGTAGCAGATCATAGTGAATTTATTAAAATTACTTTACCAAAAATGTTTTCATATTTCTGTCTTTGAAGTCATTTTAAAATAATTTAACTTAATCGTAGTGTGCTAGAAAAATGTCAGATAAGATAATAAAATTCTCTCCATCCCACAAGCTTCAGTAATCCATCTGATGGGAAATAAACAAATCTTTGTGTTTTCCCCATTGTTACACACATTATTTTTTGTATGTGATATGTTTAATAACTTTGTCCAAATTCATGGGAGTTTGTATGTGAAAGATCTGAAGAACCTCACCTACATACATTGTTAAATAATTTAAATTTGGATTTTACAGCAATAGCAGATATATGATGTGCAATGTGAATATGTGTTTATAATTAGTCCATATTCCATATTGTGATGTATGGTCACAATTCCCAAATGAAGTCAAAGAGAAGAGGTAAGGATGGTGAAAATCCTAAAACGTACAACAGTTTAATGAATCATAATTATATTTTTAAATGTCCTAAACGTGATTCTACTTCACAGAACATAACACCTAATTGCTGTGGATGATGGCTAAAATCCAGCATGTTCAAAACTATTTTGGTCCAGATCTACACTACAAAACTTAATCAGCTGGGGCAAAATGTTCAAAAGTTTCTAGGGAAGTTGTATTCTTCATTGAGACAAGTAGGCCTGACTTTTCTGAAGTACTGACTGTGGGAGGCCAGTAGGGGGTGCTCCTGCATTCAGCCACCCACCTCACTGTGCCCAACCACCTTCCAGGCTCTGGGGGAGCCTCACATCTGGCTGACCCCCTTTCTGGAGCACACCAGCTAGCCTGGGGTAAAAACTGCCACCACCCAAAGCCGGGCTTGATTCTGGCTCTGTGCACCCTGGGAAACACAGGCCTAGTAGCCCTCAACAATACTTGACTCACTTCAAGCACTTGAGGGTGCTTCCCTTAGTCAGAAGCACAAGTAGTGGTCTCTCTTAGTCAGCCGAACCAAGGGGATCCCAAGGCATAATCTAGACCCACACCCAAGTAAGTTTCCCAGGCTAGGTACAAAGAAGAACTTTATTGGTTACAAGGGGTAGGGCTGGAATAGGGTACAGGGTAGAGCAATATGAGATAAATCCCATAGAGCAAACTAGCATGGCTGGGTAGCCTTTGATCATGCATCTGAGTTACTGCAAGATATTTATCTAGTTAGATCTCAAGTAGCTTACTCACAAGTATCATCCAGAGGCAGGTGGAGATTCCCTCTGGAGGCAGGCAGTTCCTTGATCATGAGTTTTGAGAGAGAGAGCAAGTTTCAGATGGTCCAGCTCTTCTCTCTCTCTGAGTC
>NW_017728886.1:186534764-186537632 GCF_001723895.1 Crocodylus porosus
CTCTGCAGGGCCCATCTTAACCAAATTGTCACAGAACAGAGTTTTTGGGGAGAAACAGAGGTGGCCTTCTGCCACACTGACCATCTATAACTCTGGCAAACATCTTTAAGAATAGCAAGTCCCAGACTCCTTTGAAAATTAAACTATAGGTATTTCAAACTGGGTAGCCAAAAACTAAGCCACTCTGAACTCACTGGCCTTTTCTGAAAATTTTGATTATGGCATACATTGAGCATTACCTCACCTACAGCAATATTCAGGCAGACATGTTGACCATCTAGTGTTCTGTCATCAAACAAAACAGGCCTTTGCAGAGGTCTGTGGCCCCTATATAATCATGGAATACTGTAAATTCAAAGACAGCTCAGACCTCACAAGATTGATTATAACTTGGATCCTACCCACCCAATCTCAGTGAAAATGCTGGAAAGGGGTCCAGAAGCACTACAATGGCCATTGTGTGAAAGTAACTTCCACAGAGGGTGATATTCTATTCTTTTTCAGATTTCTAGACCAGAGGTTGACAGCCTATAGCCCATGGACCCATGGGCCAAAGGCCTGCCTAACAATTGCACCTGGCCTGTGAAGCCAGGACATCAATTTCAATGTAGTGGTGTGGGGGAACGGTGATATCCATATCAGATGTGGCAGTGGGTCTTCAAACAGACTTCTGTTAAATTTGACCCACAGCTCCTAAAAGGTGGGTGACCACTGGCCTAAAAAACAAAATTTCATTCTCTATAGGTTATCTAAGTCTTTAAAATGCTATTTATGCATAGGTTGGCAGTCTGCTTCTGCTCATATACATAGCCATTCACCTGCATGGGGCTACAGGCATGGAAATAAAGTGCTAATTTAAGTGTGAAGTGACTAATCTGGTCATCTCAGAATCCACAAAAAAACAGAAGGCCCACAGGCTGTCTGCAGGGTATGTGTGTCAAGGGAGGCCATTTTTCATATGCCCAACCTAGTTATTTGGGTTAAGTGCTGCACTCAGTATTTGGGCCCAAGTAAAAGCATCTCCTTCCCATAATGTCAGTGGAAGTTACACTCAAAAACAGGAAGCAAAGCCTAGACTTATTTGTGAGGACTGGAAAGTACAGTATTAACCAAACAGGATACTGTCAAGGATGATTTTATGTTGTCATCTTCTTTTCTAAATTTTTAATACGTCCCCCGTCATTTTTCTCTTTTTGATCATTCATATGGTGAATTTTAATGCTGGCCTATGAAAGGTGACTCCATCTAAAGAGGGATATACATATTCCATTCAGAGTCAACTATATGAAGAATAATGGAAAACAAATGAAATCAAACAAGCTCGCTATGTTCATTTTCAGTTTATTATAAAAAAGCAGAGCTTGGACTCTGTAAAAAAGCCATGGCAATTTGGGAAGAAGGAATCCATCTATACTCCATCCCCTTTGTGCCTATTCATAGAAGCATAGAGAAACTGAATATACCTATGTGCAAATCTAGTTGTTTGTTCACAACAGGACTTCTGCTGCTGCTCTGTTAGGGCTGTAGTCAAGCACTCCTGTGTCATGCAGAGTTACAGCTTGTCAAGGAAATCTATAGTTGGGGTTCCATGGTGCTGAGACCTTTGCCTGATGCGAAGTTCCTCATGCATTCCTTTTTCAGCTGAGTCAACAGCACATATTAAACTTCATACTGTCCCGGATGTTACTTCTTATTTGAAATTGCACTACTTTTATTGAGAAGCATGTGTTTATAGCTCAGTTACCTCTTACATAGTCAAAAGAGAAATATACGTTATTTTCATGTTTTTCATGTTTTACAAGGAAAACAAACCCTCATCTTGCGTCTTACTATTTTACACATATCCAGTGACAGATTGGAAATAGGAAATAAGTGACAGGTCCAGAAATAGGAAGCCAAGGGAACACTGAGATATTTTCCGATTATCAAAAGATTACCACTTTGCACTTGAGAAATTCCTATTATTAATGTGCAGTTTTGAAAATAACTCTTTTTTATACTCAAAATAGCAGCCTTGATTTTTAATTGTCAGACTTCACACAAATTTTGTCAGCAGGTTTCATACTGAATGCCTGCTTTACTTTTTAAAATTTTGGGTCTAATTTCCTGTAACTCTTCTGAACTTCTGAACTTGATCCTAAAAATCTTCCCTGTATCTCCTAACCTGTGTGGCATCTTTCTTTAATATCATTTCTCTTATGCTTGTGTGATAGCTATCCCCAACATGTCATATTTTTTAACTGATTGTATTGTGATGTTTAGTTTTTGCATTGCATTTGATGTACTATAAGCAGAAAATTCCTGGACCATTTTAGAATTTAGCTGTCATTGTTACAATGAGTAAGAGATGATCTTATAACACTCATTCATGCCAGTTGGTCCAGTGAGACTCTTGTAAAAGAAAAAGATCACAATCCAAAATCCCAGTAATGCTGTACTATTATCAAAAGACTGTAATATTAGCAGGGCTCATCAAAACACTTGGAATGAAACATTTTCTTGTGGGGAAAATGGAGATCAGTAAAACTGAAGTTTTCAAAAGATAGATTCCAGTGGTTAGGTAAAAAAATCAAAATGAAATATTTTCTTCCCAGTCAGGCAGACATTACGGTCTGTGTCTGCTTGGACACTGGTGGTATTTCATGTGAGTTGTAATGATGCATTCCTTGTGCCCCCCATTTAGGTCTACTACCTGTTCTCTTCGTCTGAACATTTCCTCAAGACAACATTATTTCTCCCTTTTGTTGGCCATTCCACAAAAAAAAAGTCATATTTCAGCTTTCTGTTTCAGGATAAACATAAATATTGCAATATTGGAATGCTTTGAAAAAAATCAGTTGTAAATTTCCTTTCCTTTCTAGTGATTTC
>NW_017728886.1:186538431-186548286 GCF_001723895.1 Crocodylus porosus
TCCACTCCTGACTCCAATGTCCACATCGTTAATGAAGATGTTGAACAGTATCGGTCCCAGGACAGAGCCTTGAGGGACCCCACTGGTCACAGGGCACCATGATGAGTGACTGCCAGAACACAATTTGCCTTCATGTTAAGCATCTTTTGATTTCTACCTGGGATAGGTTAATGATCTAAACATCAAGTTTTGAATAGCTATACAATATGTATAAGCCACATCTACACATGTGCTTTACTGCATAGTACACTAATGACCTGCAGAGTAAAGCGTCACTATCTATATCTGCGACAGTATTAGGCTACAGTAAACTAATTTTTGCTGGGATGAGCTAGTATTCTTGGGGAGAGTACTATCATACGCCGGGGTCATTTATTGCAATTAAACACACATGTAGATGCTGACTGCAGGCATAAATTATGGCCAGTTATAGCATCCATCCAGGGGCCAGACTCCTGCCTACCACCTAACCACACAGCTCTGCACTTTCAGCACCCTTGTGCCCCAGGCAGCCCCTCCACCACCCAACTACCACCAGGAGCCCCTGTTCTTCCTGCTGCACCCCAGCCAGCCCAGGCCTGCTCCACCCTGGCTCAAATTGTTGCTGTCCCGGGTATACGTGTAGATGGAGTAGCCACCAGGAGTACTTTATTCTGGATCAAACTGCTCCAGACTGCATTGATTCACATTAATTGCACATGTAGACACACCCATAGACACCTAGACCAGTGGTTCTGAACCAGCATGCCCATAGACCCCTTGAAGGATGCCACTGACGTATAAGGAGATAAGCCAGGTGCGAGGATATAAACATAGGTTCAGGCTCATTCCTGTCTGGTCACTCACCTGACCCCACTACCTGATTTTTTTGCAAGGAGGTAAGCGCTGTAATAAATGCTTTCTTTTTTAAAATGGGCTGTAGCTTAATTCACAAAAGTTATGGAGGGATGCTTTGAGTTTTAGAAAGTTGAGAACTACTGAACGTGACCAAATCAGGGCCTCATAGTCAATAAATTAGCTGTTATGTAATCACATTAAATATACTAAGGTACTTTTATGAAACAGATTCTGATCATGCAAAAACTTGTATGTGCTTAACTTTACCCATCTTAGTTGTCTGCTTGACTTAAGCTGAAACTAAATCCAGTGGGCTACAATGAGATTATTCATGTGGTTAAGATTAAATACACACAAAAGCTTTTTAAGGACTAGAGACTTTATGAAACTTCATAATGGAATTTTGCAGTGTGTAGGAATGGTACAGCAACATTTTGAATACTTTATGAGCCCTCTAATGGCCATCACAATCTCCAACCGTGTTTCAGAAGCTTTTCAAATTCTGCCAGAGCTACAGTATATGTTTATTGCTAAGTTTTGGATGATATATATGTTAGTAAACATGTTTGGATCTCACCACACCGTGCCCAAGTGGTCCCTTTTTGTTCTGTATGCTTGTAGACCACAGAAGATCCAACGGGTTTTGCTGGTGTCTCTAACATACTTCTCTCCCCTACTGGTGTGCAGCCTGGTGGGTGCAATTGGTTGATATATTTCAGCATACTGTGGTACTCTGAGATGCGATGCTCTGAATAATCACAAAAAATACTTTGTTACATATAAATATGGTACAGTTTTAAAGATCAACATTTCTTCTAGGCCATGTTTACACAGGGTAACTGCAGAAAGTCAGGGTGAATCAACTAAAGGTGAGAAATCAGAAAGTGTAATTTAAAGCAAGTTAAACTCCCATATAGATGTTCTTATTCAGAAGGGTTAAGCTACCTTACATAAAGCCAATGAGACCTTGAAACACTCTTTAAATTATGCACATGTATCTTCAGTTCATTAGCTTTAACTTTCCCTAGTGTCCCTCCTTTGGATAGGGGAAAAAAAAGAATCTTTCACTCTACCGATGAATTCTTTCTTCCAGGCCCCCAAGAGCTTTGACATGACAATCTAAATACCAGTCCCAGCAGTAAAGTGACAAATGTTATTCACAGAGGTATGCAAATTCTTCTTACCATCTCACGCAAAGCTGTTACAGAGAAAAAGAGAGGCATTGTCTCCTAAAGCAGCAGCAAAAGAGCGCATGAAGTTTATTTCAAGGAAGAAGGCAATTTTATTAGGTAAAGGTATTTTAAGAATTTGAAGGAATTATAAACAATCAAGACTTGAAGTAATGAGCTCTAATGTAAGACAATACATAGCGGAAACCTAAATATTATACTGTGTTTTCTTCAGAAATTGTGCCTGGAATATTAGCTAGCTATTGAACTTGGAAAAATACCATTACTAATGTTATGTTATCAGCAGGAGAGATCAAAGTCAGAGCAAGGATAACAAACTCAGTTAGAAACAATTTATTGTAAATGTATGAGGCAAATCTGGATGGAATAGTTACACAAATAGATTTCAGGAAGCATTTAATATTAAAATGCTCAAGTTTTCAGCCAGATGTTTTGAGAGGATTCAGTTTCAAGCTTCTTCAGGAACACGAAAATGGAAGAGTTTTCTTGCATGCAGATATGCAACATAACAGTTTTTAGTCTGACAGTGAAAGGAACAGGTTAAAATGATACCATGTGCTTGTTCATCTGGTTACTTAAATACCTATTCTGAATTCAGGTCTAAAGCAGCTGGTTGCTGATGAATTGCTGATTGTTGAAAATGCTCCTTGTATTTTAGTGAGCTGAAGATGAACGAATTGACACTCAATCCTGTGAGTGCTGAGGGGTGCTGCTGACTGCCCTGAGAGGAAGGTGAGAGCGCTCAGGATCAGGCCTTTACAACAATAGTGAAAAAGCTGGAAATTGCTTTGGGGTACTCAGAGTCTCAAAATCTGAGATGTATACTTGGTCTCTTGCTTTTGATAGGCACTAGAACAAGTTGTACTCTATGTTTAAAGGAAAGGCTATACAAAGAAGGAGGTATAAAGATTAACTTCCTCAATATATCCAATAACACAACAATTGCAACCCCACAGCTTATTGTAGAACGGAAATGGAGTTGTGTCAGGGAGCAAAGCTGTAATGCTGCCTGAAGCTGAACTTTCCCCTTATTCATTCAAACATTAATTTCAAGTTCTATGAGGTTTACTACAAATTAGAATTTAATGACTTCATTCTTCTAGAAGTTCTTGTTTAATTGCCATCCTGTATGTTTTTACGGTTGTCTTTTTTCATATAATTACTATACTACTTGTTACATCTGCCTTGATTGCAAAGTGCTTCTGAAGTTCTGTGATAGAAACATTAGTTATTGATACTTGGGAAGAAATGGCAAAGAAAAGGGTGGGAGGGACAGAGAAGAGAAGCAAAGGTAGAGAAACAAGATAAAACCATAAGATACTAGAATTTAAAAGGAAACATTGACAGAAGGAACAGACTGCAATTACAGTTATACTGTTATACTGTGTATGCTGTCATCTCACAAGTAGGCAAAAATTTAGCAAACCCACCCAACAAAAAAAAGTAATAGGATTCATCAAGATATGCACAGGACAAAACAAAGTATCTCTATATCCCTTGAAAGCCATCTCTTCTTTCCCCTCCAACTGTTTTCTTTTACCCGAGTTCTTGTGCCATGCCTTGAGGGCACAGAGTTTTTGGTGTTGGTAGTTTGTGTTTTAAAGTTTCCAGCTTTTGGACACTCTAAAATAACAACAATAGATGTTGGCCATAATATGGCCTTCAAAAAACAAATCTGTGCCAGGGACTGGACTTGTTGATTCTTGATGCCCCTTCCAACCCTTTGACTCAATTATTCTATAAGTGGTCCAAACAAAGACTCAGATTTGTGCTCCCTGCTCTGTTTTTGCCTACAAAAATCCATAAAAAATTCTGGATTACATCACTGTATGTAGGCTCTGAATATGCAAAGTGCAGCACAAGCAAAACTAGAAATTAGCTGAAGTTGTAAAATATTATATTTATGGCCCCTAGAATTCCCTGGTTCAGTCTCCAGAGTCTGCAAAGCTGTTGCATACAAATCAGCAGACTGTTGAAAACTGAATCAATGTGCTACATTTATTAAATGTGGAAGAAAACTTCCTTTGGATACAACATGTATTAATTGAATACTATACTTTAGTCTCTAACACCTTTAAAACCTGTTTGAAATTTTTTGGTACTCATTTACTCAAAGCTACAAAAACAATGGTCTGGTGCAATGTCAGACACTTTTTTAATTCCTCGGCAAGTAGCCAGTAGGGATTACTATTATCAATATTATTTTACTCGTGTTGTATTTAGATAACATGGTACAAAAAGCGGGGGAAAATAACAAACTGAATTGCTCAAATCCAGCTAACTGTGAACATAGTTTGTTTAAGCACCTGGTTCCTAAAACGCTGTCCTGGCCCTTCTTCCCTCAACCTCCCTCTGTCTGTCTGAACCCACTTGTAGCACTGAACCTTAAATTAGATCAGACTCTTCAGGCCAGCAACCAGGGGCTAGACTCACCCGTGGTCTGGCTCAAAGGCCAGTGCAGGGACAGAGAGAAGGAAGCTTGAGCCTGTTAGCCTGCTTTAAGTTGTGTCCTTGCTGCAGTGGCTCCTTCAGCCATTTTAAGGATTCAGAATTAGTAATGTATAAGGAACATCTAGCTTTTCTCCTTTCCACAAGGGTCTCCTGTGAGGTAGAACCCATAGAGCTGACTTTGTAGTTCCTGTGGATTATTGCTTGCATATGCTTTTTGGCATGGGGAAGGTTCCTATGGCTGTCCTGCCCATAGTGGAGAGTAATACCATGGGGCCATATTAAGTTTTCTGGATTATAGTATAAATAATACTGACATATATTCACAAACTTTACCCTCAGCTGCACCCATGTCTGCTACTGACCTTTCACTCTACCATCTAGCCAAGAAAAAAAAAGGCGGTGGAACAGCAAAAATTATACCCTAATGGCAAAGGCATGATTTTATTAATTTTCCAAAACCTCAGAGAGAAAATGTCTTGTAGTAGCAGGCTGATAGTCTTCTGTCTGTGGGTTTTTCTGCTTTTCTTTTTTTTCTTGCAATAAGTTTGTTTTTTTCACAAACGCACAAAAGAAAGACTTTTCAGTGGTTTGCCAGCAGTGACTATTTTTCTAGAGCTCTGCTTGTGCTCTTTGTTTCTCTGATACAGGAAGACCTATGAAGCTGTTAGTCCAAAAACTTTGGCCTGTTTGCTCCTACTGCCCCTCATCTCTTCCCTCCTCTGATTGCAGTCTGTCTTTATAATAGAAACCTGTGTTTTCTGAATTATTTGAAAGATCAGGCAAAAATGAAGACACCTGTTCTGTCCTACCCTAAAACTGTACCATGTGATGTTAAAGGCCTATCCACCTTACCTTATATAGCTACTATTGTTTATGTTTAATCCCCATTCCAGGGGCTAATTTTCAATGCCCTTAATCTTTTACACCCCCCTTTTACACCTACTGATGGACAGTTTTAAAATATAATTAGCATCTATATTGGCAGTCATTGAAACAGGTATTACAGTTCATGCTTCAGTGCTACTGTTTCAGGTTTTCTGCAAAACCAAGCAGACATTGTTGCCCCCATTATATTTTGAGTTACAGGCTGAGGTCCCTAGCATACTACTTGTACTGAGAGGGACTAACTTTTAAAAAGAAAGCCGAGACTATGAAGAACCACTAGAGTGTCTGTCTGTACTCCATGCCCGTTGAGTACTTCAGGCAACTCCCCTATCTTCCCTCTCCAGGGTGTCCACGCCATGTTTTAGGAAACACTGATGTACCACTATAATCCAGTGGTGTAAAGCTCACCTTGTACCCCAGGCCAGTTCCAAGCTGTGGGACTCCTTGTGGGCTGGATCCAATCTGGGGCAAAAGGTGATTCCAGACAAGGACATGGGGCAATGCAAGGGTAGCAACTGAGGGGGGGCGGGTAGTAGTGGCAACAGGCAAAGTGGTGGAAAGGCAACCAGAACTATATCAGACCTTGATCACTTTCCTGCCCCTGATCACCATGTCCACCAAGGACTAAGGCAGGGGTGGGCAAAATGCAGACCGTGGGCTAAATGCAGCCCACCAAGCCATTCTATCCAGCTCACAGGGCCCTTAAAAATTTAGAAAATTAATATTTATCTTCCCCTGGCTGCCTGTCATGGAGCCCTCGATGGCTTACCAAAATTCAGTAAGTATCCCTCTGCCCAAAATAAATGCCCGCCCCTGGCCTAAGGGCTCTAGATTGTACAGCAGGTCATGCCCCTCCCCAAGAAATGCCCTTCAGCTTCTGGAAACATATCTGTAGTCCAGCAAGCCAGATAGAGCAGCTCTGAGAGCCATGCGTTTGACATCGCTATACCAATATAAGGGCACGTCTACACATGCAATTAGTCATGACTAAATTTACTGCGCATTAAGCTCATGCGCAGAAAGCGGTTTTTGACAGGTGTCTACATGTGCAGGGACTTGGCACTAATTTAGTGCTAAGTCCCTCCAGCCATGCCATGTGCCCCTGTGGCCACCATGGAGAGCTCCATCCTCAGGCCCTAGATACCAGCACTTGGCAGCCATTCTTAGAAGCCAAAACCTGCTGCCAGCACTTGACAGCTATCCTGGAAAAACAACCCCAGCCTCTGACCACTGGCCAGAACCTTCCCTGCCCAGGAGCTGTGTATCTAGCATAGGGACAGCACAGAGCAGTTCCCTCCTTGCTCACCCTGCCTCCCTGTACCATGGCTGATCCAGCCCCTACCCCTGCCCCTGCCAGCAATGCCCAGTGCCCTGTGCTCTTGCTGGCCATGATGCTGGCTCTGGTGGCCCTAGCAGGCACCCCCTGCCCAGGTCCCAAAAGAGCCACACACCCACCAGCAGAAGCCAGAGCACTGGGTGCAGGAGGCCCTAGCCAACACCCTGGTCCTGCACTCCCCACTCCAGCCCACCTGCCCAACTACCCATACACCCCCTACTGCTTGCCCACCCCCAGCACCACTCTCAGGACACGCACATGTTCAAAATAAAAACCTTTATTTCCCTAACAATCCCCATCCCTCCCCCTACCCTCCCCAACAAACAGAGCTCCCTCCCCCTTCTCAACAAACAGAGCCCCTCCACCACCCTCCCCACCCCCCCAAACAATAAAAAACCTGTTTATAATGCCAAAACTATTTACAATGTCTCTGTTTTTCTGTCCCAGAGTGGGGAGCCATAGGTGGGGGGAGGTGCCCAGCACTTATGGCTTGGGCCATTCCCCCACAGGTCCAGGGGCCACGGTGACCCTAGTGGGTGGCAGCCTTGTGCTGCAGCCACCTGAGATGGCATTCTCCAAAGCTGGGTGGCTCCCCCCCTGGCTGTCCCAGTGCAGCCCCAGCATCCCTGTGGGGCACATCTGGGTTCTCAGGTGCATGTTGCAGGAGACAGCAGCAGAGCTGGGCCCAGGCAGGTGGCAGAAGGTCCAGGGTGAGGGTTGGGCCAGAGGCTCTGGTAGGCAAGAAGTGTCAGAGGACCATCTACCAGGCCCAGGTGGGGGCCTGCTATGGGGCAGAGGGTGGGATCAAGGGGCCCTGTGGGGCAATGGACAGAGAAGCAGTGGGGGGCATGGGCATGACCGCCAGGCCCAGGAGAGTGTCCAGGGTCTGAAGGTGCGTGTCCTCAGTTTCCATCACCTGGGATTGGAGGGCCACCTGCTGCCAGAGCACCTCAGTGGACTCCCACTCCAGGACCTCCACATGTGCCCAGTGCTCCTGCTGTGCCTGGTCCCATGCCTCCTCCTGGGCAGCCTCCCAGGCAATATCCTCCACCCATCAGGCCTGGTCCCACACCTCCCACTCCTCTGTCACTGCCACCAACTGTTGGAGCATGATAGTTCTACCCAGGGTGCGCCGCAGGTGCATCCAGATGGCTCCAGTGCTGGGTGGCGGTGACCTGGATCTTGCATCCATGCTGGGGCTGGTGGGCTCTCCCTAACATCCAGATGTTGGCCCTGCAGAGGCAGGAGACAGACACCTTTTGTGAGAGTTTGCAACATTTGCAGATGCTCTGCACCAGGGCTGACTGGTTTCAGATTGGGGGTCAGCCATGCATGGGTGCCCAGGAACTATGGTAAGTCATCTGGGCAGGCCCGGGCCTAGGCAGCCACTGGCTGAGTGCCCCATCCCCGCTTGTTCCTCTCGGACCAGCAGCCTGCTGGGTGCTGGCCGCAGGCAGCCTGCCTACCTTGCCCCCTTCCCAGGGTGGGACAAGCCAGGCTACTGGCTGCTACTGCCACTCCAGACAGTGCTCCCTGCTGTGTCCCTGCAGGCCTGCCGCTCTGTCGACCATGCCATGGCACCCAGGCTCAAGGTGTGCAGGGCTGCCAGACAACTGGGGCAAGGGGCTGGCCATGTCCCCCCTTCCTCATTGAGGGCCTCTCTCGTGAAACTCCCTGGGGCTGCCCCCTATCTGATGCTACTGTGCCACAAGTGTGCCCCAGGCTGTGCGCAATTACCTGTTTGTGCATGCTTAGGGATGCCTGACCCCCTATGCCCTGCTGATGATGATTCTTCTGGTGCCCAGGACACACTTGTGCTCTTGGTTTGGGACCTGTAACAGGAGGGGCGCCCTAGGGTTGCCATACTCTCCCCTAGTTGCCCTCTGTACTATGCCAAGCCACCTACAAGCACCGTCAAATCTCTCCTGCCATGTCTTTGTTCTTATAAATTTTATAGGGAGGCTGCCTTTTGTTCTCTTGACCACGGTTCTCCTGCTATTACTAGTCCCATTTCTGTAATGGGTGTTCTGTGCACCCAGGCCTTATGGGCTATGCCTGGCTCCAACCACCTCTGTACCACACTCCAAGCCTCGCAGATGTACTGGATGTTTTTCAGTCTTTCTTGATACTTCACTGCCACTTGGGCTTTCCGCAGCCCTATCTCAATCAGCGCCTTGCTGACGCTCTGTTCCTTCACAGCCTTGTCTTAATGGGCACCTCTCTAGTGCTCGGGTTCTCTACAATCTTGTCTTGGACTCACACTGCGCCTCTCTGGGTGCTCATGTTCTCCACAACCTTGTCTCAGACTCGCACTGCACCTCCCTGGGCACTTGGGTTCATAGGGGCATGGCCAGGGATTGGGAGCTGCATGGCAGAGGCATTTCACCACAGTACCTGCAAAGACAGGATACACTGATGGGGGTGAGCAGCAGCCAGAGACAGCCAGCTAGCAGCCCTGGGGGGACATCAGCGCTGGGCAAGGGGTGCAGCAAGCTGTAGCCCTTTGCAACACTCATCTGTGGTCAAGCAGCAGCTGTGGAGAAGGGACAACCCAGGCAGAGACAGCTTGTGTTCTGCCCAAGGGGCCACACAAGGCCTGTAGTGATCCTGGGGATTGCACAGGAGCCACAAGGCTTCTGTGCAGTGTGCCCCAAGGCACAAAATAGCTGCACACTTTTATAGTCTGCAGCTAGGGACACAGCTAGGGGCCCAGCCCTGGCCCAGGAGTGGGTCCCAGCCGGGAGTCCTGCAGCTGGACTCAGGCCAACCCCCTACTGGGAGGGCAGATCCAGCACTAAACTTAGTGCCAGGTTGTGTCTATACATGCATTACTGTGCATTAACCAACTGCGACTAAATTTGATACCTGCATTTGCAGGTTTCAGATTTAGCCACGAATAGCCATTTTTACTGCTCAGTAAGGACACACATGTGTAGAAGCATGCCCTTACTGTGAGATAGTGCTTATGCTAAGCAAGGCCTAGCATAATGAACAAAGCACTAAAACTCCCAGAATGCTTCAAGGAGGTTGAGAAGTCAGCGATTGACATTCTGGTGACCGGTATCTGACCCTGAGATGAAAATGCTACTATGACAACTTGTTAACTGCAATGATAAAAATTGCACATAGCAACCTGCAAGCCTTGACCTTTTAACC
>NW_017728886.1:186548566-186569176 GCF_001723895.1 Crocodylus porosus
CCTTTTTAAATGAGCTGTTGACCAGTTCTGAGACTACTAAATCGGGCAGCCACACCTAGCCTTCAGGTTAGAAAGCAAGGGCCTGATTTGGGAACCTCGTGAACCAACAGACCCCCTTAGTTTATGACTTTGTGAAACAATAAAAGTTTTAAATTGAACCTCCAGGTCTGAATCTGTGCTTAATTCAGTCCTTATATAATTCAGCACGAACTCACACACTTACTGTACAGTAAACTAAGCTAAGGTGTATTAACATGTCTCATGTAGATTCTCCCAAAAATGTGTTTGTTGTGCTGTCAAGGCTTTTCTGTCATGTATTTATCTATAAGCATGCATGCATGTAAGTAAGGTTGATAATGGGCCAAATCTTTACCTGATATAAGTTAGCATAACACATTGCTTTCTGTGAAGCAATCTTAGTTTATATAATCAGAAGACCAATTCACAGATGCATCCATTTTCTTTAGGTCTGGCTTTAACAAGCCACACACACTGCAACAAAGGTTCTTGTTGGAGGAAATATTTTTCATCTAGGGCACTGCTGAACAAATAAACTAGGCAGCAAAGGGGATTAGTAGTAATAAAAAGCATTAGTTCCTCAAAGAAAATAACATCCCAAAAACTAATGGTAACCATCAGCCAAAATTTTTTTCTTCAAAACAAAGTTGTCAAGGAAATGTAAAATTTTTCAGTGTACGTGAACCTGCACTGGGCTAGTTAATTTAAATACTGCACTGCTAACATTTAGTACAGAATAAGCATGTAACATAAAGAAAAGAGAAAAGTAAATGAGAAAATAAAAAGACTTTAGACCCCATTCAAATGAAGTAGTTAAGCGCATTCTTAACTTCTATCATAAGAATAGTCCCTTTGAAATCAATGGGATTGTATGAGTTTAAAGTATAGAATGTGCTTAAATAATTCAGTGGATCAGGACTTTAAAAAAATAACTGTTAGCTAATAATTCAACCTGCATAGTACCTTTATAATTAATGAGCCCTTGAAAAGCTAGTGAAGAATGAGAAAAACTTTGTTACCTTTGCCATTTTGTGTCTAATTCACTTGATTTTTCTCATCAGAAGGCTGAAATAATCAGATATGGGAACAAGCGTGTTTATTCCCTCTATCGCTGTTGCTTTTTGGTAGCCTAGAACTTTATGTTCTATAGTGCAATAATGTTACAATACTACTGAACAGAATTAGTCTCAATCACATTTCCTCCTTTGTCTAATGGGCTGAGTACAGACAGTTAAAAAGCCTGAGGCAAAATCAGTTTAGTCTTTGCAGGTTAGTTTAAGCTGCATAGATTGAACTGATAGGCTACTGAACAGACATATACTTTTGATTCCAGAAATGCAGCCACATGCTTGAAGTGGTCCAGGCAAGAAGCCAGGGGGCACTGGAGCATGACTCCTTGCTCAGCGGGTGCAGAAAGCTTGAGCCAAAGCTAGCCCCCACCCCCACCCCCCTGGGGGTCTTCAGAGGAGTCACAAAACATCCTGGGATGCTGGGGGACTGAAGTAACTTGAATCTGGAAGGGATCTGGAACAGAAGTTCAATAAATCAATTTAACCTAAAATCACTTACGTCTGATACTCTATTTATCCAGGTTTATCTTAAACCAGTTTTGGCCATTTTGGAAGTAGTTTATGTGCCCCGAACTTCTGTTGTGTTACAAATTTGAACCAGTTTCTGATCACTTATACAGCTTTATATGTCATTCCTGTCCCTAGCCATGATGAGCAACTTCAGGCTGGAATATAAAGATTATTGGTGGCTAGACACCCAGAAATTTAAGAACTGCACTTATAGGACTACTCTAACATCTACCTGGAAGGAAGGTAGGAAGGTAATTGTCTTTCTGTTGCCCATCATCATTTTTGTTTTGTTTTTTCAATAACCAAACCAAAACTCGGATCAGTATATGATATTGATATATGTGCTTTTAATGAAGAAAAGGACCCTGTGCAGGGATAGATTCTCAATAAGTATACACCTACTCATCTTATTCCTAGCATTAATATTTTTCAGGAGGTTCAAGTCAGTGGTCCTACTTGTTCATTAGGACAATTCACTATCATAAGATTTAATAAATAACTGCATTTGAGAGAAATTAAATCCGAAATTTACCAGCATATCACAATGGCACAACTCCCTGAACTTACTAATAGTAAGCTGATCATAGTCATAAAGGTTAATTCTGAAAAATAATTGCTGTGCCCTTTTCTAGATTTGTTTTATGCAGTCATACTCAGCCATACTTTGTACCCCTTATTCATTATTTCTATTTAATAATGAATTATTACTGCAGTTTCCATTGGAAAAAGTTTTCTTCACATCCTATTCCTATTTCTTCACTTCACATCTTAGCTGAGCATTATTGTGATTAAGTGGCCTCCACATTACACATACAGATAGCTGTATGTCAACCTGTCTAGTGAAATATACCTTCAGAGGCATACATTGAAAGTTTGGTGCCCTGGGTGGCAGGCAGGAGGGAAGTGAGGACTGAGCGAACTCTTACCTCCCTATGCAAGGGCTGCCACAGTTGTGGCAGTGGCACTCCCTGAATAGGGGCAGTGGTGTGAGCTCCATGGGGGCTACTGTTCTAATGCCCCCTCTGAATTGGCACCTAGGACTTACTCCCTCACCTCTTCACCCACCCCAAGTTATACTGCTGCATCCATTATCCAGATCTAGAGGATCGAGAAATATGTTTCCAAAAATAGGGTAAAATGCTTTTGGTGCTCAGAACGTCTCCATCTAAATTAATTTCAGGTCCCCATTCTAGCTAATTAAGGTTTACTATATTGAGAGGGTCCAGAGGAGAGCTACATGCATGATTAGAGAACAAGAGAGTAGGCCTTATGAGGATAGGATAAGAGCCATGGGACTCTTCAGCCTGGAAAAGTGTAGTCTCAGGGGTGAGTTGGTGGCTGCCTACGCACACCCCTAAGTACATAAGGGATGTGCATCAGGAACTGAGAGAATGTCTATTCCCCAGATCACGCCAAAACAAGACATGGTCACAAACTCCTGGAAGACCGTTTTAGGCTGGACATAAGGAAAAACTTCTTTACTGTCTGAGTCCCCAGGGCCTGGAATAGACTCCCCCCAGAGGTGGTGCAAGCACCACTTTCAAGAAATGCTTGAATGTCTATCTTATTGGACCCCAGCTGACTTCCTGCCCTTTGAGCAGGGAGCTGGACCTGATCATCTTGCAAGGTCCCTTTCAGCCCTAGTGTCTATGAAATCTATGATATATTCACTTCAGAAAGTGCAGTCAGAACTCTTTGGAACAGAAGTACTCTAAATGTTAATCATTATCCTATTTAGATAAATGTTTACATAGCATTTCTGCTATTTCCTGACTTGTTCTTATTCAAATAAATATGAGGAGGATGTTTAGACCCAGAAAACTATTGAGGAATGAGGAATATTTAAGTTTATTTCAGTAGCTATTATACAACAGAACAGTCTACTTGCCTTTCACTGATGTGATTTTTTTTTTTATGTATAATCTGAAGTAGTGACATTTATATACAATTCTTTTGTGTGTCTTTTTGAGCACAAAACCTTTTGTCTTCTGCTTCCATAGTGAAAATTCAAGTTTTCATGACTTTATAAAGCATAAGTCCCACAAGTGAAATAAAATATTAAAAAATATTTGCATCTTTTAGAAACATAAGAATGTATTGCCAAGTTTTTCCATTTGTGTGTCTAAAGTTAGACAAGTCTAAAACCAAAAATAAATGGCCACATTTTCAGTCATCTAAATACTCCCAATTCCCACTGAGTCTCTAGAACCCAGGACTCTTACACAGTCATTGAACCAAGCAGGAGGTGGATACAATTTACCTATGATTGCTGGCAAGTTTAGCACACCATGTAGGATATAGAACTCAGCTGAAAATTCAGCTTCTTGCTTCAGCTTCTAGAGCAGGGGTGGGCAAAATTCAGCCTGCGGGCCAGATACAGCTCGCCAGGTGATTCTGTCCAGCCCACGTGGCCCCTAAAAAATTTTTTAAATTAATATTTGTCTGCCCCTGACTGCCTGTCATGTGGCCCTTGAAGGCTTGCCATAACTCAGTAAGCGGCCCTCCCCCCAAAATAGTTGCTCACCCCTGTTCTAGAGAATGTTGCGTTGTGGCACCCAGATATACTTTACAAGGTAAAAAAATGCAAGATGTGAACCAGTCAACATGGATTTATGAATATTTAAAATATGAAACTAGGTGTTAAGGATGTGATTATATAAAAGACATAGGTAGATTATCAAGGAAGCCTAATATTCTCACTTGTAGAGAAGAAATAACCTGCTTTGCTAGAAGAAGCCTCTCTCTTTTTTTTTCTTGATTGATTGGTTGCTCCTTCCTGGTTGGTGTGTTTTTAGGTTATGCTTTAGTTTGGATTTTTGAAGGGGAAAGGGCACTTATATTGGCCTGAAGAACTTTTAATGTACAAGCTTTAAAACCAGTTTACATGTATATTTGATGGTAAATATGTCAGTGTGTGTAAAGGCTAGTGGAATGATATTTGTTTGTTAACAGAGTGTAAACTGCACGTTATCTTGGTAGAGAAATCCAAGAAAGAATGCTGATTTTTTTTTAACATAAATTATTGTAGAATTATCAAAATGCAGGAAGCTGCACCACTTATTTCAAAATGCTATGGGAGTGGGGAATGGAGAACTCCCACATTGACTTTAACTTTGTTCATTTTTACCTTGCTCCTAAACTTTTCTTCACACCAGAGAAGCAGACCAAGTGGATCTCATTCAGAAATAGATATATGAGTGGCAATCCCAAGTATGCCTACCACCATGTAGAAATAGCTATACAGCATCTATTTGGGCAACAGCACACATGAAGTAGCATGGCATGTTTGAGGACACCAGTGCCAGGCATAATGAGTTTGAGGACATGGCTTTAATTTTACACTGAACAAAATGCTAGGAAATCATTTGTGGAAAACAATCTTGTATTGGCATAGAGATAGGTCCATGTCAATCAGCTATGATTTTATGATCAGAGAAACAGAGTTAATCAGATGCCAGTAACGTCTACATATGAATTACATGAAGCTTCCTTATTGATATTACTCATTATAAACCTTTCTGAAAAACTAGGAACTCAGGAAGGATGCGCAAACAGGCAGATAGGCAGCCTGGTATACATAGCTGCCCTATGTCCTTCCTGTGAATTTTTTAGTAAATTGTTTATAGCCTGATTTTCAGACGTGCTGAGCTACCTCTGGGGACGATTAAATCTAGGGAGACATCTTGCCTGTGCAAGCAAGGACAGAAGATCTTTTGTTTGATAATACAGAACACTGCTTAGTGAAGAGTCAGATGACCCTAGAGGTACATCTCAGCAGAGGTAGCTAAGTATTATTGGCCATCATTTGCAGATGAGGACACTAAAACACAGAAGGGTATAGCATGATTTTTCAGGTCATGACACCCACAGCAAAACTTCCACTAATTGAAAGATGAGCCCAAGGATGATAGAGAACATCTGTAGAAAATTGTGCAGGAACTCAGTGTCTGATCCTCCAAAGAGACATAACTCCAGCGGATCTAACTCCCCCTAGCCACTGTTCCGCATTATCAGATAAAAGACCTCCTGTCCTGACCAGCATAAGCAAGATGCCTCCCTGGATTTAATTGTCTCATTAGCTAACACTGCCTAAAGGAGGATGACATAGTGAAGGAGGGAGTTTTGGCACATCTGTCCAATGCACATGAAGTCAAAGGCAAACAAAAAGGCTAGATAGTAAAATTAGTTTGATAGACACAAAGATTTCAAAATCATCAAAGTCTTGACATGGATCTGAGAGGTCTAAAATGACATTTGGAATCTAAATCTACTCTCAAAATCTTCAAGGTCAGGCAAAGTTAACTACATAGCATCCCAATTTGTACTTTCCTATCAATTTGTTTCCTGTACCCCTTCACCCTGCTGCCTTTGTATCATTCTTATTTAGGTAGCAATATCTAATATTCTACCAAAACATGCACAAAAAATCCAGTATTTTTGGTTAGCTTCTAATAAAGCATTGTGATATTGAATCTCGGTTGCTGTTGAGGTTGGGAGCTCTGAAAGGGTTTGGTGGGTTGGGGGGCTCTCTGATCCTGCCAAATGCCACTAGATTAACCCCAGCACCCACCCCCCTCCAATGCCACCAAACTTCTCCTTATCTCGCAAACCACTCCTGGGGCCAATTTACTGGGGTTCACTGATCCCAGGAGCCTGATGGAAGTAAGTCAGTGTGGGGGAGGGGCAGGCAGGTTGGGGGAACCGGTGGTTCTGCAGGGGATAACAGGGGGGGCTCTCTCCTCCCTTAGGACCAGGGGCTATTTTTAGCCCCTGTCTCACCACCAGGCAAATAACCACCCCCCCAGTAAAACAACCCCTCTGATTCTGCCGACCCCTCCCCTCAACCTGACATACTTCCTGGGCTCCTAGAATCAGTGAACACTGATAAAATCAGCACCAGGAGCAGCTTACAGAATGGCAGGGTTGGTGGGCTTGGCAGTGGGGCTGGTTGGTCCACAGGGGTTTGTCTGGGGGTGGCAGGAGTGGCTAGCAGGCTAAAAGTAGCACAGTGCCAGGGGGCAGGCAGGAAAAGCACAGCCCTAGGTCTGGGGCTAATGACTGGGTTTTTCCAGCCCTGGGGCTGTGCTGGGAACTGTACAGAATTTCAATTATATCAGTCTTGCCAGACTCAATCTAAGTTAGACCTCCTTCAAGGTAGGGTTAAATTAGATCAAGTTGGTCATTTTTAGACCAATCTAACCTCCCTGAACGTCTGTACAGTTCACACTTAGACCAACCTAACTAGGGATCTAAGTGTAAGGTCTGCACCTGTGCAAACTAAATTAGATCGGGTGGCCATTTTTAATGTGTTTTAATCTCCCCAAGGAGCTGTACCTAGCCTAGATGTCAGTCAGTCTTTATGGCTGTAGGACATAAATTCACAGCTAAAGTATTATATATTGTATATAAAACAAGTGTAAATACATATCAGATGCATCTAAAATAGAATTAGTTTGCTACAAACTAGGGTTTTATCACTTACCATTTCCCTTATAAATAACATGACTTCTTTTATCTAATAAAGCAATAAATAGTAAGACTTTATTTTTAAAAATTACCTTCCATACCTCAATTATCCACTGATAATACTTGTTCTTGTTGAAATCTAGTATGTCTGAAAACAGTTTCCAACCTGGAGAAGGCAGGTGAGCTAAATTTATTAAGAGCCCACTTCTTCATTTCAAGTGCTTTTCCCACTGATGGCCAGACCAAACAGGCATTTAGACACCAAACTTCCATTTAGGATTTCAAATCAATTGGAACCAAGGTGCCTATGTAGGAGTTACATGCCTAAATATCTTTGTAGACCTAGCCCTGCATTCCTAACCTGTGGAGATATGGAGCACTCAACTGTACCTTTCTTCCATATAATCATTTGCATCATCTTAGCTAATTTTGCCAGTCACAAAACAGCTATTCTTTTTGTGTGTGTGTTTTTGAGACAAATGCTCATATCACTGCCAATCATGACAACATAAAATCCCATGACTCTGGAAGATGTTTTGGTTTTTCTCTGTATCATATACACAATTCATATGAGCACTAAGAATAATAGCATGTGACAATGTCCAACCAGCTTAAACAGCAGTTTTATAATACCAAAGCAAGTGAGCATTTAATGGGTCAGCTGGGAAGGTCTTATCACAGCTGTAATCAGTGAATGCTGTCTCTATCATATGCAACTTGTCAGTATTAATGAAGCATTTACTTTTGTTGAAACAACATGTATCTGTGTGTTCCCTGAACCACGGTATTACAATATCCCATGCAAGATGCAGTTCCATAAAGACACCAATGGGAACAGACTTGGAAGCACATGCCTTCTAGATTCACATGCATTTAGAAAAGAAATTTTACATTAGCCACATTTATAGCAGAAACTAGGGCCCTGGGACAGATGCAACATCAGAAAGTATTACTCATTTTAATGACAGGGTCAAACCAGGGATCAGTTCCAGACCCTCCTCATAGTACAACAGAGGTAATTGTAAAGTAAGAGAAATCAAGTTTGAAGATTTAGCTAATCCAAAGCCCTCAGTAGAAGAATCCTCTCTTTATATGGCCCTTTATTGAAAAAGCAAGTAGACTATTCTCCTTCCATTCCCTTTAGCTAGGAGTCCTAGCATCTGACTTCCCTAGTAGATGTAGCTTATTTCTGTCAAAAGAAATGGACACAAGAATACGATGATAATGAACATAATTTCCAAAGATGTAAAGGTGTTTTACCTATTGTCCAAAAGCTCTGAAGGACCCATTTTGTGTCTGTCTTCTTCACTAGCTGAATCTCCTTTGACATCATTATGTATGTCTTACAGCTATGAATGCTGTATACCAGGGGTGGCCAATGTTGCATGAGTGCCGCAAATGGCACAGGCAGCCTCTGTATGTGGCACATGACAGATCAGGGAGGGGACAAGCAGCACAGTGGCAGGTAGACCAGGAGGAGGAAAGCAAAACAGTGGATTGGGCAGAAAGCACATGGCAGAAAGCATAAAGTAGGGTAGCAGATCATATATGGAAAGAGAATCAGAGTGACACTGAAGGAGGGTATGGTACAGCAGAGACCAGTCCAGAATAAGACTAAATATTCATAGAACTACTTATTTCAACACTGTTCAATATTAGGATGAAATTAATACCACCATTCTTTCAACCTGAAGCAGATGAACAGCAGAAATGATGTTTATGGCAACATTAATGGACTGTGCATAATTTGGTTCCGTAAACTGTTATTATGTAAACGTAATGTAGTTTTTTTTGTAATGTTTACTTACTTTTGAACAGCATCTGTTGTTAAGTATGGGGCTTATGGTTCCTGAAAAACAGGAAGTTGTATTATACACCACTGAAGAAAATAAAAAATTAAATTTTGCCAACAAAATTTGCCAACAAAATCCAACACTTACCCATATCACATGAAAAGCTTCATGTCCTCTTGAATGCAGACTTTTTGATTTTTCCAGAAATATCCAGTGTATATACTCTGCACATAATCTGGCCAATTCTCACTCGTCAGCTGACTCCTCTAGGGTCCTGGTCTTCTACTTGTTCAGTGTTTCTCAAGTAGTCAAGAAATTAACCTTAAATGAAAGGTTTAAATTTACCAACAGCCTTTGTTTGAGGGTGTATAAAAGCTGTATTTGCAAATGCAGCTTTTGTAAACTACACTTAAAGCATAAGTCCTCTTAATTTTACTGTAAAACTCTCCTTATAAATCACCACCAGTTTTGCCAGTAGAAAATTATCTGGCTGATTCACTCTCTAGTGCAACCTCAAGCTAAAGGAAGTAGGGTTAATCCTATCTGTTTGGCATGGGAGATCTCCATGGAAAAATCCTAAGGTAGGGAGAAAATGTTCTGATTAACCAGTAGGTAGCACCTTTTTCTGTAAATCACAATCGAGTCAAACCACCAGCATATTATTAGCCCCAGAGGCAGCATCTTGAGAATGAAGCACTCCCAATCATTCATGAACATACTGTTTCCATAGATGTAGGGGTGTTTGTTTAGACAGTCAGGGAGGTCGGGGCAGGTTAGATCAAGTTAAAAATGGCCACTCTTCCCAAATGTCTGTACCTAACCATAATGTCCTACCTAAATTTAATTATGTGGATAAACAAACTTCTCCTACAAACTTCTCCTGTTGTTTTAATTAGATACAATATTTTCTTTTACTTCCTGTCTCTAAATAGTTGTATTTTTTATACTAATAACATTATTGTGGCTCTGACGTAGTGGTGAATAAAGAGAGATGAAGTTTTCTGTTATACAGCTTGTATATATTTTATAACAGACTGCTGGTCATCTGAGACCCACCATTTTGAGGTCCTTTATTCAGTTTGTATTCAGTCTTAATGCACACAAAATTCCCATAAGGTTAAAACAAGTGAGGACAAAATGAATTTAATAATGATAAAATATTCTGAAACAGAAAGCTTCTCCCTTTTTGATTATGTAGCAAAATTTAAATAAAGGAAAAAATGAGTCATCCATTTTACTGTCCAGTTTCTTCTTTAATAGAGAAGTTGGTTTTGTCTGCTATGTTCCAGATTCAAGTACATGACTTATTTCCAAATCCCTCCTTACCTTGGTTTCCTCTGCTTTGGGTGGAGTGGCAGCAATAGCGCAACTATAGCAACAGTAGTTTAATATATCCAGCAATAATTGAGCAAGAATTTCAGTTCCTCACAAGCCACTCAGGGGCATTTTATTTTATTTGATACCTTTCAAATGAAGATAATTCTCTCCCTTGCCACATTTTCCACCACCTGCCTTGACCACCTATATGACTTTGTTCCTCAGTACACTGTCTTACGCAGGCCTCCATAGCATTAATTTAATCATCCATGTAAAAAATGTCTGTAAACATTCTGAACCCCTCCTAAAGAGGACAACCTGCTTCACCTTCTTAACTTACATCCTTTATACTACAACAACATCAGTTGAAAACTACCTGTTTACATCCTAACCATAGGCGAGCCCTGTCCAAAATGAATAATACAATTGCAAATATTCAGGAGGATTTTCATTATGGTCAAAACAGTACTTTCTACTAGGGGTGTGCGAAGCAGGCCCTATTCAATTTGGATTCGTATTTAGACCAAATTGGGGACAGTGATTCGATTTGTTGACAGATACAGCTTTAAATGTTTTTTCTACATACCTCGAGGTACCAGGCATGACTTGTGAATGCTGTGATGCTGGAGCAGATGGAGCATCTCACAGGAGCATGGGAGGCCCTCCACGTGCTCAGTGGTGAACCCAAAAGTGGACCAGAAGTACTTCCGGTCCACTTCCGGGTCCACTGGGGAATGCACTAGGGGGCCCCCTGCATCCCCCTGGCTCTGTGATTGGCTGCAGGGGGACCCTGGGTGCCTCCCCAGACCTAGGATGCACCAGTTGCTGACCCAGGAGGTCGTGGGGGGGGGCCCCCAGCTCACTCCATGGTGGACCCAGAAGTGGACCAGAAGTGCTTCTGGTCTACTTCTGGGTCTACTGCCAAGCCTGCTGGGGAGGCCCCCATGCTCCTGTGGGATTCTTCATGAACCCCACCATCACAGCATTCACGTGCTGCCTGCTACCTAGAGGTACGTTGAAAAAACATTTAAAGCTATGTTTATTTCCAAATTGCCAAATCTTTCCAAACCTCTCCAAATCAATTCAGAAGGTTCTGATTCAATTCAGAGAGATTAAAGGGTCCTCTGATTCAATTCAGATTCAGAGATTCAGCCAAGGAATTGGGCTGAATCTCCGCTGAATCGAATCAGGGACCGAAGCTTCACCCAGCCCTACTTTCTACTTATTGGCCGGAAGATCTACATATGGGAGTGTGGCAGGGCACTGTTGGTGCCTGCCAGTTTAAGGACTGAGCCAAGCAGCCATCAGGTGCTTGACTGCAGCGGCCATTCTAGATCTCTTGCCGCCTATATAAACAGAACAGTACGTTGCTGGCAGGCCAGGCTGAAACATTGCCTGGCTGCATACAACATCCTGGAAGTAAGGGCAGGAGCTTAAGGGGATGGTTTAGAGGCTCCTGGTCCTGGGCATGACCTAAAACTGCACCCTGCCGGGAGTGGGTGACCTGGTGGGGCTCCCGGTGGCACAGGAGCCTCCAGGAATTACCAGGCCAGTTACCACCATGGTGAAAGGTGAGTCAGGGCACCTCATTAACCCCAGCTCCCACAACTCGGTGGGTCACCCCATAATAGGGTCAAGAAGGCAGATCCAAGTTAGAGAGGGGGCTAGAGGCTCAGAGACCTGACTTGAAATCCCTCAACTGCTCAGGCCAGGATCAGAAGGGTCAAAAGGGCAACAGGCCTACCAAGAGGGATGCCCAAAGCTGAGGGCCTGGGGTTTCTCACTTGACTTGGAGGTGAGGCCAGGGTGTGTATGGCCAAAGGTCCTGGGGGAACCACACCCAAGAGGGGGAACAGTTCAGGGAGCTAGGCAGCCAGAATGAGAATGGAATAAGCCACCTGAGTAGAGAGATCTTGCAGGGGTCTGGACTGGAGGATTTGGGGCCCCAGAGTGGTGCCGGTGATGTTAACAACTGTGGATGCTGTCTACAAGGCTTGGGCTGCAGTGTAGGGGAGGAACGGAGCCACAGATAGTGCTCCCTGGCATCGGAGCAAGAAATAGGCAGCCTCACGCCTAATTAACAACTTAATTAGATATTAGCAAGGCATGGCAGGAGAGAAGGCGGCCAGTTGGCCCAGAAACAGGTGGGTGAGCCAATGACAGATCGGCCCAGGAAGGCCCCCCCGTTACAGTGAGGTATCTGTGGAAACAACCTAAGCCTCTGGATTCAGAAAAAATGGACTTTATAGTAAAAGAGATGGTACTTTACAGAAGAATGGCTCACTGGTCATCAGGTACATCACAACTTTCCATCTGGAAGAATAGTTCATAGACCCCAATAATCCCTGAAAATTATAAAGGAAATATTATGTACCAAAGGGTTAAACCGTACCTTCAGCAGCACATGGAGTTTCCACTAAAGGAAGCAAAGTCCCACCTACAAATCTCAAGGCAGACCATGGCTTGCAGGATTCACATTTTTGGAGATGTTGTTGACCACAGGATATGATCTCTTAAAGGAGAAAAGAATACAGTTCTGCTTCTGAAATGTAGCTCTTTGGTTTGTACCAAACACTAAATCAAGTTACTTGTGGGTATCTGTTTTCCTCTTTTCACTCTCTCTTTGAGATGCATATAAGATATTACCTCCCATTTACCCACATCAAAGCAGTTGTATCTATTAACTTTTTGTCTTATTTATATGTTCAAGAATAGGCAACATTCCTTTTCCTGTTATACTAGAGGTTCAATCCCTCCATAAAAGCACTTATTATAATGTAGAAAGAAACATTACATTTCCTGCCCATCCAAAGTGCATCAAAGTAACTTTTTTAAAATGTTAAAATGGTGTTATTTTTCCCAGTCTGCATTTGATTGTAGTGAAGATAATTCCTTGAGTACCACAGACGGAAAAAACAACAATGTTTAACATTTCAACTTCTTACTCAGCAGAGTTCTCTAAGGAAGACAGAGTGGCCAAAACATTAAACTTTGTTAGTTTTTCCATTTCTTTATTTAAATAAAGATAAATGATCTACATATGTTCTCTTTTATTTTGAAGATCTTAGTCTAAAAACCTTTGATGTACATTAACTTGATATTTCTATTTATTAGCATGGAAAAGCTTAGCTGTTTGGTTCCATTTTGCACTCCACAATCAGGGTGAATAGGATGTATGTCACTGCATTATTTTGTCTGCAGAGTTTACCAATAATATTGGTCTAGCAAAATAGCTGTGGAATAGTATTGTTTGCATCTTCCCCCTTTTCAGAATGGCAAATTCAGGATTTAATTGGAAACAATGATCTTATATGGAAAGGTGGGGAACTGATAGGAAATACCATTTTTCATGATCTAGCTGCTGTATTTCATGAAGTAAATTAACTCATAAAAGAAGCCTTGTTCAACTTAGCTACCAATTCAGGAGAATTGCTTATGAGTGAGAGCTATATTACTGCACTCTCTGAACAAGTCATTTCAAACTGAAAGCTCACAAATGTTGTAAAACTCATGCAACCTTATTCTATTATTTATGCCTAAATACTACTCAGCATGAGAGACAGTTGCAGATTTGGGCTCTGCATGACAAGTTTAGTCTCTTCGTAGGGTGAGGATTTGAAATTCCTCACTTAATGAGTAATTGTGTTATACAATCCCTACTAAGCTGCTAAAAAGCAAAAGACAGACATTTTAGCATAGCAGAACATAAAGAATCCCTCCTAATTAAGTCTACCATGCCACCCTTTGTGTTTGTAAAGAAACTCCATGATATTACTTTTACCAAATTCTTACCCTACTCATCTTATTTAAACTATTTAATGCTTTTGGCTCATATTACCTAGTGCTGTCTCCTCCATATCCTATCAGCTAGTTTCTGTTTTCCTGAAGTTATGTCTGTATTCCTTCTGTTTTCCTTAACTTAACTCTGGCAAGAACCCATATTTCCTGCTAGCAGCTATCTAGATCCCTTTTATTTCTGCGCGTATCATAACAGTTCCTTTGAATCTTTTCTTTCAATAATTCACAGACTCAGCATTTTTAATGTTCTTTAACTAAGAACTTTCAGTCTCTGCATCATCTGGTTTCACTCTGGTGTCACTTGTTCATCTCTGATAGCCTGTCAACCAAAACGTAAACAGAACTCCATGCAGTGCGCCCAGGGCTTCTGTACCTCTCAAAATTCACTTACATTTACACAAGTGTATCTGAGGGCAGGATAGGGGTCACCGTTCTTAAACCTAAAAATATAATAAGCTGGGTGGGGAAAGAAAGATCTGGGTTCCTGAGCTCAAGCCATGCCACAAAGCTGCTGACATGCAGTTATAAATTGCATAATGAGTAGAGCAACAACATATCCTCTGTCTTTCTCTGACACACCTGTTTCCTGTCCCAAAACTCTCTGTCTTCTTTCTCTGATTAAAAACTACTGTACCAAGAGGCACAACTGCACCAGTGGAAATTCTCTGTTGATTATTTGCAAACAGTTTCAGGATTTTTGATGCAAAGTATATCACATTTGTCCCAGCAGATTACAGGTCTTTTTAAAGCAGGGCCTTAGCCCTATTGCTTAAATTGTGGTTTGTTCTGTCTACAGTTTAGGTTTATACTGGTGATGCTCCAATAGTCCATTGCCATCAATTGCTGAAACTAGAGCAAATCCCCACCAAAGATAAGGCCTTCATTTAAGTGTTCAAGGGTAGAGGCAAAATAGATGGATCATCTTGAAGGTGTAAATTAAATAAATGAGTGTGAATAAATAGGAAGAACAAAACAAGGCTGTTAAGTCTGGTTCTTTTTAATGAGAATACAGCATAACAGTAAGCCAAACAAAAATGAGTTGAATTTTAAAATATGCTTGGTGAAGTCTTTGTTCTGATCCTGTCCTTAGGATTCTGGTATGGAGTTATTCTGGCACTGAAATGTCATCACTCTTCAGATATGCTAATTAGCTTCTCAAACATGAGCCTAGTTTCCTACTCACGGGAGGAAAAATAAATACTGAAGATTATTCTTGGCATCTAATTTCGTATCATTATTTGAACACTGAGTAAAAATATTGTGTCTTAGTTTTAGTAACACTTACAGAATGTATCAAGGTAGAGATACTGGCTTATGTAAGAAATCCTATTCTCTTCTGTTATCTGTTTCCTATAACATGTTTTAACCCCTTATGGTATATTCCTTTCTTACTAATCACTTTACCTACACTCTTCTGTGATCTGTAGCTGACACCTATTTCTGTGTTCATTCATCCAGATTCACTGAGAACCCAGGCTTAAAAGGTGCTGAAGAACTGCACATCCATTGAAGTGAGTGGTCACTCAACACCTTACAAAATTGAACCATAAGAGATGAAAGGATTCTGAACTATTTTTTGAGAACTTTGAAGTAAACGAGAGCAAAGGAAAGGGTTCTTACTTTTGGTCTGCCCACAACAAACTTTTCCTCACAATATTTAATCAAAATAAATGTAATTCCACTTCAATGGACTCTGGAACATGTTTTAAGCTGAACTGATGAACGACTTTCTACATGTTGATTCTCAAGCAAGATCCAAAAGAATAAATTAAACAGTTCTTATTAGCATTTGTAAATAGACTTCAAGGATCTCAGGAAATACCGTTAGCTTAGTTGAGGACTAATGAAATCCCAAAAGGGTGTTTATTTATCAAATCTGTATGCTGGGAATGCAGATGTTCATACCTATAGCAGAACCTGGGCTAACACTTACTGGTATCTTATATCCTGTTAAAACTCTGTGACTGTTGAACTATTAAGCATGCCATGTATCACAAATCATTTAAAAAGTACTTCCTTAATGGAAGTCATGCTGGAATTTAAACCTCATATAATATTTTATTTACCTATCAGCTCTTCTGTGCCCTTATGGAAAGCAATGATCCTTCCATCTTTCCCTGAACCACTGTTTTTACAACGTGCTTTCCATTTGTTGTACAGTATAAATATATTGCCCCAGATGCTTAGTGGTGTACAAGAGCTCAGTGGCCTTGATCTCAGTGCACCCATGTAAATTTACACTACCTAAGGATAGTCCCAAGGTTTGTCTAGAGTATAATTAAATGTTCTTAACACCACAATGTTTTGTGGTTTGCCTTTAAGGCTTTCTCTTTCTTAAAAATAAGTGATATATTACATTGCATTCACAAATAGAAATGTGTCTATTATCCTCAATTAAAGAGAACAACTGAGATACTGTTTTAAAAAGCATACTAATATCTATTTGCATTTGCATAGATATTAGGACATTCTCCTCTTCCTTTAAAGTTTGGAAAAAAGTTTATGATTATACAACAAAAATTTACAACGAATGCTTAGTAAAGAATAGCAATTTCAGGGCACAAGCAAAACAACAGTATTAAAGAGCACTACTGGTGTCATTTAAATGAGTCACTATATTAAATAAACTGTGCTTTTTCCATTTGGCAAGTTCAGTCTTTTACAGCTGGTTCTACAACAGTTTGTCTGGTTGTTTTTTTCATTCTTAAATAATAACAAAGAAAAGAAGCCATTTGGCCATCTTACACTCATTTAAATGGAAAAAGAATTATTCTTCTGTCCTCTTCAAAATACAAACCTTTTAAAAATGAAGGTACACATATATTTAAAGAGGCCAACGCAAATTTTTAAAGAGTAAATTAGCTGGATTTGTAGCATCTCATAATCTTGTGGAATTTAGGAAAACTACATTCTTTGGATTCCAAATCTCTAGCTGTTCCAGCTGCTATTCCTAATAATATTGATTTTGCTGACTGCTGTCTCTGAGGGCTAGCACAGTTGTTTAATTTTATGTAAATAATCTTGAAACATATCCATGTTTGACATAATGTCACACTAATATTTGCTGCATTGAAAAAGGGATTTACTTTGAGGATATTGAAAAATTCCATTGGTGTTTAGCGGAAGTAGCAACTCTGACCCTTTATATATTAAAATAGTTAACCTTGCTATATGATACATATGATCCCAAACATTTATAAAACTCTAAAGGTAGAAAAAGAGTGGTTCATATGAAAACACAATGTAGCATTTATACAAGCAACACCCCCGAGTTGGTGTAGAGCCCTTTAACTTTACTGGAGATGTATTTGGTTATCTTGATTCACCCACATGGATCAGTTTATTTCATCAAGAAAGGACCTTATGCCTTAAAAGAACAAGAAGCTGTAAGCCTGTACCTAACTTTGAACATATAAATAGAATCCTTTATAGAATCACAGAAAAATATGGTCGGGAGGGACCTCTGGAAATCATTTAATCCAACTCCAAGCTCAAAGCAGGATCTTTCTTGACTGAATCATGTTATGTTGCAATTGTGCTGTTGTAGCTACAAAAGTCCAGGTAATATGCAAACAGTAGGAAGTCTCCTACCTGAGTTGGGCATTTTGTGCCTGACAGCTTGTTTAACCTCACTTCCAACTATATAGTTGGTCCAATAAAAGATGTTACTAAGCAAATCTTTTTTCCCTTTAACCATCCAGACAAATGTTTGTCTAACCTGTAGTTAAAACCTTCTAGTAACGGAGATTCTATAATCTCTCTAGATAACCTATTCCAGGCCTTCAACACCCTTGCAGTTAGAAAGTTCATCCTACTCTGACCTAAACCTCCCTTCTTGCAATTTAAGACCATTTCTTCCTGAACAATTGATCACTATCCTTCTTATAACATTTTTGGGGTATTTTGAAGACTGGTATCAAATTATTCTTATGTCTTCTCTCCTCTGGACTAATCAATCCCAATTCTTCCAACTTTTCCTCAGATGTTAAACTTTCAAGACCTCTAATGACTTTTGTCGTTCTCTTTTGGACCCTTTCTTATTCAGCCACGTCTTTCTTGAAGTGTGGTCCTCGGTATTCCAGTGGAGCTTCACCAGTACTGACTAGTATGGAAAAATAACTTCCTGTGGCTTGTATAATAGTAGTCCATTTGAAAACATTAAGACACTAAGATCCAAAATGATACACAGCAAATTACAGCATTGAAGACCATTCCCCAGATAGCATATTCAATTCTCACAACATATTTTTAAATAATACAATAAATAGTAACATATTATTTATCATTAAGAAATAATGAATTTCTTACAGAGATCAGTCAGTGTGACGTAGATGCATAAAGCTTAGCTGAAACTCTTGACTTGGAAAATCTTTTGAGATCAGGCTTTTTCTTTGGATTCCTCTATTTCTGTTTCCCTCTGAAATCAAACAAATAAGGAATACAAAAGGCTTTGGGATTAATTCATGGTGGGCACATCTACATGAGATGCTACTGCACAATGGTTACTGCATATTTATTTAGTACTTGTTTTAGCAAGTACTGAATAAATGCATACTAACCGGAGTTATTGCACAGTAGCACTGGTGAACATCTTTTAAGTGACACTACTACACAGTAGCCTAATAATACTGCACACTAGTGTATTACCACCATCTGTGCTGTGATGTGCTACTGCACAGTCATCATCTCATGTAGGTGTGCCCAGTATGGATAAAGAATGAGGTCAGTTCTCACTGCATATGCTTACACTTTGTTTCTAGTAAAACTATGTTACGATACCTGTTATTAGAGTCTTAGTCTACTTGAATTAAATTGTTTGATCATTATAAACTGAGTCAAGTAATTTTATGGACTTGCACATTTGAGTAACCCTGCAAAGACTGCCAATAAATCTTGCTAACAAATTTGCCCTTTGCAACCTCATGCTGTGAAGTTACCACAGTAATTAAAAGAGTTGCTATATCAGGTAACAGACCCCTTTTTGTCAGTGGAATGTGTAACCATTGTAGATTATCCTCTCCAGTTAACTATCAATTTTTTCAAAGGGAAGAAGAGAGATTCCTAGCGCTGAGATCACAGGACTGGGAGGCAGGAGGTCTGGGTTTCATTCTTGGTTTTGACGCTGTCCTGCTATGTGACACTGAACCCCTCTGTGCCACATTTTAGTCATTTATAAAATGCTATTTACATATCTCACAGGGTTTTTGTAAGGTTTATTATTGTTCTTCCCGCTTGTAGTGCAGCACTGCTGAAAGACTAAAGCTCATCAAAACTCTGTTTGGCTTCGTGCTGTAACAATACCCAAGAAGTTTTGGCTCTGAACATCTTACCATGTAAATGACATCTGCACACCAGCAGGTGAAAAGTGAGATAAGAGATGCATGAAGACACTTGATAAAAAAATTGCTATAGTTATGGCAAGCATTCCTAAAGACTGATTTCAAACTCTTTCTTGTGTGACTATGGTCTAGTCATTTAATTCTCTTCTTCCTTAGTTACCAGGTAGTAAATAAGGATCAAGAGTACCTTTTTTCAAGGCCTGATTCAGTATATATTGAAGTAAGTGAAAAAACTCCACTGACTTACAGTCCCTTTAGTGTCCCAAGAGTCATGAGAAGTATGATACTTTAAAGAAAGATTTTGCTGGTTAAACATTACTTTTATTACTTGCTCTGGCTTACAGCGCTCAGTTCTAGAAAGAACAAGGAGGTATCTTCAGTAATTCCACTGGAATTTAAATACATCTAACAGCTTGAAAGAGTTTATTACTGCGCACAAGATCTGGATGAAACAGTACTGCCCACCATCTCTAATCATAATGAAATCAATTATAGTCTTATCCTGACTTTTACATGCTGCCACAAATAGCAAATAGGGGCACTAAAGTTGCTGCAGCAGTCCATACCCAGAGTGCAGGAATAGCTTAGGGTATATATACATAGTCATATGCTGTCCAATCACACAGACCCCCAGTCTAGGGAGTGAGCCACAACAGGCCTAGGGCCCATGGAGTTCCCAGTGCTATAGGGATTTTGTGCTGTAGCACAGGGGTGGGCAAAATACAGCCCACAGGCTGGATCCAGCCCACAAAGGCGGTTTGTGTGGCCTGTGGTGGGTCCCTCAGTCCTGCCGGGCCCAGGCAGCGCCCACACGTGGTGCATCTTGCTGCCCCCATGACACACAATGGGGCTGGGGTGGCTACATGGCTAGACTGCCTTTCTACACAGCCCAGGCAGCAGTGACTTCTTCCAACTGCTGCCACCACTGGCCCCAGCCCAGTGGTACCAATGGGAACCAGTGCACACAAGTCCTGACCTGGCCTGCCCCTCACCTGTTCTGGACTTGCCCACCTAGGCTCTGCAGCTGTAGCAGTGGTGGCAGCTGGGCAGAAACTTTTCCTCAGCGTGGGGGAAAAGTGCATCCTCCTCCTCTGCTGGGCCTTTCCTGCTGCAGCCATGCTGGGTTGCCCTACATCTCCACTGCCATCACTGCTGCCTCCAGGCTACTCAGGGCAGCGGTGGCAGTGCAGAGCAGACACAGGGCAGCCTGGCATGGGGTCCAGGTGGCTGCAACAGGAAGGGCCCAGCAGTGGTGAGGGAGAGGAACTGCTTTTCCCCCCCACACTGAGGAACAGTTTC
>NW_017728886.1:186569276-186579448 GCF_001723895.1 Crocodylus porosus
CGGCGGCGGGGGGCAGGTGGGAGCATCAGCGCCCCTCTTGCGAGCACTGGCTGAGGAGTGAGAGTGCTGGATGTAGTGCTGTGGCCACTTGCAGAAACATCACAGCCACTTCTGGAAGCACTGTGGCTGCTTCTCAGTCAGCCAGATTGGCTGTGGGAGGACCAGCCCTCCCTCCAGCCACTAACTGGTCACTGGGGGGGCATGTATGACCCTTGACTAAGGTGGCACTAGTCGCCCATGAGTAGAAGCCAGAAGGAGCTGCTGCCCCCTGGGCTGCCTAGAAAGGTAGGACTTGCCACAGGTGGGCAGTGCGGAGCAGGCACAGGGGAGGCTGGGGGTGGGACTATGCCTGCAGATTCTGGCTGATCTGCTCCTCCTGGGGTAAGTCTGGAGTGGGTGTGGGTTGAGGCTGAGGCTATGCACTGTTGGCAGTGGGGTACCACAGGGTGTACAGGCTCTGGGCTGTTGTGGAGTAAGTGCTGACCGGCTCAGGGGAGTGCACACAAGGGCTACCATGCACACTTCACCATACCCACAAACCCTCCCCACAGCCAGACTCAGAAACCCCACAACCACATCCTCCCCCATACACAACCACACACCCCACAAACACTGCACCCATCCACACCCACCCCCACAAACCCCACCCCACATACACATCCATGCACCTCTGGGGGGATCCCCACTCACTGGTATGCTTACATACCCCACTACACACACTTACCCACACACCCCCATCCACACCCCAGCCACCCTCCCCCTCTACACACCCCACAGCTCCCCACAAACCCCATACCTACCCACACACCCACCAATGCATCCACACAAGCAGCAGCCCCATACCCACCCACCCACATCCACATATACACCCACACCCTCCCTCATCCCCCCACACACATCCAAACACACACACGTTTGTTTTAAACAGTATATTTTCTTCAATGATCCAGTAATATTTCCACAGAATCACAAATCGCTTTTTTTAAATTCTGGGGTGACAGTTCTCTAATAGAATGTGTTTGTTTTTTTCCTTTTGCTCAGTAAAGGAGTTTTTATTAATCACAGTGGAGTGGAAAAAGAAAGCCTTATAGCAATTCCAAATTAAGCCATCTGGCTTTGTGTTCTTATAACAATGTTAACAAATGACCTGCATCTGAAAGAGAACTATGAAGATCTTTTCATATGACACATTCCTTCAATTTATCTGGAAATGCATAGAATGTGTACATGTATTTTATATAATGTATACGTACTTTTACATAAATACATAGAATGTGTGCACATGTACTTTTGTCTTTTGTTGGAGGTATTAAAATGCTTTCTTCCCTGTGCTTTATTCTCTTATATAGTTAAGGCCATGCATACATAGAAAACGCTTATATAGTTAAGGCACGCTGGTGGGGAGGGACAGAATCCAACCAGATCTAGACAAATTACAGAGGTGAGCGGATGAGAATAGGATGGATTTCAATGCAGACAAGTGCAAGGTACTGCATCTAGAGAGAAGGAACCAGTAACATACCTATAGGCTGGGGAACACCCCTCTTGTCAACACGGTGGCAGAAAGGGATCTAGGAGACATTGTTAACTCCAAGATGAACATGAGCCACCAATGCAAGGAAGCGGTCAGTAAGGCTAACCGCAACTTGCTATGCATCTACAGATGCATCACAAGCAGGTCCAGGGAGATGATCCTTCCCCTCTATGCAGCATTGACCAGGCCACACTTGGAGTACTGCATCCAGTTCTGGGTGCCGCACTTCAAGAGGGATGTGGCTAGTATTGAGAGGGTCCAGAGGTGGGCCACTTGCATGGTCAAGGAGCCGCAGGGCAGGCCCTATGAAGATAGGCTAAAGGGCCTGAACCTATTCAGTCTCCACAAGAGAAGGCTGAGAGGGGATCTGGTGGCCATTTAAATTCACCAGGTGGGAGACCAGCAAGAACTGGGGGAGGCTCTGTTTCCCCAGGCACCACCCTGGGTTACTAGGAATAATGGCCATGAATTATTAGAGAGAAGGTTCAGGCTGGACATCAAGAGATGTTATTTCACAGTTAGGGCTGCCAGGCTCTGGAATGAGCTTCCAAGAGAGGTGGTGCTCCCTCTTACCTTGGGGGTCTTCAAGAGGAGGCTAGACAGATATTTGGCTGGGGTGATATGACCACTAAGGCAGGAAATCAGACCTGATGATCTGTTTAGGTCCCTTATGACCCTAAGCACTATGATACTATGAAAACTTAATACACCAGGCTTTAACCCCAGGTGCACCTTACTGCTCTACTTGGTTTGACTCACAAGACAGAAACAGTGTAGTCATCAAAATAGTGCCATGAGGTAGCTAATTAGCTTGGGTGCTTGGCTAATTGGCCCTGCTCTCTGGTTTAAAAGCTTGTTACACATTACCGTCTAAGCTGCACAAATGTTAATCAGCTTAGTGTTGCTCAGCTTAGTGGAGCAGTCTCACCTTAAGGAAAAAAAACAACTCTGACTGTTATTCACTTACACAGCTGTGACTTGCCACTAGAGGCTTGGTGAGCAGAGACAAGACTTGGAGCTAGGGGCAGGACTGGCTTGCTACTCCCACCAGGCAGCATGAGCGATGCAGCCTCAGAGTGCCTGGCAGACATGAAGTCTCCCTCCACCCAAGCAGCAGTCCAGGTGATAGCAGGAGGCTGTGGCTTCCAGGCACTCCAGGGCTACAGCAAGCAGAGGGGCAGAGGTGCAGCACCTGGCCCCACTGTGCCCCAGCATTCCTGCTCATCCTGGCTCAGGAGAGGCCACTGCATCCTGGGATACTGAAAGACTTCAACTTGGGTGGAACAGCTGTGTGCAGTGGCCACACCTTAATGGGAACAGGAGCATGATTATGTAGGTTAGAATTAATCCTGCCCTGAAGTGACGTAACTTTAAGCCAAATAACAAGTGCTCTAAGACACTTAAAGAAGCTAACATGTAGCCAATCCAGGGCGTAAGAGCTCCAGAAGCCACCTAAAATTACCATGTAACAAGGCCCTCAGTCTGTTCTGGTTTAAGGGGTAGCTGGCCCAGAGCAGTACAACATACTTGAGGGTGTTGCTGCTGGAGACATCCATTTTACCACATAGATGCAATATGGTTGGACTTCTCATTTCAATGGGCTTTGAATCAGGCTGCAAGCCTGCATTCTTCTTAACACCCTTCATGTCTCCACGTGCACACACACATGTTCTGCTGATGCAACTTTGATGTTATTAACAACTTTGCTTCTTCTTTTTGTTTGACCATCTGTGATTTTGACACATTTATTGCAAAAGTGTCCAGCTTTTCTTCTCTTTTTTTGCCTCTTGCGGTTTCCTGAAATTTTGTCCTCTCTTTTCTGGAAAGTGTTCAAGCAGGCATTTTAGGAGAAAAAACAAAGCACAGAAATCCCCTGCACCTCTAAGTTTCTTTTTTCTGTGAATATGAAAAAAGTGTTTTTACATATAATCTCACCATGTGGGAATCAGTGACTTAATACTGGAAAGCCATTAGAATATTTTGGAAAGCTTACAAATCTTAATAACAAAAATAGGTTTAGAATCAAATAAAGCATAGATAATTACGATGTATTACTTTTAATAGGCTGTCATATTATTGTGGTGTGTTTATTTTTAAAAAAAAATCATTCAGAGCAGTTGCTAATTAGTATTGATTGAAACATCTTTTCTTGATCATAGTTTCACATGTTTGCTGCCCTGAAACAGTCATACACTTATCCATTTAGAGAAGAAAAAATGTTTGTCAGTAAACAAAAGTTGAGTTTTTAAATAAATAATAAAACAAGCTATAAATAATAAGAGTATTATGGTATATAATATTATACCAAGTTAATGCTGACATAATATGAAGTGGTTACAAAATAAAAATAATAACATAAACATGAAAAGCCCATAACATAATATTCAAAATAAAGTTTTAAAATTCTAAACACATTTTTAAATGGAGGAGCAACATTTCAAAATTCATTTTTTCTAAAACCAAACTCTTTTAGACTTTGTTTCATGGGATAATTTGGGAATGTAAACAAAAATAAATATTGAAATGTCAAAATTTCCTGCCAAACAAAAAATTGAGTTTCAACCAGATTTAGTATTTACACATACAGTTAATGTGTGCAGGAAATGCATATTTCTGAGTAGTACTATGTAGCTGTAGAAGAGCATGTTATATGGCCAGAGATTTAATCAAAACAGTTTAAACTCAGACTGTTATTCATGAACCATGAAAGAATTCTAGTGATTGTTCCAATATCAATTTCTACACCATTATTATAGGCAATATAAGATTATATGTTTCTTAATAGCCAGGAGTGCTGCCCATCAATATAACCAGGAAATACAAGTCAAAGTTAAACTGTGTAATTATACACAAACCATTTCGGGTCACTCTTGCCAAGGAAAATATTAACAAAATATAGGTTACATGACCAGCTAACTCCCAAGTGAAAGCTTGGCAGTTACGATCACAGGCTGTGATCTTCAACTGTGCCCAAAGAATGAACAGTGCAACTCAGGAAAGATGGTGAAAAAAGTTGCTTTAAGCCAAGAAGGCCAGTCTGTGGCACAGTCTGTGGCCACAAATGGTAGGGCAGCTTCTCTGTGTGTGGCATGCAGCAGATTGGGGACAGGGGGATGGGACAGGTAGGACCACAGCAGATGCAGCAGGGAACAGAAAAAAAGAATACTAGATTGGGCAGGGGAAGGGAATCAGGGTGGCGGTGGGGAAGAGCGTGGGGTTAGTTTGTGGCACACCTGCCAAAAAAGGTTGGCTCTACTGCTTAAAGCTATCTTTCTGCTCCCCATTTCTCTACTGTCTGAAAGTGAATCCCTAACATCTAAGATGCCACTGGGAAATTTTGGTCCCAGCTGTGACCCCAGTAGCAGGAAGGAAGAATAGCATCAGAGTGGTTCAGCTAACAGTTTGTCACCATGATTTCCACTAAGTAATAATTAGTAGTAATAATGGTGAATAAAACCAGCTGTCAGGCTACTTCATGCTGCCAGCACAAAACAGCTCTAGTACCAGGAAGGACAGTATGTGGGTCACACACCTGAGGGCAATTTAAACTGTCACAAAAAATTACTCAGTAATTCAGTATAACTGACCTTTTGTAGAAGGTTAATTTTCACTAAGCTGTTCACACTTATTTTTGTTAATTACTAATAAAGGTCTTAGAGGTGTGCCAAGACATTGAAATACCATTAAGACTTTCTAGGATGTGTTTCTTTGGAACAATGAAACTAAAAAGAGCCAGTAGGTAGAAACTTGTCAGTAGAGAAAATAAAACATGCCAGGCAATGATCAAGATAATATAACTTGTTCCTACCAGAAATAAAAATGAACATGACTCAATCTTTTGCAGAGCTAAAGGCAAAGTTTATGTCTTTGTTTAAGATTAAACGTCAAGTTCCAAAAACCCTATGTCCAAAAAGAAACCCTAAAACATTCAATACAAGCCCTTTCTCTTAAATAAAGGAAAAAGACAGGGCAATTTTTATGTCTATGTTTAAACAGTTGCTGCTAAGACATTAGGGTCTTGAGCCCCAGATAAGTACTGTATTATATAAACAGAAAAGCAGGCATTTTGGTCCTGTACACATTTAGGGCCAATTTTTTTAAAGGCTTTTTAGCTCACTAACATTGCTTACACATGTTAAAAATCTTGGTGCTTTAATAAGCATTGTCAATGTTTTGAAGAGTTGTAAGAATTATAGCAGTGATATAATTTCATCCACATTTTTGAAGGATCCTTTTTATCCACATCAGAGCCCTGCAGAATCCTCAACCAGAAACTAGTTTCTCAACTTGACATCATTCTAACCTCAAATTCCTCTCTGTAAGTGAGTGTGGATGGGGCTATTTTTCCCAGAGGTTGTTGCTGTACAACTTTTCCCATGGAACTGAGTAGGCTACATCAACAGCTGACAAACTGCTTTCATTCCACATTTGAAATCTGTAACTAGGCTGATAGAGCTTGAAAATGGCTTGTGTCTGTGCCTCCCTTCAATTTCAAGCATCCACATTGTCAAAATGTACAAAAGAAAAAATGCTCAATTCTTTAGATTAGATTCACTGAATCTGGTAAAGAAAGTTTTGTTTATATCTCCGTGTACCAGTTTGATTGTGTATGATCTGGGTGCCTTTAGTCACACAGGGTATATCTGCACTGCACTTCATGGTCATAGACACATCAGCCCAAACCAGTCTTGTTCCCAGTTGCCCATCCCATGCATGTACTATACCATGTATACCTTCATTTGCCCTGTCTTTCATGGTGCAGACTGAGCACCATAGGCATAACTGACCAAGACTATGCCCAAGTCAGTCCTCCCTTCTTCTTCCCCATGTACCCTCTGGCTCTGGAGCCTTCAGCAATGGGCAACCCTCAGTACCAGCAGCTGAAGTTCACTGCTTCTGAGGGGAAGTGTCACCTTTTTTTTTATTTTTGCTGCAGATGCCCATGTCAAGTGGGGAAAAAAAGCCTCCTGTTTTTAGCAGCAAAAAAATGCTGTGACATCTCCCCCAGGCAGGAGGGAAATCTACCCTCACGCCACAGAACTACATTTCCCAGAATGCCTGTCCCTCCCTGACACTCGCCTATCACCACTGCTTGCTGCTAGGGCTGGAACTAGATGTAAGAGGAGGTGCTTCCCCTTCCTCCCCCTAACTCCCACCCTGGCTCCATTCTGGCACTGAATAGTCCTCTTAAGCAGCGCCCAGGGCTCATGCCCTGCTCTCACACCTGCCCTTAAGCTATTGGTGCAGGTATATCCCAGGTTTTCAAGCACAGAATAGAACCTCTCTCGAAACTGGCTTGTAGTACATTGTGAGACTACTTGTCTTTCCTTCACAGACTTGAAGATGGATGTGATCTTTAGCCTGCCATCAGACCTATCTAAACTGCTACCAGTTGTGCAAGTTCTTCACTGCAGTACCAATTGTTCAGTCGAAGAGCAGCTCCTGATTTTGGACTAAACACTTATGCAGCTGGGCAGGCACTCAAGGGCTGCTTGGTTATCTGTCTTTCAGGCCTGACTGCATCTTGGAATGGTGATGAGCTTGACAATACTTTCTTAGGTAGACACAGTGAATCCTAGCCGTGCAATCTCCACATGTACATTAATGCCTCTGGAGCAGGAGAACTAGCACAGTATGGCAGGATCATGTCATCTCACAGGCCAGTAGGGTCTCCAAGCCTTAAACAAGAATAAACAGACCTGAATGGATCTACGTGAAGAGCTTGCCCTTAGTCTGCATTGCTAGAATAGTTAATTGAATGAACGCACAAGTTTCACAAGTGTTTTCTTCTTCCTCTGGAAGCTAGCTACCCTATATTGATACAAGTCTGGGACTTATCAATGTGGTGTCAAAATGCTAGGTTGATGGTCCTGAAGGTTTGTAAGACGATTCTTAGCAATCTTAGCCATTGGTAGCAAATTTAAGAAATCTGCCTAAAATAATGGCTATTGGCAAAAGAAAATGGAGAGTTTTTAAGAGAATGGAGTTCCCAAACTTGTGCTGGAGTCACTGAGATAAGTTTGCCTGAAGGGCTGAGCAAATGTCAACCACAAGAACTACTACTGTTGAGGACTCAGTGGATCAAAGAAGCAAGTTCTTGAAAATACTTGTGTAACGTATAGGAAAGGTGGATGGTGCCAGATCTGGCATTTATATGCTTGGACTGGTTTGGCAATACCATTTCCTCTTGATAGTGCTGTTGTTAGACTGAAGGCAAGGTGGTACTGCCTCCAAAATATTTAAATGCCATTGTTGCAATTGGTGTCTGTTCTGCTGCCCCCAGAACACTGTCTATGAGGCGTAAGTGAACCTTTTTTACTCAGAACAGACGTTGATGGCTTACAGACAACTGGAAAGCGCACCTATCAATACTGACACAGGTTCAAAGGAGACATCAGATATTAGTGAGGCCACAGCTAGGTACAGATATTAAACATAACCCAGTTTAATTGGTCAGAAACTGATTTAAACCTGTAACAGAACAGATGTTCAGTGCACATAAACCAGTTTGAAAGTGGCTGAAACCGGTTTGAGATAAACCTGGTTGAATGTAGTATCAGACTTTACTGATTTGGGTCAAACTGGTTTATGCTATGTCTGTCCCAGACCCCTTGTTGGTTTAAGATAAATCAGACTCCCCCAGCATCCCAGCATGCTCTCTGGGCTGGGCGGTTCCCATTTGCTACCTGGCTGCAACTCTCCCAGAGCCTACAGGCACAGCAGGGTCTGCCTGGCTTCCCCCTGCCCTACCCACCCCCTCGCTGCTTAAGCAGAAATCCTACCCCCCTCCCTCCCATCTCCCACAGCATGGACCCCAGCCCCACAGACCCTAAATATGTGGTATCCTAGTTAATGCCTAGAGGTGTCTGTCTGTGTCTCCAGTTTCACTGGGACAGGCAGGCAGACTAGTGACCGCTTAGGGCATTTCTGAGCTAATCAACAGGTCAGCTGGTAAGCTGTTCAAGAAGAGTTTTAACTAATGGAGAGAGGTTATTGTTTTGCTGATGAGATTATAAACACTGTTATCAGCTTCTTGCTGGCTTGCTTGCCTGTCAGTTTGCTGCAGACAGGTTAAAGAAGCAGGGTGGGAGATTGAAAAGTGGGGTGGGTAAAACAGCACAGCTCCAGGGCAAAGGTGAGCAGCTGGAGTTGTGAATGTCTACAGGGCTGTGCTGTGAGTGTGTGTAGACATTCGTTATATCATGTTAATTTATTTGACATCAGGTTAACCCAGGCTGACTTAAAATTAGTTCACCTCTGAGGTGAAATAATTAGATTTCATAGACATTAGGGCTAGAAAGGACTGTGCAAGAAGGCCACCTCTGTTTCTCCCCAAAAACTCTGTTCTGTGACAATTTGGTTAAGATGGGCCCTGCAGAGAGTACACACCTTACTCTATCTCTTTAGGTAACCTGAGCTGGATACATTCTTGAGGGAGGGGGGAAAACCTGCTCCCTCTACCTACGTGACTGGTATCACATACCTGGGTGAGGGGCTTGGGCTCCCTGGGGAGCTAGGAACTGCCAGTCTACCCAGCAACTAGTGATGTATTTCAAATTGGTTGACTGACAGCCAACAGGTGCTGGCCTCCATTGGACCCGGTAAATGAGGTCATAAGGGCTGTATAGGTTAAGGATTGCCCAGAAGGTGGGGAGCAGCAGCTAAGAGGAAGACTCAGAGAGAGAGAAGTGCTGCACCATCTGAAACTTGCTCTCTCTCTCAAAACTCATGATCAAGGAACTGCCTGCCTCCAGAGGGAATCTCCACCTGCCTCTGGATGATACTTGTGAGTAAGCTACTTGAGATCTAACTAGATATATAGCTTGCAGCAACTCAGATGCATGATCAAAGGCTACCCAGCCATGCTAGTTTGCTCTATGGGATTTCTCTCATATTGTTCTACCCTGTATCCTATTCCAACCCTACCCCTTGTAACCAGTAAAGTTCTTCTTTGTACCTAGCCTGGGAAACTTACTTGGGTGTGGGTCTAGATTATGCCTTGGGATCCCCTTGGTTCGGCTGACTAAGTGAAACCACTACTTGTGCTTCCTACTGAGAGAAGCACCCCCAAGTGCTTGAAGTGAGTCAAGTATTGTTGAGGGCTACTAGGTCTGTGTTTCCCAGGGTGCCCATGTTGCAAGATGGCAACGGCTATTGCTGGCAGTCATGCATTTGCAATTGCAAACTGGAAGTTGGTGTGTCTGCTTTACTCTGAGTGCCCAACTGTGCACCTACACGACTGTTCACAGCCAGTTTGAATAGTATTCCTTAAACAAAGCATGAGGCTACACTTTGAAAAACAAAAAGAGAAATGAAATGCTCATTAAGTAATTACTGCAGAATAAGAAAGAGTTCCAGTGGAAAAATATAATCTATGACCATGTAAATAAAGATGTATTACATAGATTTCATAGACATTAGGGCTGGAAGGGACCTCAGAAGATCATCAAGTCCAGCCCCCCCGCAAAGGGCAGGAAGTCAGCTGGGGTCATAGGATACCAGCAAGATAAGCATCCAATTTGCTCATGAAGGTGTTCAATGTAGATGCTTGAACCACCTCCGACGGCAGGCTGTTCCAGACCTTGGGGGCTCGGACAGTAAAGAAATTCTTCCTTATGTCCAGCCTGAAACGGTCTTG
>NW_017728886.1:186584906-186593383 GCF_001723895.1 Crocodylus porosus
CCTTCAGCTCCCCACATATCTGAAAAAGGACTTTTTATTGTCCTTGATGCTCGAAGCTAGTTGGAGTTCAGTTGCAGCCTTGGCTTTCCTGCATGCATACAAGTAAGCTAAATTAAGGTTACATAGGCAACCTCAATCCTAGCATTTTCTAACTTATGAGTGCTGGTTTTGCAACATAAACAGTGTTCTTGAAAATATTTTTTTATGCAGTGTGTATGTGTAAATATATACACTGGTGTATATATATTTATAGTGTGTACATACATGTGTAACTAGAAACAAGACACGAGCTCTTCTGAAGCTTTTAATTAATATTTTCAATGAATTCAATAGTACTGTGAATACATAGCACAATATGAAAGAGCACAGAAATGCTACATCAGAGGGAATTGCTGATAACATGTGCTCAGAAGTAACATACAAGAGGCAATTTATCTCCACCTATCTTTTAGTCTGTCTGTTCCTTTTGAAGTATGTTTAGACTAAAAAGCAATACCAACCTAAATCTAGTAAATAAGACCAAAAATACTTATTAAAGTGACTACAAGTTATTATCATTATACACCAACTAGCAAAACTTCAAAGTTCAATAGTTTCCATAAACAGTATTTACATAAATTACAGATGTGTTCTATATACTAAGCAAAATACTTTCTTATCTGAATCACAAGGTTTCATTATTTTCAAAGTTCTTTTTGTACTTTCTGGGCCAAATTCAGAGATGGTATGTTGTAACTTTATACTTCCTTTGACCTACTTACACCCACTTACTGATGTGTAAAGGACTCTCAGTGGGTGTAAGAGGCTAAGGAGCCACAACAGGTTATAAGAAGTTAATTTAAAATCCTGACTAGGCAGGATACACTGCCTGTTCAGTTGCCTTTCTTGCTAGAGGATTAATAAATTGAAGTAAACTACAGATCGTGGAGATCAGAAGAAAATGTAAATCACATCAGCTTCAACTCCCTCTAGTGTTAGATAAGTTCATGAGACACCTTTTAAATGTCCTAGCCTACAAAAGAAGTAACAAAATCGGACTGGAGTGTACAGAACATTGCTAATGCTCTGCCTACTGCATATGGAACACTATCTGGCATCTTTAACTACCCTGTAAGCAATACTTCTTTTTGCTTACAGTGCACTTTCCTGCAAAGAGATGAATATAACTTAGATGGTGGCAGCCTTTCCAACTCCTATTGTAAATGGTAATTGATGATGCTTATTACCTCAAAATGCTTTGAATGTTGTGGGTTCTCTGCAATGCTATTCATTTCTTTTCTTTTCCCTGACACAAATCACACTATAGCTGGGGTTGTTTCCAAATATTATTCACTGCTGCTATCAAATAAAGTGTTTATATTTTGTCCCAACTCCAACAGAATAACATACACCATGGGGAAAGTATGAATTATTTTATTCCATGCTTTTTGTTGAAAAAAGTGGATTATAACCAAAGCAATTTTGTTATTAACATATGAAAAACTATCTGTGGAATGGCTTTATGAATGTTTGAAAATATGGCAGTAATTAATTGGGCCTGATTTTAATTCATTTTTAATTTAAACAATATAGTAACTGATTTTTTTTTTGCCTTAAACTCTGAGTGCAGAGGAACTAAAATGTTTTGTTCATCAACATAGTCAATAAAGTTGAAATAACATTTCTAATCATTTTGGTGAAATAATATGCAAAGATGTTGGTTTATAATTTGCCAGGGAAAAAAGCCCCCAAATTCTTTATTCCAAATATGAAAAATATTATGAAGTGTTCCATCAGATATTAAACATATGAATCAGTGGTTCTCAGATGTCATCTGCAACTAATCATAAAAGGTGTCATTCTGGCGTGTTGTTTTTATTTAATTCTGGCTAATGTGATCTCCCAATCTGCTTTAGATCTAATGCTTTTGGAATAAAAAATGTTGCTATTTCTAAAAGTATAGTACCAGACAGAAGAATTCACAGTAATCCAAGCCAGAGAAGCTGCTGATAGAATGTGACTTGGAGCAGGACTAATATTAATATTCAGAAGGAATGACATAGAAAATCGAGTTTGGGACAGTTAGGTACAACTATATAGTTCAAGGCTTCCAGGTCCTGCTTCAATTATCTAGAGAACAAAAAAAAAAAAAGAAGGAAATTAAAATAAACTAAAAGAAAAGTCAAACTAATTAAATACTTTCAAATTTTGATGATAAATGGAAGAGACTGCATCATTCAGACTAAGGAAAAACTTGTCCGTAGGCTTTACAAAATGATTAGTAAATAACTTCACCATTTGTTCTGGATCATTTACAAACTCATTACCCAGATCCAAGGATAATATCTTTCTCCAGGCACAGATCCAAAAAGGTCATTAACTACAACACGAAATTGTTGATGGGAAACAAAGTTGAATACATTACAATATTCCATTTTTACTTTTCAAGCAAACATTTTGCATTAAACCCAAATGGTTCATTTTTTTCAGACAAGTGATCCCCTACGTATGGTTCTAGAGCAGCATGCAACTCTCCTGAGTGAAGTTTACTCCATATGTTTGGGCTTCTTTGCACTGCACTTGGCACTGTCAAGTGAAGAGCTGCTCAAAAGGGCACTCCCAACATCACTCCACATGCAAACAGTGGGCGCATCTACACAAAATGTTTGCTGAGGAATAGACTAATTAGTTCCACAGTAAACATCTTGGTGTCTACATGGGCAAGGCTGTTAGTCTGGAGTAAACTAATAAACTCTGCAGCAGAGTAGTACTTGTAAATGCAAGTACTATCCTGCTGTAGAGTTTTTTACTCCATAGAAGTGCACGTGTAGATGCTGACCTGACTGCCTGGGGCACTGAGGCTGCTTCCATGCAGGGTCTGCCTACCAGCTAGCCCTGCACTGGAGCACCCTTACACCCCAGCCAGCTCCTCCACAGCACATTGAGCCAGGTCAGAGCAGCCCTGGGCTGGCAGGCTGATCCCTCAGGCTCCCTGCCAGCAGAGACTGCTCTGACCCAGCTCGAGGTGCCACAGTCCCAAGCACACATTCAAATGGCGTGTACAGGAACAATAAACTATGGCACAATAAGCACCAGAGTTTATTCCTTCAAATTAATTACATGTGTAGATGTGCCCAGTATGGAGAACACATGGCCCAGAGCCTCTAGGACTACTTCAAATCCTTCCAAATGCTAATGGGGGGAGACACAATAGAAAGCAAATTCTAATGAAACTAAACATGCCTTATTATGAGATGTCTCCTGTATGTTGTCCATGTTTCAGCTTCATACACCAAGGTGAGTATGACAAGTTCTTGATAAACCATGAGTTTGGTTTCAGATCTGATGTTGTGATCTTTGAAAACCCATTTCTTCAGGTGTTCAAAGGCTGCACTTGCACATTTGAGGCAATGTTGGATTTCTTCGTCAATGTCAGGCTTCTGCAAAAGATAGCTTCTGAGGTACGGGAAATACTCAACATTCTCCAGAGTCTCGCCATGGATCTGGATTACCACAGCTGGGAACTGTTCATTAGCAGTTTGTTGGTGGAGGACCTTAGTTTTCTGAATGTTAAGTATCAGTCTCATTTTCTTGTATGCCTCGGTAAAGACGATTGCCTGAAGGTCTGCTTCTGAGTGAGCACACACTACAGCGTCATTAGCATACTGGAGCTCAATGATTGAGGTCGAGGTTGTCTTGGTTTTGGATCTGAGTTGGCTGAGGTTAAACAGCTTACCATCCATTTGGTAGTTTAGCTCCACTCTGGCTGGAAGCTTGTTGGTGATCAGATGTAGCATTGTGGTAAGGAATATTGAGAAGAATGTTGGACTGATGATGCAGCCTTGCTTAACTCCTGTTTTAACCTCAAAGGGATCTGTGATAGATCCATCACTGAAAAACAGTGTTTGCATCTTGGAGCAGGCAGAGAATCATGACAAATTTTGGTGTGTATCCATACTTCAGAAGGATCCTCCACAACACTTCTCAACTGACAGTGTAGAAAATTCCCATGAGATCAAAGAAGGTGATGCAGAGGCTTATGTTGTTCCCAGCATTTCTCCTGCAGCCAGCAAGCTGTTAAGATCATGTCAGTTGTGCCTCGTGATGCCCTAAACCCACACTAAGATTCCAGGAGGAGCTCTTCAGCAAGTGGAAGGAGTTGGTTTAGAAGGGTTCTCATAATGATCATTCTTGTGGTAGACAGTAAGGCCATCCCTCTGTAGTTTCCACAGTCAGAATTGTCTCCTTTCTTGAAGATTGAAGTATCCCTGAGGTCATATGGGATTTCCTCATCATTCCAGATCCTTAAGATGAGGACATGAAGCTATGATATGAACTCCCTGTTTGAAGATTTCAGCAGGGATTCCATCCACTTCAGATACCCTGTTGTTCTTCATCTGCTTGATGGCTTTCCTCACATCATCAAAGATTGGAGGGATTCTGAGATCATTTCTGACTGGGTGTTGTGGGATGGAGTTGAGAACACTTTCATCAACAGCAAAGTCTTGGTTCAGAAGGTCTTCAACATGCTCCTTCCAATGGACGTTGATGGCTCCCCTTTCCTTGATCATGTCTCCACCATTCTTATATCTCAAGGAAGTTGGTCCCTGAGTGCTTGGACTATCGATGGCTGTGGTGGCACTGTACAAACTACACATATTCTGCATGTAGGTGAGATGTTGAATCTCTTTAGCCATGTCTTCTCATCATTTGTTTTTAATATCATGGGTCCACCTTTGCACCTCTGCCTTGGCTAGTTGGAGATTCAATTTCTTTTGCTTGGAGTTGGTGTCATTTTGCCAAGCACAAAATGCCACGCACTTGAGATTAATCAACTCTTGGATCTCCAGGTCATTCTCATCAAACCAGTCTTGATGTTTCCTGGTAGAGAATCCAAGTGTCTATTTATAGGCTTTGATAACAGTGGTCTTGAGGGCACCTCACACACTGGTGACATTTGCCTATTGTTGTTGATTGGAATTCACCATTTTTTTGTTGAGGCACTGGTGGAAGAGGTCTTGCTTGCTTGGATCCTTGAGTCCTTCAACACTGATCTTCCATTGGCATTGCTTCTGCTGCAGCCATCATTTGAGAGCCAGTTTGAGTGACATACTTGAGTCGATGAGTCCGTGATCAGTCCAGCAATCATCAGCTCCTAGCATAGCTTGAGTGATGCAGACATCTTTGCGATCCCAGGCAGAGATGATGACATAGTCAATCAGGTGCAATGCTTAGATTATGGGTGTTGTCATGATGTCTATTTTTCTGGTGGAACGGAGTGTTGGTGATGATGCATTTGATCAAGAGGAGGATGCCATTGGAGTTGACCTTTCCTACTTCTTCCTTGCTGATGGTTCTGTTCCAGACATTATGGTCTCTTCCAACTCTGGTGTTGAAATCACTGAGAAGAATAAGTCTGCCTCCCTCTGGAACGTCAGAAAGGATTTGGTCAAGGTTGGCATAGAATTTCTCCTTGGCTTCACCGGCAGCCCCAAGAGTGGGGCATATGCTATGATGATAGTGGCATATTGGCTCCCTGCCAGTTTAAGACTGAAAGTCATGAGGTGCTCTATGAGGTGCTCATTCAGGGGTAGTCACCTCCTGTTCTTTGAGCTGCCTATCTCCTGCTCTCCCAGTCTTGCTCAGGACAGCTACACTGATGTTGTGTCACCTGAGTCCTCAGGCCATGATTGCAGTGCAGTGCTCCAGGCGTTCACTGTTAGGTTTGTCTATAAGTGTTCTGATGTTCCAGGTCCCAAAAATGATGATGTGTCTTCGCTAGTATTTTCAACCACAGTAAAGATGATCCTACTGGATGCAGCTATGCAGTCAGAAAGAAATGCAAAATACTGTATTAGATGGGCTATGTTTAGGGCACCTTTCCTAGCCCCCTTCCCATGTGGGATGAGCAGAGCGGATCCTGAAGAGGGCTGCTTAGTCATGGTCACAGCTATCAAACCGCACTCCTGTCTCATCCAAGTGCTAGATGACCTTTTTGTAACTGTCACCTTCATGCCAGTTCATGATTAGGAGCTTCCAGACCTCACAACCCTGCCTCTCTCACCATTAGCTGGTAGCCAAAGGGCTTGTGGAATGTTCTGGAAAAGCTGTTTTCATGGAAGATGCCTGTTTGTGACTTCTTTTATCATGGAGAAGCTGCTGAACATCAGCTTCCACACAGCTCTTGACAGAACAGGACCTTAATCCAGTGACAAGGAGACCAGGACTAATGGGGAATCTCATTCTGATGCAGCCTTCATCTGTCTTCACAGCCATTGAGATTCTAACATGTTCTTCTGCCTGCTCTGCTGTTGAGGATTTTTAGATCCATCACTGGGGGCCTGTATTTTCTATAGTCACCATGGTAACAGCCTTCTTCTTGGCTGTCCTTGGCCCAGTTATGGCCTGATTCCCTTTGAGCTTTTGCTGTCGCCTATTAAACAGCTTAGCCCTTGAAGCCCAGGCATGAGCCCAAAGGCTCCAAAATCAAGCAATACACCATGAGGAATGACCGATGCCGACTCACCACACTAGCATCAATTCAAAGCTTCTCTCCAGTTTGGGATCCTCTAAGTGGTGCATTATAGTGCCCTGGGCTGCTTGTACGGAATCCCAGTGGCTGTCTTGTAGGACCTTAACACCCCCTGGCCCTTACTGCAAGGGTCTGGTCTTAGACTTCAGGGGCCTCCTGTAGCCCATGCCCTAGTATAGATCTTGGGGCTTGAGGAAGTGCAGAGTCCCCAGATTCCCTTTAGAGTTTGATGCTGCTGTCTAAGGCCTGTTCAGGCTCAGCATTTAGACCTTCTGGTTGGTCCTCCTTCACCCAGGGTCCCTCTGACCTGCAATTGGTCCTAGGGTGCAGGGTGTTTGGATGACCAGTGATTGGGACCAAGTAGTGTGTTAGGGCTGGATGAAGAGTGATCCCATGGAGAGGCATTTTGCCACAGGCAGCACAACCCAAGGTCTCAGGGGATGGCCCAAGTAGGAGAAGGCAGCAGTTGCCTGAAAATAGCAGGAAACTATTAGTATCAGCAGGTAAAGAAATGCTGGTTTGATTTTTGTTGTTGTGAAAAGCAATTGTACCTGGGTGAAAGGATGGGCCAGTGTTTAGGGCACTAGCCTGAAATTTAGGAAAACTAAGTTCTAGCCATGTAACTTTCTAGCCATGTTACAGACTTTCTGTGGGACTATGAAGAAGTCCTAGCATCTTTGTCCCCCAGTTTTCATTTGTAAAATGGAGATAACAGCACTTCCAGTACAGGTAATGGGCACTATATAGGTACCTAGGAAGTAATAGTGCCTTTTAGCTTTGGGCAGCTTGAATAAAGCTTTTTGGAGGCATTCTGAGTGTGCAGATTTTTATGAGAATCCATTCAGAGTTTGACTGTGGAAGCCTTAAAAGCACTTGTTTCCAAATTCAAGGTACACAGGATACATTAGTAAAAGCTGAAAAGGGCTGTACAGTCCAGTGTTCATAGCAGTGCTTCACTATGGTGTTGTTTATGTTGATAATAAAAGTTGCAAACAGATGTTGTCCTTGTTGCAACACAAAGTGGAGGATAAAATGTGAGCATATATACATCCTTGCTGCAAGTTGTGCCACAAATATCCATAAGTGTTTGCAAAACAATACCTATTAACAGTTTGTCCTGCTTTATTGCTAGCTTCTCATTACTGGCAACTGAAAATGGGAGAAATGGGGAGAATACTGGAAAACAGCTCTGTATGGCATTATCACTTGTCTTTCTGTCTGCATTCCTCAAGTGTGATACTCAAGGGCTCCTACTTTAAAATATATACGTAAGTGTATGTATGTATACACACACAAACTATTTAATGTCAATAATCCTTAGAGCCAAGGAACCCAGACAAAATCCTTCTCATTCCCTTACACAAGATACACTAAATATATTTAATTTGGTTCCTCTGTTTTCAGTGATCAACCACCTGTACAAGAAGCTCACATTTGATAGTTTCATAAATACTTGAGTTAATGAGCACTCTGGTAATAATGTTCAACAAACTTTACTGTCAGATACTGGAGTCTGAGTAGGGGCTTCAGGAGTGTTCAATGGATAAAAAAGGGGGCTACTTAGGTCAGAAACTCTGATAAATAAATGGTTTATTACAGAAAACTGGGTAAAGTTCTAATATTTTTTTTAAAGCTTTATCATTGCTAATATAGCTGTGCCTTTTAAAAGCTGTATAAAATGAGTAAATGTCAGCAGAGGATAATGAGGCTTTTAAAAAATATAATTACTTTCCATTCTATATACAATTTAAATGGATTTATAGTTTTACAAGGTGTGCTTTACTGCCTGGTATTATGGATTGTATTTTCCTAGTTAGCTGGAAATGTAATTTACTAAACATATAAATGTAGGATAACCGTATATAATCATGATTTTAATTTTTTTTTAAATTTCTGTAAATTCCACATGTGTGTTGACAATTTAGAGAGATCTTTCATTAGGTATTACTTCTTATTAAACAAAAGC
>NW_017728886.1:186593573-186595815 GCF_001723895.1 Crocodylus porosus
TCTTTCCTGCCATGGCAGGGGGTCGGACTAAATGATCTGCTCAGGTCCCTTCCAACCCTAGAAACTATGAAACTATGAAATATATATATAAAAACTACAATTCATACAACTCGGATGGTCAGAGGACATACAAACATCTTTAAAAGCATGAAGTGCTACAATAGACAAGTTTTAATAAACACTTTAGAAAAACAAAACTATGTATTAACAGACTCAAGCCCTAACTCATGTCATCAACATCTAAAAAACCTTATATGTATTCAAAATCCACAGTATTTCTTCAAAAGAATTGTTTTTGTCTGGTTCCCCCTAACCACCAATCATATCACTGCACTCATTGCACCACTCAGCAGTCAGTGGTTTATTTGCTGTCATGTTCCTAAGGTTGCTCTTCTGACAATTGCAAATGTTGTCAACAAACACTGCTTTTGAGGATTTTTCAGCCTTCTTGCAAATTCCAGCTCCTAGGATCTTCGGTAATCTGACTAATTTTAAGCAGCATTAATTCTTTTAATATCATCCAAAGCAGTTCAACTACAAGTCAGATGTAGTTCTTGTGTTGAAAAGAACTAGACCACTTAAAAAATCCAGAGCCCATTAAAATCAGTGGAAAGATGCCTGTTTGGAATCTACTCTGATGGGCTTTGGGGTCAGGCTTTAAAGATCTTTTAATACTGGCAATTTACTACATAGTAACACAGATTCCACAAACTCAGAAATTAGAAGTTGACTCAGGATCTCATTTAAGCTAAACATCTGAGCATTAAATATTACCAGTGCTGTTGCCTTTCAGATGAAAACTCTCATGACAGCCAAAATTCAGCAAAGCAGGTAAGCACATGCTCAAAGCTTTTAGGGCTTTTGGTTGGACTAGTGTTTTGCCCTCTACTTTCAAATGTTTGAAAATAAACTGGCGGAATATACATAAGATGGTGAGTGTACTTTGTCTGATAACCAACCCCTGATCTAAAATAAGCAGGTGATTCCTGGACTAATTACATGCATATGATACCCAAATGTTTTTTGTAATTCTGTGGAGAAAAAAAGATAAGGGACCTGTCATTTCTAAGATGAAAAAATGATGATTGTCTCAATTGGAGTCAACAATAGGAGACTGCCTGCATTGAAAATATTAAGACTTTTTTGTGAACGGCGAGGGTTTTTATGGATGGGATCTTTTATTGGACTAACTGTGTAGTTGGGAGCTGGTATAATAAAAAATATCACTCACAAAAATCCCTGCATCTAACACTTTTCCTGGGCCATCGCTGTTCCAATGTCACCCCAGCATTAGCACAAGTCTTTATTTTTAAACTTTGCATTAGGGAAATGACTGTTTTTAAAGTCTGACCCTTAGACATGCCAAATGCCATTTGACTTAATACTGGTTTGGCTCCAGTATTTGGTCCCCCTGTGTTCAATGCTTTCCTGATTACTTTTAAAACTAACTAGACTGTGCACCACAGTTTTCTAAGTAATAGATGGCCTCTCTGGGCTGTGGGCTTTCTGAGAAGACCCTGTACAGCACAACAGTTGCTTTTGGCTGGCCCTACTTGTGTGTACCCCTAATTTTATAGATGCCATAGACTTTAGGGGCTGGGACTTCGTGAGATTGTCGAGCCCAGCCGCCCTGCCAGAGGCAGGGATCAAATGATCCCAGTAAGACAAACATCCAGATGCCTTTTGAATGAGTCCAGTGTAGGTGCTTGCACCATTTCTGGGGGAGTTTGTTCCAGACCCTGGGCACTTGGACTGTGAAGAAGTTTTTCCTTATGTTCAATCTAAGTCGACCTTCCAGGAGTGTGTGGCCATTGGACCTTGCTATCCCTTGGGGAGCCCTGCTGAACAACTATTCTCCCAGGTCCTGATGCAACCCCCTTATATCCTTGTAGGCTGCCACCAAGTCCCCCCATGAGCCTTCGCTTCTCGAGGCTGAAGTCCCAAGTCCCTCAGCCTTTGCTTGTAAGGCTTGCCCTCTTGGCCTTTGATTACAGGGGTGGTGGCTGTCCTCTGGACTCCCTCGAGCTTATTGACATCCCCCCTGAAGTGGGGGTCCCAAAACTGGACGCAGTGCTCCAGCTGCGGCCTCACCCACTGATGCCGATGGCCAGGAGGGGACAAAACCAAGCGGCAAAAAAACACTTTGTGGGAAAGCAAAGATCTGCCACCGAGTCCCCAGGAAGCTCCTATGTCCCCTCCGTGGAGCAACTGCCCCAAGCCCACGCCTGAGAGGCCGGCGCGC
>NW_017728886.1:186595927-186602449 GCF_001723895.1 Crocodylus porosus
GGAGGGGCAGGGGCCGGTCGGGGAGTTCAGGCGGGTCGGGGGAGCGCCGGCGGCTCCGGGTGCCGGAGGGTGCGCAGGAGACCGCGGCGGACGCAGGGTTGGGCCCTCGCGCGGCCGGGGCTGCAGGCAGGAGGCTCCCGCGCCCACCATGGGAGACCAGTGAAGGAGCGGAGCGGAGCCGCTGCGAGCCCCGCAGGCGCCGCCTGCCCCCCCGGCTGCCAACATGAAAGGTAAGGCGGGCCGGGCCGGGGCTGCGCTCCTTCCCGGGCCAGCACCTCCTGCGGAGCCGGGGGGAAAACCAGCCGCGCAGGGGAGTAGAGCCCCTTCATTTCTGCGCGCGTGTCCCGACCCTTTCTTTCTCCTCTCTTTTGCCCCGCTCCCTTTCCTCCTTCCCCTGTCGTTTTACCCCCCCCCCCAGCGTTTTGTGATGTTCTTACTGCTGCCCCTACACATCTGGCAGCGATTAGGTGCCAGCTGAGGCTCACACGGGCTTGTGAAACGCGTTTGGCACCGAGAGCCGCAGGCTGGAAAATATTTTTTTCGGCTCTGCAAAAGCCGAAACTTTTTCTTCGCCCCTCTCTGCTCCTCCGGAAAAGCGGCGCCCAAGAGGGCCCAGGTAGTGCCGGGTGCCCAACCGCCTGAGGGAGCGGGGCGAGGGGCCACAGCTCTGGGAACACCCGGGCACGCGCCGGCAAGTTTCAGAAGCTCTTGGGAGTTTGCAGGCTTGGACCTCAGCTTCTCTAGAGGGGCCACCATAAAGGAAGGGGGGAGGGGATAACCCTGGTTTGGGGCGCTAGTTTGCAAGGTGCAGCAAGGGAAGTTGAAGTTGGATATTAGGAAACGTCTCTCACTAGGAGAGCAGTAAAGCACTGGAACAGGTTGCCCAGCGAGGTTTTGGACTCTCCATCCTTGGAGGTTTTTAAGACCCGAGGTGGGATGATCTATTTGGGGCTGGTGCTGCAATGAGCAGGGGGTTGGACTTAGATGCCCTCCTGAGGTCCCTGCCAACCCTCATTTTCTGTGCTTCTAGATGCCAACAGGCCAGTAAACATCATGCTCCTTACACTTAGTTTCCAGAGCGCAGGATAGCCAGTGATGTGATTCTTTATTTCCTTGCCAGAGGAGCTGCCTCCAGGGAGGGGAGAGTGAGATGTATTTATTGATGTACTTTGTCAGACCGTGAACACAACTTTAAAGAACTTCTGGCATTGTGCCTCCCTCCCTCCCTGTCTGGGGCCTGTAACACTGATGATATGGCCATCATTTTTATTTCTAGGGCCAGAAGTTTTGTTGCTTGGTACCTGGTCATAACTAGCCCCCGTGGAACAACAGGGACAGAGTAGAATGATGAGAAGCTTTTACATTTGAAACCAGTGATAGTTACTTAAGCTCTTGAATTCTTGTGTTTCTCCTTGGGTTGGCATCAGTGGCATGTGTTTATTTTCTGCCTGTGCCTGCTTGGGGAGAGGGGGGAATTAAAGCAATATTAGCATAGAATTTTTGAGCAGGCGGTTAGACTAGATGACCTCCTGAGGTCCATCCAACCCTCATTTTCTATGATTCTAGGATTTCTTATCTTGATGAATGTTACACTGAACACAATGATGAACCCATTGAAACCCACAGGAATTTGGCCATTGATTTAAATGGATACCAGTTTTGGTCTGATATGGTCTGTGGGTCTTTACCCTGGAACCGCTGCTTTTTCTCTACTAAGTGGAGAAATGGCACTGTGGAAGAAGGTATAACTTCTCCTATAAGACACTGCTGTTGATTCCAGCAATGCTTCACACCTTTTTATACTCCCTAACCACTCTGTTTCTCTAAGTGACTCCCTTTCCCCTCCAAATCATAGAAACCAATAACAAACCTTGTAAAATAAAATCTTTACATTACAGTGTTAATACAAAACTTCCTTCAGCCAAGACATCAAATCAACTGGTACTGCAAGAGTTAGGGAAGTCATAAATAGGTACTGCAGGAGTTAGGGAAGTCATAAATACTGCCAAAGTAAATTTTGCCTCTGTATTTTTCACATTGCTCTTTAATGTACATATTTGGATTTCCACATTCTCTGTCTAAACCTGGTGCTCGTAATAATTCTAGGGCTTCAGAACTTGATGGGAACACACATATACCTCATGAATAACAAGTTGACCCATTCAATGCCACCTTTATCTACACTCTCTGAATAATGGAACAGTATCAAAAAAATTACAACATTAGATATTTGTAAGGAATAAATTATATTTGCCATTGCTGGAGTTCTTAATGTTTCAAATCAGTCAGATAAATTGGACCGCATGTTTAATTTAATGATAGTTTCAGTTCCAGCAAGCTAAACTGTACTCATAAACCTTGATGCTTTTTAAACAACAGTTCAAATTATTTATAAAGGGATTTGACTGTTTTAGGGTTCAGCTGTATCTTTACCTAATAATACTTCTCAGTTTTAAAAGTTTTAAGTATTTTATGAGTTATGAAGTGGTATTTGTTACCCAGGAGACAGATGAAAACAACTTTCTCACTCAGACAACAACACTTTCAAAACCATCGGGTCTGGGGTTTGTTAAAACAGAGGATGGAAATGCATATTTCAGAACTTCTGTTTACACCTCTGTAATAGTCTCTGTAATATCATGATTTTTTTTGTCAAGTATTTGTGCTATTTGAATGCTTGTTTTTATTTTGATGAGTACCATATTAAAGCACTCAGAAGCAAGGCAAACACCGAAGTTAAGGTTCTAGGTTCTATATGCAATTACTGTTGCTTGGGAAGCCAAACTTTTTTGTAGTATGTTGTTAAGAAGTAGTTTAGCAGGCACTGTTCATAAAGTTTGTTTTTGTGAGCCCTGCTTGGCTGTCATGTACAAAGTTATGGGATATTATGTGTCTATGAAAGATTGTGGGAGGGAAAATGCCTGATCTATCATCTGAGAAATAGCATGTAACCAGAATGCCCTCTCCTGTACAAAGTGACCTCTCATCTTAAGCTCTGCACACTCATGTAAGGCCAGATTCACACCGATATAATCCCACCTAGGTCACTAGGTAGGCCAGAGTCATCCCTGGTGTTCTTGCCTCTTCAGAGCCCTGGTTCATCATAGTGCATTGGCTTGTGTCAGGAAACTTTGGCACACAATTTTTTTAATGGGCCAAGCCAATATTTGTCTTATGCAGCACATGACTGGATAGTTAGTAAGTTATGCCTCCCACTCTATCATAATTACAATAATTGCTGTTATGCTTCTACTCAGGGCCATGGGACATCTAGGAGGAAAAAAAAATCTTTTTATTTAAAAGGAAAGAAAACAATGTGCACCCATACTTGCCAGACATGGAGTAAAAAGGCAGCCACTATTCCTTTATAGCATTGGACAATCTTTCTTTAAAATATAGCCTCCACTCTTGCCACATAAAGACTATTTTCCTGCCAAATTTCAGTTATTCTCTCCCAGCTATTTTTGGTCCTTGAACTGTTTTTAAAGACTAAAGGAGGTAACAAGAGTTTTCTTTTGTTGGAGAAAAGTACATCTCTTCTTATATTCAGAAAAAGCCGAACTGACTTTCTACAAACCAGTCTTTCCTGGAGAGAGATCAAGTTTCCAGAATTTATTTCAGTACAACATGTAAATGATTTGGGAATTTTGCCATTAGCAACTGAAAGGAGTAAATTTGGAATAATTCAGTAACTTTAATTTAGCCTTCCCCTTAAGACAGTATTAGTGTGTCTATACTGACATAACCAGACAAGACATATATTTACACTGTCTTGTAAATGTGGCAGTGGTTTTATTGTGGTCTTAAGAGTGATGCCAAGGAGCATAGCCCTACCTACCTGCTCTTGTTCCACTTAACCTGTGCCAAATCTGGAAACAATGTTGGATCTAGCCTGAATGCATCCCCTGCCTGCCTGCTTGCTGCTGCTGTCCAGCATGCCAGATATGGGAGCTTGAGAGTAGCAGTGGGGTTGCTCCTTGATGGCTTCACTGCCACATTTCTGGGTGGGGGCATCTGGAATGGAATTGGGTAGGTACGGTGTGTTTCTCACAATCACCATAGAAGCAACTTAGGTGTACCCTGGCTGACCTATGCTATGCATATTCCAGGACTTTACCAATAGAAAGGCATGAGCAGTACACCAAACTAAATACAACACAGAACAAAAACTAAGCTGTGCCAATATATGGTCATTATATCATGAATGAATTGGCAGACTATAAGGGTTATTTTTAAGTTTGTTACACATAGCGGGAGAGGGGAATCTTACATTCATGAGTAGGGAGGATATTTTTTTTTGGCAGTGTAGAGAAAGGCAGAGTGCCATAAGATGGAAAAAGAGGGAAAAATATAACTGTTTGGACATAATGCAGTTAGGAAAATCACTGTATTAAATTAGTATGGAAACTAAAAGTTACATTTTTAGAAATTGTATATGGTAAATCTCTATATTCTGTTTTCCATAGGCTTGCAGAACTGTGACTAGTGTCTCCAGGGGTCTCTGTGTATGTTGAGAGAGTTAGTAATTAATATTTAGGCCCCTTAGTCTTTTATTTTCTTTTTATTCCATTTTGCAGAATCCAGTGCCATTGCTCTAGATTGCCAGTGATACAACAGAGTTAAATTTAGCAGGACTCTGCTCCCCAGCACTGCTGCTGGCTGTTGCAATGGAGCAGAGGCGGTGGTTGTTGTGGCAAAGCAGAGCCCGCCTTCCCCCCTGCTGCCTGCCTGCTGTGGGCTCAGCTCTCTGTGGCTGTGCCCACTCCCAGAGGGGTAGGGGAGACCTGTGCCCCCCAGATCTGTGCACGGGGTGGGGGTGGGCACAGGCTGTGGGCTCCCGCCCTGCTGCCCTCTCCCAGGGCCTTTGCAGTCTGGCAGGTGTGACCTGGCACTGCAGGGTAGAGCAGGGCCACGCAGAAAAGCTGCTTGCTGCTGAGAGCTTTGCACTGCACTGCCCTGGTGATGTATCCCCTGCCTGCGTCGTAGCAGCAAGAGGCATAACCCCACACTGTTGCCTCTGCTGCTGCCGCGCATGCAGGAGATGTGTTGCCAGGGCAGTGCAGAGCTCTTAGTGGCAAGCAGCTTTCCTGTGGAGCCCCACTCTGTCCTGCAGTGCCAGGTCGCACCCGCTGGACTGCGGAGGCCCCAGGGGAGGGCAGCAGGGTGGGGAGACTGACCTCACAGCGGGCAGCCTACACCTACTCCACCTCTACCCCATGCACAGATCTGTGGGGCACGGGTCTCCCCTGCCCCCCAGAAGAGCACTCGGTGGGGAACCAACCCTATTGTGTCCCCTGGATGAGCCACCCACAGCCCTGTCCTGCTTCCCACCGGGGCCCTGTGGCTGTGCATTGCAGCCCCAAGCTCCGAGACCCACGCAACTGGGCAGCAGCCCCAGTAACTTCCTCCTCCATTCCCATCTCCCTCCACTTACGTGCAGGAGCTGCTCTCCAGACTGCCTGGCGGCCATGTGCATGTGTGAGTGTGCACATGCACATAGCAGCCCCTGCCTGATTGCCCTCCTCCTGCCCACTCCCAGCCCTTTGCAGGCTGGAACTCTGCCAGCCTGAAGAGTGCTCATTGCAAAACAGCAAAATCCACGGTAAAGGAAAAAATCCATGCTTTTCTCCATTTTTCCATGGGATATGGAAAACCCAGATCCCTTGTTATGATTCCTAAATTATTTTTTTCTTCCTGATTGTAGCAAAGGTGTGCTCATAGGTCTAAACATTGCTGTTTGTTTGAAATGTAAGATAAAGAGAGAAACATATAATTGTGTTTAGAGACAGAAGGTGTTTTCTTGCACAGTAAGAGGAAGAGTAAAAATAGAATAATTATAATTGAAGAGCACTGAAATATGGGTGAAATGAGAAAGATTTCTAAAAAAAACCCAACACCCCCCCCCCCAAATATTAGTACACTATCATCTCAGAAGTTGCTTAAGATTTCTACTTTGATAAAACAGATGTGACCCTGTGGTCAAGCAAAACTAAAAAAAAAAAAAAAAAAATCGAAGTTTCTATTAGGCATTAGATTCATAGATACTAGGGCTGGAAGTGACCTTGGAAGATCATTGAGTCCAGCCCCCTGCCCCAGGGGCAGGAAGTCATCAGGGGTCATAGGATCCCAGCAAGGTAAACATCCAAATGTCTCTTGAAGGTGTTCAAAGTGGGTGCTTGAACCACCTCTGCTGGCAGTCTATTCCAGACCTTGGGGGCTCAGACAGTAAAGAAGTTCTTCCTTATGTCCAGCCTGAAACGGTCACGGGGGAGTTTGTGACCGTTGCACCGAGTCATCCCTTGGGGCGCTCTGGTGAACAGATGTTCCCCCAGATCCTGGTGAGCACCCCTGATAAACTTATACGTGGCCACCAAATCACCCCTGAGCCTGTGCTTTTCCAGGCTGAAGAGTCCCATGGCTCTCAGCCTCTCATCATAAGGTCTGTTTTCCTGATCTTTGATTATGCGTGTGGCTCTCCTCTGCACTCTCTCAAGCTTCTCCACATCCTTTTTGAATTGTGGA
>NW_017728886.1:186602549-186611728 GCF_001723895.1 Crocodylus porosus
TAGCACTGCCGAGCCTATAAGGATGCTGCAGGGTTTTTTTCCCCAAGATGGAGAACCTTGCATTTTTCGGTGTTAAACACCATCGGGTTCTCATCCGCCCATTTGCTGAGCCTGTCCAGGTCAGCTTGGATCACCCGCCTGTCTTCTGGTATGGAAGCTTTGCCCAAAATTTTGGTGTCATCGTCGAACTTGGCCAATCTGCTTCTGACACCAATGTCCACATCATTAATGAAGATGTTAAACAGTATAGGCCCTAGGACAGAGCCTTAAGGGACCCCACTGGTCACAGCGCACCATGATAATTGACTTCTGTTAACCACCACCCTCTGGGTCCTATCACGGTTGCCAATTCACCAGCCAAGGAATTGTGGTGAGGCCGAGGCCATAGTTAGCCAGTTTCGCCAAGAGGTGATTGTGGCATACCAGATTGAAGACTTGTTTAAAATCAAGATATATGACATTGTTCTCTTCTCCCTGGTCCAGGTGATAGGTCACCTGGTCATAAAAGGAAATAAGATTGGTCAAGCAAGACCTACCTGCAACAAACCCATGCTGGCTGTCCCTTAGGATGTTGCCATCAGCCAGTCCGTTAAGAATGGCCTTTTTGATAAACCCTTTTCCAAGACCTCCCCAGGATAGAGGTCAGGCTAACGGGCCTGTAGTTTGCCAGATCCACTTTCCTCCGTTTCTTGAAGATAGGCACTACATTGGCCTTCTTCCAATCTTTGGGCACTTCACCAGAGCACCAGGAGGTCTTGAAGATCTGTGCCAGGGGCTAAGCTATGATGCCTGCCAGCTCCTTGAGTACTCTGGGGTGTAAACTGTCAGGGCCTGCTGACTTGAAGGTGTCTAGCCTCTCAAGGTGTTCCTTCACAAGGTCAGCACTGATGCAGGGTAAGGAATCTCCCTCACCCAGGCCTCCCTGTCCTGTAATGGGCAGGGGTGTCCCATAGCACTGATGAAAGACCAACACAAAGTACCTATTTAGCAAGTTGGCTTTTTCCTGGGTGTCAGTTGTCCCATCTAGTTTAGCAGGGGTCCAATGTTGCCCTTGCTTTTCCTCTGGCTCCCCACATATCTAAAAAAGGACTTTTTATTGTCCTTGATATTTGTAGCTAGCTGGAGCTCCATTGCAGCCTTGGCTTTCCTGGTTTGCTCCCTGCAGGTCTGGACCAGTGCAGAGCATTCCTCCTTGGAAGTGGATCCAGTCCTCCATCCTTTGTAGGTCTTTCTTTTTAGATGGAGGATGTCTTCTAATTCCCTGGAGAGCCAAGAGGGCTGCTGTTCCCTTTTGCTGCCTTTCCTCCGAGATGGGGTAGACTTTGCTTGCGCATTCAAGATTGCTCCCTTGAGGAGCAACCACTTGTCCTGAGCACCCCTCCCCTTTAGGTCCTCGCTGACAAGTCTCCTTAGCTTGTCAAAGTCAGCTTTTCTGAAGTCCGGGACTTCTGTATTGCTAACTGACTTGCCAGATTTACGGTGGATGGTGAAGGTGATCAGCTCGTGATCACTGTCACCCAGCTTCCCTTCAGTCATTAGGTCACTGATTAGGTCATCCCCTGTTGCCAATACCAGGTCGAGCAGCGCTTTACTTCTCGTTGACCCGTAGACTTCCTGCATCAGATAGAGCTTGTCCACGCACAAGAGAAAGCTTTGCGACCACTCGGATTTGTCCAAGCGCTCTTTCCACGAGATATCTGGGTAGTTGAAGTCTCCATAACAACTATGCACTGGGAGCATGCAGCCTCAGCCAATTTCCTGGCAAACTCCTGGTCAAACTCTTAATCCTGGGTAGGGGGTCTGTAGCAGACTCCCACCTTTGTGTCCCCTGTGCCATGTTCCCCATGGATTTTAACCGAGGGGGTCTCCAGTCGTCCACCCTGGGTGCCAATGTCAGCTTGCAGGGACGCATAGCTTTCCTTGACATAGACCCCCTCCCCTTTTGTCCACTCTATGTCTCCTATACAGGGTATAGCCATCTATACCTGTGGCCCAGTCATGGATGGAGTCCCACCAGATCTCCATTATCCCTATGACATCATAATTATTTGTGTTTAGCAGGAGGACAAGTTCCTCCTGTTTATTCCCCAGGCTCCTGGCATTTGTGTACAGGCATGCAAGTGTCCCTTTGGGGGCCCCTGCCTTGCCTACAGCTTGTTCTAGGGTGGGCCAGGGGTGGGCTCCCTTAAGTGTCTTGGCCTGCTGGCTTTGCAAGGGTTGCTCAGCAGGCCAGCAGTGGCAGTAGTTCCCCTGTCCCCCAGCAGGCTTAGTTTAGAGCCTGGTAGAGCAGGTCACCCAGTCTGGCTGAGAAGAGCCTAGAACTGCATGGGATCATCTTCATGTGCTAAATGTTAAGTTACACACGTGCAGGCTCAGCATAACATAAATTCTCTTTGAGATTAACCTGCCCCCTTCTAAAACTGCAGCCTAGTTTGGTACCTAAATTGGAAGTGAAGACTGAGATGTGACTGGGAAATAAAGTGAATGAATTATGGAAGGCACTGCAGCAATATATTCAGAAAAGTATAGCCCGTGCTCTAACTCTGGTAAATAAAACCTATAAAATACAAGTGGTAAAGTGATCATTTTAAGTTCATGAGGAGGAGCAAACTCGTCATATCATTATTCTGAATTATGATTAGATTTAAAATTCAGGCATGAGATTCTAATAGTTAAATTCTGTCTGACCTTATGTAATGCAGCCGTCCCTGGTCTCACTGCTGGTGGACATATGTCAGTACTAGGCTCCAAGAGACTGCTTTTGTTTGTTTTTTGTTTTTGTCCAAGAGAACAGTCTTCAGCATGTGCCTGGCAAGTAAAATTCTTTCCTAAACCTCCAGTACATCATTATGGATAGGTATCTAATTTAAAATACTTGAGGGTTTTTTCTCTCCTTTTGTTCTTGAAGTGGATTATCTATTTTATTGGGTAGATCAATGGGGGATGAAACTTGAGGTTTAGATGATACAGATAATTGGGAATGGGGGTATTGAACTTCATCTGTTTATTCCTGATAATTAGTAGTGTTATAGTCATGCTAAGAGCTCACTAAAATCCAAGGCCCATTTTACAAGACCCTAGACAAATGCAGAATAAAAATTGTAAATCCATTTACAATCCAAGGAGTCCAGTCCAAACAAAGGGCTGGAGAAAATTAATTACATAGTGGTACAAACATGCCATATTAATGACTTTTTTGTTTTTAATTTTGGGGAGAAAACTGGGAAATGCTGTGGTGAGAGAGGAAGGGCAGCTTGGGAAAACAGATAAAGTAAAGAATTTGTGAAGGGTGGAGTAAGGCAATTGGTGTTAACACAGGGGAGAGACTGTCCAGAGTAAAAGCTGTAGAAAACCAACTGAATACTGATGAAGTCATCAGCATCCAAAGCCTGCAGCTGCTTCTCTCTGCTCCTGCTGGCTCAGTTTAATCTCTAGTCAGCATTTTGAAACTGGAACAACTTAATAGTGAATAAAATATGTTAAAATCTGATGAGTTTTCAGCAACATTTAATAAAGATATTGGTGTTCTTAGTGCTTTTATTTATGTACAGTTATTAATATTACAGAAAAACCCACAAATACATGAGTTGGCACCTTTAGCAGTGTCCTAAGAAAAGGGAGAGATATGAATTTAATTTTTTTTCTACCGGAGACACGCAAGATTTGGTGTGAGAAACAGTGGTATAGAATTTGAGGAGAACTTTACATTGGCATTGCATGTACTCTCTTTTTAGTGAATTAAACGATAATTCCAGTTCTCAGTTATCGATGTAGCACTGTTCAAAACTGTTCTTGATAATAATAAAGAGTATTTTACAGAACTACATAGATATAGAACTGTACTATTTCCATGATATCAGTGGGAAAGGCAGAGCCCAAGCCACAAAAACTCCTTGAAAATAAATTTTAGAGAAAAAACACAGTGAGTGTCATTTGTTGCTAGAAGTTAGTAGCTATTCAAATATGAGCTGAAACCTGGCAGCATAATTTTCAAGCCTAATTCCTCATTCCTGATCTATATCTTCACTTGGTTTAGAAATTTGGTGCTGAAATATTTGTGTACGTATGTTTTGTTTTGGGTGGGTGGGGTGGGAGTTGGTATTTTAGTCTTTTCATTCATTCTTTGGTTTAAAAGCCTGCAAATTCAAGTTTTACCCTTGCTTACATGTGCCCAGTGTTGTAGACCAGGGCTGGGCAACTCTTTAGAACATTAGGCCAAGCACTTGTGACCCAGGTGCTGTGGGCTGCTGATTCCCTGCATCTCAAATTCCCTCCCTGCTCTGCTTACTGAGTGCCACTGAAAGCCACGGGGATTGGTGGATTCAGAGCTGAAGGCACAGAGCAGAAGATTTTAATGTGAACCCTTTAAATTACCACTTTAATTTGGCTCCTTTAAATTGGTCATCCCTCCCGCCACATCAGACCTGCCAAGGCTGGATCCAAGATGGCCTGTGGGCCATAAGGTACTGAGCCCTGTTCTAGACATTGTTGGATTCTGTGCATATATGATCAAGGTGAAATTTTGCTCTAAAGTTTGTCATATCCTCAATGTTATTCATTGGGGAACTAGTGTTTTTCATTAGTTTAATATTTAAATGAGCGAGTTATCTGCTTTTGAAAAGCAGTGGCTCCACATGTATATTAGTAGCTTTCTGCAACACATTTTCTGTGCCAAGAATGACATCTACAGAACACAGGGGTATGATTATAACAATTCCTCCAAAATGGTATTGGATCCAAAGAACTTTTGGATCTGACACACTTCCAGTGGATAGGGAGGTATGGGCTGGTTATGGGCCATATGACTAGGACAGATTTGAAATCCTTCCTGGCTCCAGCTCGGGTTTTTTAAATTGGCTTTGAACTGATTTGCAAGTGGCCCATGATTCATTTTTTTTAAGAACACAAAGCAGTGTTTGCTGGCAACCTGTTAAGATATGGTTGCCCCAAAAAGCCTCTCAATTTTTTTTAACCTGAGCCTTTTCTTCACATTTTCTTCCTAAGGCTAGGAACAGAAGTTGCATGTAAACTGGTTTAAGTCATCAGAAACTGGTTTAAACTTGTAACGGAACAGAAGTTCAGTATACATTAATCCATTTCAAAATGGCTGAAACTGGTTGAAGATAAACCTGGTTGAATGTAGTCGTATCAGACTTAACTGATTTGTGTCAAACTGGTTTATGAAACTTATGTCTCAGACCCCTTTCTGGTTTAAGTTAAATCAGAGTCCCCCAGCATCCCAGCATGATTTCCAGCCCTGGGCTGGACTGTGTTGTCTGCTCCAGCAGACGAGGGTTGGGGAGGGGGCAGGGAAGGCAGGGACCCTTGGCTGATATCTGGGTCTAGGTATCTCCCTGGATAACCCCCCCTTCTCCCAAGTACAGGGCTGCCCTGCCCTACTAAACTTACTGGAAATTACTGCTGGCTGTGACTGTGGACTACAAATTCCAGAGCCACTGGGAAGCAGGAAGAAGTAATAAACAACCCTGCAGCGTCCTGCTGCTGTGATTCTGGATGACAAATCCCAAAGACCATGGGGGGCAGCAGGAAGAGGAAGTGAATGCACAGCCCATGCTGGCTATGTGCGATAGAGTCATGCTGTAGCACCTCCTGGCTTCTGGCCTAAGCCACTGCAGGGACGCGGCTGAATTTCCTGAATCAAAAGTGAAGGTGTGTCCAGTTGCTTTTCAAGTTAATCTCTGCATCTTAGACTAACACAAAGACTGAATCGATTCAGCCTTGGGATTTTGGGCTGTCTGTACTTAGCCTAAATGTACCTGATCTCTTCCTATCACATTCAGCTGTGAAGCACCCATTACCTTCAGTGGTTTAGCACTGAGCCCTGTGTGAAGATCTGGTATAAAAGATAAAGATGTATCACTGGTGATGCCTGTCTTTCAAATGATTCATTCATTCTTCCTATTTGACATTCTTTGTGTGTGTAAAGGTTGACTAGTTACCCCACACTTTTTTAGCTTTAACCATCTTACTGATTGGTCTCCCTGTTTTTGTACATCTTTCTTCTGGTAGATCTCCAGTTGAAGCTAATAGATGCTTTGCCTGGGCAAAAACCTGTTTTAAATTAGATGTTCCTCTTGTTCCTTTTTCTCTAGGTTTGCTGTCATTCTCCTCACTAATAACTGAGAGCTCTGTAAGTCACACCACTTATAATAGGTAGCCAGGTGCACTCATTTTAATGCACTGAGCAAGTTAGCATCGCACAGGGTTTGACCAAGCCCTGAAAGTCTTGTTTCTGGGTTCAGTTTAAAATCTTGAAAGGCAGTTTCTTTTATTGGTGATTTAATTGTCATGATCAAAAATCTGGATGGGGTTTCCATAAGACACTGTTCTTCGAAGACTGACCTGTCTTTTACAGTGTATTTTTATGTTTTTAGAGGATCAGGCCAAACTTAGACAGGAAAACCCCTGCCAGGCTATCAGTTGTGTGAATGAGGTAACATTCTTTTGCTGTTCTAGTGATTCCACTAGAACAGCATAAGAACTCCAGCCTCACAAGGAATAGTCTCAGTTATGGCTGCAGCCTCCTGCCCTAGTCAGAAGTCAACTCTCTTCAAGCCAGATAGTGGAATGTTGTGGCTGCTTTAATGTCACATTACTTTCTTCATTACCATAAAGGAAATTATGCTCTTTATATTTGCCACTTAAGGAAAAATTGTATTAAGTTTATATATATATATATATATATATATATATATAATTAGATACTTCCAAAGTACTTTTAATATAGCTGGTATCTAACTTACACATAAGTAAGAAGTTTCAAAATGAAGGCTTTTGTGTTCTCAAATGCTGCTCTGTAATAGCAGCAAGGCTCCATTGAAATAATAGGACTGTACAGCTATAAGTAAACTCAATACCAGTAATGCTAAACACAGATGGTCAAAAACCATGAGTCAGGACCCTAAAATTTCCGATATTTGCTTTCAAATAGTGACATTAAAATAATAGGGGTTTTTTATGCTTTTTGAACTTTTATGGTACCCTGGCATAGCATTTTCATTCTTTTCACCGCAATCAAGAGGGCTAGAAATTGTTTTCATGGGAAGGATGGGGAAGAAACTTCCTATTTATTCATGACTCCAGGAACCGTAAATTTAAGAAAAGCTCCAATTTTCATATGAGTCAAGATGCCCCAAAGATGTATGACAGCTCACTTCTCAAATTTTAGTTCAACATCATCTCCAATATAATTACACTATGTTGCTAAATATATCATTATAGTTATTGTTATTTTTTAAATGAAAGATTGCTATTCTGTTTGCAAATAGGGTCATAGATTTGAGTAAAACTCTTAGTAGTAGTTCTGGGTAAGGGATTGCTCAATGTGGGAAAATAAATAATCCTGCCCCTAAAAAAGACATTATCTGTTCCTAGAGCACAAGCACATGGTAAAACTTTCTTTAAAAAAATTAATATATGTTCTTTAATTAAAAAAACCACAAAGACTTTTTGACAATTTTTTTTCTTACACACTACATTTTTCCTTCAAATATAAGCATGCTTTGTAGTTGAGAAAGATAGTGATTAATTATTAAGACTTTTTAACTCGAGGGAAAGAAAACTGTAATCTTCAGTAAACTACATTGTGCACTGTTGCAAAAATAAAAAAAAGTGGTCCAGGAAACTCAAAATAAATCTTTGGCAATGCTACTGGGCCTAAGCAATTAAATTACTTTCAGTCCATGTAGTATTTTAGGGAAAAAAGTAAAGCTTTCAGCAAACAAATATAGCTAATTAACTATTTGTAATTTGTAAACTTCCTAGATTCTTCAGCATTTTTATTGCACTCCACTAACATTCAGTGACTTGTGACTTTGAAAATGGTACCTTGGTAGTCGTATCTATTCCTTCTGTATATTTAGGCTCAAATCTGCTTACATTAATGACAAATAATGTTTTTCATATTAGTACTGCAAAGCCAAGACTGAAAAAAGTGTAGGTGGAGGTGTGGGGAGGGCAGAAAGAGATCTTATTTCATGTGCATCTTTGCCAATTTTCATTTCAAAATTGGCAAAGATGCATACCTGTTTACAGAATCTCTATCACATAGGGTGATGTATGAGAGTCCTATTTCACTCGCAGGTTATAAATGAGTTTATAACCTTCTTTCTAACGGTCCCTGTATTTTGTAAAATAAACATCTGATGTTTACGTTATTTAGAGAATAAATATGGAACTCCATAGCTCCATATTTTAGTAACAGAGTGAACTATATACATCAAGTACAATTAGTTTTTTTATCCAAAACAAAATGCATATATCAACCTGCTAGTTTTTTTCTTTTATACAAGACCTTGAGTAGAACTGCAATAATAAAATAAGAAAACTACAACAACTAAATAGATCAGCCATAATTCGCTAAAAGGGTCTAAACTAGGGATGTGAATAGTTAAATGATTAATTGTTTAACCAATAAGTTCAGTGATGAGTGGTTGGCTTACCAGTTATCCTTTAGCTTGGTGCTGGCGCAGTCTGGCAGGCAAGGGAAGTCACACAGTACCCTAGCAGGGATCAGGTGGCAGCAGTGCCCTGGGGAGGAGAGGGGAAGAGGGAGAGGAAGCAGGACTAGTACCCCAGCCTAAGAGGAGAACAGGAACAGCTTAATGATTAATCAATTAAGTGATTAGCTGCTTCTTCACAGGCGCTCCCTCCCTCTTAGCACAGGATTTCACCTGGGCTGTGTTGTCTGGCTAGGCTTGCCCCCTTCCCGCCCCTCTTCCCCCAGTCAAACAGTCCTGGGAGCCAGGAGCAGCTCCCAGCAGCAGCTGTGTCTGCGGTGCTGTGTTATCCATTAATTATTTAATCAGTATAATTAGAGGAGGTTAAATGAATAGTTTTTAAACAATATTTAGTCTAAATAGCATACGGACAGACTTTTTTCCTATAGAATAGGGTAGCAGAAGTACATTCTCTACTAGTGTCCTATCCTTCCAGTGCCTACTGTTATCCTTTCCAGCAGAACTCTCCTTCATAGTTTTGTCTACCAGGTTCCTTGAAAAATTATTTTAATGAGTCTCCAGTGGTTCCACTGGTAGCAGGAGTGAGAGCTCTCTTTAAACCAGGGATGAGCAGTTATTTCAGGTGGAGGGTCACTTAACAAGTTTTGGTGAGCTATCGAGGGCCGCATGGCTTTCCCCACCCCTTGACAGTTGCCTTGC
>NW_017728886.1:186612117-186621011 GCF_001723895.1 Crocodylus porosus
TGTGGGGGGGTTTGGGGAGGTTGTGTATATATGGGGGGTTGTGGGGGCAGGGTATGGGTGTGAGGGGGAGTGGGGCCCCCCACACTCCCCCAATAGTGCAGCAGCAAGGGGTCCCGCAGGCGGGATGAACGTGCTTGTCAGGCCAGATCTGGCCCACGGGTCGTATTTTGCCCACCCCTGCTCTATACTCAGCATCCCTTTTTTAGTTGGTCTGCTTTTTTTCTTTCCATGGTATCCTGGATTTTTTCATTTCTTGGTATGGCTTTGTGCCTTCTGATTAAAGTGCCACCTATGTGCTTTCCTTCAGTCCACATTTTGTAATAGGAGCAAAGACAGCAGTTTCTTACATAAAGTAGATATTTTTATATTTAGTTTCAACATAGCACAATGATATAAATTTCTGTCCAAAAGATGTACAGGCATTTCTCATACCTGGGTCCTTCTGGATTTATTTCCCTCAGTTGTTTCATTGATCCTTACAGGAGAAAAATTTAGAAACAAAATAGAGTTTATTAACCACTCCAGATGCGTAATTAGAAACAGAAAATGCTTTTTCTTCTGGGCTGTATTGTAGCCCCATCCAATATGTCCATCAAGACTGTTTATCTTCATGTTCGTGACCTTAGTTTTACCTTCCAAGGCAGGCACAGTCTGTTGCTTCTGAGCTTTGTTTCTTCCAAGAGTTTGCTGATCAAACAACTTTCAAGATATCTTTCTCAGCAGCAGCATTTTGAATGGATTGCAGTGGCTGAGCTTATGAGCTTGAAGTCCAAGAAAAGGATATTACAATATACATGGTGCAAGATGATTGGAGGCCTGGAATTAGGAAGTGGGAGCAGGGAAAAATGGTCAGACATGGCAGATGTGCAGAAAGCAGTGAGTTAGGGTCTAGTCGAAGAGGAGACCAAGGTTAGACTCCTGAGCAACAAAGAGGGTGATTACTATGATTAAAAAGGGTGGGAAGAATTGAAAAATTGGGAATCTTGGGCTGAAGTCTGTTTCATGCAGTTCTTCCCATTTGATAAAAAGGACAGTATATTTCTGAAGCTCTGAGTAGTGAACAAGGAAGCTGTTTTGTTTTTGTTTGCATACCGATTTGTTAGTGTTCACCATGGGGTGATCTTCATCTTTGCTGGGTAGGATTCTCAGTGTTGGAATCTGCAGAATTTGGGAGCTTTGAGAAAAACCCTGATAGTGGTTTCTTTGGGCCTTAAAAAGCAGCTATGTTGTTTTAGGAAGTAGACCTGAGTTCTGGCATTTCTTAGGCGGCTGCCAGATGTGCAGGTAAAGGTGAGATGGGATCTGATGGATGATCCACACAATTGTGCTTCCTGCCATGCCACATGTTATACTTTTACTATTAAAAGTGATCGGAAACTGCTCTCTACCTGTAACAGAAGAGAAATCAGGCACATAAAACTTGTCTATGCCTGTAACAGAACAGAAATTCAGTACACACAGACTGGTTTAAAAATGACAGAACCTGATTTAAGGTTACCCCTCTCCCCTCCTCCACCAAAGGACAAATGTGTGTTCTGCTTGCTACTGATATAAACAGTGCTTACAGAGAAACAGGTAACTTAGATCGATTCCACCTAGGTCCAGATCGAGTCTGTACCTAGCCATGGAGAACAGCATATATAGTTGGGTGCAGCACCTGTAGAAAATGTTGTGTAAGGAGTTTAGATAGGGTGTTTTCCACTGTCTGATGAATTTTGTGAATATTCTCACCATGTCAAGCAACATCTTCAGCAAGTCTTCTGGGAGCCTTTGATATTTGGAAGTTTATAGATCTGTTTTCTGATTATACCAGATCAAGTAACTTTTGAGTTGAAATCTTTCCCAGTGCTGGATGGCATTTTCTTCATTTTTTTCCCTTCTATAACTTTGTCCTCAGCAGATGGGGGTGAGCCAGATAGACAGTGAAGGCAACTTGCATGTCATGGGTCTAGAGACTGGCATCATCTCCCAAAAAGAATAAATTGAGATGAGCCATTGGTGAAGATGTGGGATTGCTTTGGATCCTGAAGCATGGCAGAAATACTTGACGCTATCTGGCAGGCTGCTAATACTGATTTTGATGTGGGAAGGAGTGAGGTTCTATTGCAGTGTAGTAGAAAGTGGTGCTGCAGATGGATGGCTGGTATTCAGCCATATCATCCTTGGCTTCTGGGATTCTGTGGAACTGATATGGAGCTGGTAACAGGAAGTATAGGAGAGGGGCTACCTTTATTTTAGCAACTGGGGTTAGAGAAGAATAAAGCGCTGCTTAGTCATGGCTCCAGACTCAGAAAATTCAGCTGCTGAGCTTGTCCTGAGTAGCTAAGAAAAGGGCCACACTCTTCTTCCTGGCTGTAGGAGGAAGGGGACAAATGATTAAGGAAGTTTACATACATATACACCTATATATGTATACATGAGAGAGTTGTGATATGGTTCTCAGATACAGTCACAGCTACTTTTTTGTTTTTTTGTTCCCCAAAGGAATGGGAGACCTGATTCCCAGCCTCCTATTCTCCACTAAAAGCCAGATGAAAATTTAGGGCACCTATACCCGTGCTCCCGGTGTTTTAATTAGAGTAGCTCTTGGGAGCCACTCTAATTAAAATGCATACAGTGTCTCATGTATTTACCATCTCTGCTCTGCAAAATGTCAGTGGGGGCTCTTTAACTAAAGTCCGTTTGATGAGGTTTAGTTAAAGTGTCCCCACCGCCATTTTGAAATATGAGGATGCTGAATACATGAGATGCTGCTAGCATCTGGAGTGTCCTGATTAGAATGTTCCAACAGACTCGATTAATCGAGTCCGCTCCAACACGCTCTAATCAGAACATGTCAGAGCACATGTAAAAGAACCCAAAGGGACAAAACACACTTATTTTGGTACCTCTCTGAGTTTAGCCAGCTTGTCATTTCTGTTTCCCACACCTTAATGGGACTGACCTCTCCAAGTGAATATAGTGGGCGTGAAAATGTGAGACTTACGGTTTTGGCATCTAAGTCTTTATCTTCCCTTTTTTTACAGAAAAAAGTGCAGTATGTAATAGCCCAAGCTTGCCCAAAAGACCTTGTCACCCCTAACTTGGAAGGAACCCTGCTTTCCTCTACTGTTCAGAAAACAGTTAAATCTCTGCCCCTACTTATTCTTTTGACTTGCTGAAGCTGCCAACACAGATACTCTAAGTGCCAATTGTGGTGTGTTTTGTGAATAGGGACTTGTCTAGTCAAGTTTATACTTACACTGCCAGAATAACCATCATATGAGACAGTTTGTGGACTGAATTTCTTCTGGTGACACAGGAAACAAACTCCATGTATCAGCCAGTAGCCAAAGATTAGAGTAGATGAGGAGTAGTGGCAAGAAGAAAATTTCAGTGATCTTTTTCTATGCTAATGATCAGTAGTATGTGTTAAAATCAACTGAACTCTCAAAGACAAGGTTCAGTAGTTTGCTTGTAGTATGCTTGCTATGCATCCTAATCTAATCATGGTATAAATCTGTTTCTCTCCCTCTGTAGACGACTTTGCAGAAGAGGAGGAGGTGCAGTCCTTTGGTTACAAGAGGTTTGGTAAGTAACAAAGCATCTGTTATTTTGCTGTTCCTGAGTTAAGGTCTAACATTTGTTTTAAAGCCCTTCACTGGAAACAGTAAAACAAGATATGAGTATATGGTAACCACTGGACCAAGACAGATATGCAGAATACAAAAGGGGCTTGGTATGACCTTATCAATAAGCAGCATCCTTTAGAAGTGGTCTTCAGCTAATTGAAGTTTTTAAAAGGTTTTTTTAAACTTCCTTTCACATTCCAAGTTATTGGTTTTTATCTTGTTTTCATAAATACTTCATACAAAGTCTGTTCTTCAGCACTAGTGAATTGCTGCTGATAGTTAAGAAAATGGTATATTAGTGTACCTCGTTCATTTCGTCTTGGCAATCACTCATTCCTTAGGCCTATAGAAGACTATTTTAGTTGTCAGGAATAGCACGATGGGAATTATAATGGTTCCAGGAAGACAACGTGACACTTCAGCTAGAGTTTCTGTATATGTCCTTCTCAAAAGATGGAAGTTATCAAGGCAGAAATAGGTATGGTGCCTGGTTATTCACCATTTAAAACAAGCCCTAATAATATAATAATAGTAACCTCATCACCATTTCATTATTTGCTTCTGATTTTAACACAGTGCAACATGATAACTTATTAATAGCTATGTATGAATATTCTTTACTAATCCTACAATATCAGTTGTCACCTTTTTAAAAAAAACCCAAACCTTTATTTATTGAAATGATTATGGAGTGCATTGGAATCAGTCCCATACAAGTCTAAAAAGGGCCAGAAGCTTCTGAGGCTATTTGCTGTTCTCGTGGGATAACCTTCTCCTTGGCAGCCAACCTTGAAGGCATTCTTTGCCCTCCCAAGGTCAAGGGCCACTCCATCTAATTATCGCTAATGTCATGGTATTGATCGTGTGGAAGTCCTGAGCCCAAGTGTTGCTAAATGCTGGGCAAGATATTTTTTTCCTAGACAAGCAATAGATAATAGCCCATTGGGTCAGACTTTTTGGGGGCCTGTGGTCCAGAGATTCTTTTTTGTTTGGTAGCTGTTTACAGGTAGGTGAAGGTTGTAGTACCTATCAGGCAAAAAACTTACCTTATATTTCTGTCCTTCAAATTATGCATAGCAGTAGGGAAAGAAGTGTCCTCCATCTATATCTACAATCTGGAACAGGAGACCCTTTAGTTGCCCCTGTTTTCAATGGGAATGGGAATTTAAATGATGTATATTAATAAGGCCTCTCCCCAAAATGAGGAAGAGGTTAAGGAGTTGTGGTGTTTGGGAGGTGAGGATTGCATTTGATGACCTCTTCTGCTGAACTACACGACAGTTGCCTGTGGCTGAGCTTTATGTTGGATAGGTCAGCTCACTGTATAGCCAGCATCTGTGGCTTGGAAAGCCTATATAGCTGTACATACTTTCTGCTGGATTAAACCCTAGAATTCCAGCAGATTGTAACTGGTTGTCACCTCCAGCTAGGAAGAGTACAAAATTCAACATGAATTATAAAAATAGTTTCCCTCGAAGTTGCATATTTGCTATGCAGATTCCTTCAGGGTATTCTTGCAAAGGACTGGAAAGTTTTAGTGTGGAAGTCCTCATGTTCTTGTAGCAGTGAAATAGTGTAGCATATTAGGTACATCTTTCCTCCATGAAAACAAAATTCCAGTGTTCAGGGAGGTTTTCCTGACGTCTGCAGAATCTGGAAATAAAACCCTAAACTGTTCTTTGGTTTGGAAGAACCATATGTAAGGGGAAGGCAGGAAATTTCATGTGCATATCCAATACTCACACTGTGGTGGGAATTTTATAATCCTCTTGCATCCCATTCAAATCCTTTCTTGAAATATCTACATTATTTGTTGTTTTCTTTCAGGGAGGCAGGCAAGAGGAGCAATTTTTCAAAAAGAACTGCCAGATCTGAAACTAGCCACAGCCTTCTCCTTCATGCTCGCTATGGTAGCAGGGAAAACTTGCTTTGCCCCTGCTTCAACCTGCTATTCAAAAACTAGTCCTTAATGTCTCCCACTAAGAAATGCATAAATTACCTATTTGTGCATGCCATCTTTGTGTTGCAAGAAATGTTCTTTAATAGTCCAATTACCTGATTTGTGTGTGTGAACAGTACAAATTGGAGTAATTATGTGATATATACACACACATACACAGTGGGGTGTTAACCTCTTGAACTTGGAGGTAGATACCACTACTTGGAATGGAAACCTGCCATCTAGTTTAAAGTCAGACTCTGTGGGTATCAAAGTCAAAATATATCATAGAATGCTAGTTTAAGGTTGTAAGTGAGAACCAGGACGTGTGAGTTTTTAATCCTGACTTCAGTGCTTTAGTCTATCTTGGAACAAGTTTCCTTGCCTCAGTTTCCTTATCTGTAAAGTTGGTGGTACTGGGCACCTCCCTACCTCCCCAAGATGTTATAGGGACTAGATATTTGTAAAGGTCTTTGAATCAGAAAAGCGTAATACAAGTGATGGTGTTGTGGATATATTAATTAAGGATAACTGAAGAATTCCCTTTAGTGCATCTACTAGGCTGCTGTTGATTGCCAGGCTCTTCTTGGAACATGGTTTTTACAGAGCAGGACACTATAACATTGTTTCTGCATGAGCCCTTAATGTAGGAGCTACTGTGTTGATGTGATCAGCTGGAAGCAGTGCTTTGCTGTAATATCAGTTTCTCATATATAGCCCCCTGGCAGAAGTGACATTGGCTCAAGTACCACTGACCCCAACTTGGTGGAGGGGGCGGGGAGGGGGTTGTTTGGAGCATAAAGTACTCCATAGAGACTGAGAGCTAAAGCCCGTCTGATTTCATTAAAAACATGGCTCACAGTGAGTAATTGCTGGCAGCTGGAAACAGTTGTTGGTCAGTGTTTGGCAAGCAAAGCTTTGACCAAACCACTTCCCTAGAATTCAGCTAAAGAGATTATTATTAGCTACATTGTTTTTGTTGCCATTAGATCTGTTCATAGAATGATCTGATCTGTAATGTTTCAAGTCACTGAGAAGAAAAGAACACTGATAAACAGTCTTAACTCCCGATGTACTCTGTTTCATTGATGTTTACTGGAAGAAGAAGACATCCTTGGAGAAACCTTTTGTTTTTTGGAGGAAACTTTTGAAAAAATAGACTAAACACAGATCCACCCTGCCAATACACACCACTTCTCCTCTTTGAATCTTCCTCTCTCTCTCTCTCTTACAAGCTAATTTCAAATAAATTATGATGCCATCATTCTTTTCAACTGGGAAATATTAGACAATTGTATTAAGCCAAACTTACTAAATATAACTTACAAGTATATTTACTAACATCCACTGCAAACTGGCCCATTGCATGATGCTACCTGGAAGTATGCAGGACCATGTATTTTTTCTTTGGCCTAAGCCAAGAATAATATTGCTGAAAGAAATCAGGGAGATTGAGGAAAATGTTCTTTCCAGCTGAGCAATGGTTGAGGCTGTTTACTTCTTTTTAATGGAAGCTGCAGATGTGCACAAAAACTGCCAAGAATGAGTTGCCTGCTGACTCCGCTGTCCATTACTCTGGATTGCTATGATGAGCCTGCACTTGACAAAGTGTGCTTCTTATCACCATTACTTCATTATCAGTGCTGGTAGCTATAGTTTGAAGTTATACTTTGTAGCTATACTTTGAAGTTATCTACCCCAGATAACAAGCTAGAGCTCCTGCCATTGTTTTCTTCTGCAAAACTACCTTAACCCTTTGCTCACAATGTTATTTCCATCTTTTCCTTTAGAATGACCACATTTGGAGACTATCTTTTCTAGGGCATGCATCTCCTAATTTCTTGTGGATTTTTTTTAGTAGCCCCTACCCAAACACAGTTAAGATTTTGAAGGGGATATTAAAGCCCCTGCATCAGTGCTTAAGCCAGCCTCTAATGGAGACCAGGTTGAGAACCATATGGGGACAGATTAATGCATACTTATTTACTGTGGTAGTCTAACATCCTCTGCAGCAGAAGCTGGCAACCTTTTGCTATGGTGGGCTGAAGCTTGGAAATTGGCCCCCTGCCACAGGCTGAAAAATTCTGCATCCCAGCAAGCTGAAGCTACCTGCTCTTACCTTGTTGCAGATAATTGGCTCCTGGCTGCAGATACCATGTAGAATGGTGCAACAATGACGGGGGCAGGCAGCTTGGCACAGCTCTGTGCCATCCAATCCCTGTGCTTCCCCAAGACAGATTGGATCTTTCTGGGCCAGACCTGACCAATTTGCAGTTTGAATGTGTACTCAGGACTGCAACACATTGAGCTGGGTCAGAGCAGCCATGGCTAATTAGGCAACTCCACAGTAAATCTCTTGTGTAGATGTACCTACAGTGGATAGAATACCAAAACAGTTGCAGACAGTATGCTCACCTGTGATTTGTGGGACTGAAGTATAACTTTCCTACTGGTGTAACTTATTCTTCTTATATCTGGCTTAAATTTCCTAATTTTTCTAACCTAAAATTCTTAACATGGCACAGAGGTTGGGAACAAAAGCCAGGATGGATCTTGCTTGATGTTAATAGAACAAGACCCTTTCTGGCATAAGTGATACAGTGTCTGTGCTGGAGTGTTTGTCTCCCTCTCCCAGTTGAACTCTGTTATGCTGCTGCCAGGCATATATTTGCATGTGTTCACATACCTGTATTCATAGCAGGATGTATTTGAGGTTGTATGAAACACTTTGGTGTTATTCAGACCTGTTATTCTACAGTAGACACAACCATATACTGAGGAGTTCTACAGGATTATCTTGTTTCATTTTACTTTTTACTTATACCTTTTTTTTTCTTTTCTTTTTTTGGACCCCCTTTTGCCCTGTGGACAATGCTGTTTCACAGCTGCATAAAGTCACTGGTTCACACAGGGAATGTTCTCCTGCAGCCTCTTTTCCTTTTCCTTCAAAAGGGCACTTGCATAGCACCTCATTTATTTTCTAAACAGGATGTGTTTTGAAAATATTTTACATCCCACAGATTTCATAGACACTAGGGCTGGAAGGGACCTTGGAAGATCTTTGAGTCCAGCCCCCTGCCCCAGGGGCAGGAAGTCATCAAGGGTCATAGGATCCCAGCAACATAAACATCCAAATGTCCCTTGAAGGCATTCAAAGTAGGTGCTTTAACCACCTCCGGCGGCAGTCTATTCCAGACCTTGGGGGCTCAGACAGTAAAGAAGTTCTTCCTTATGTCCAGCCTGAAATGGTCTTGCAGGAGTTTGTGACGATTGGACTGTTTTGTCCCTTGGGGTGCTCTGGTGAGCAGGCATTCTCCCAGATCCTGATGCACACCCCTTATTTA
>NW_017728886.1:186621111-186634913 GCF_001723895.1 Crocodylus porosus
CTGTTGAGATAACATCACCAGTCTGAAATGTGCTGCTCTCAGGTATATCAGGAGGTTGAGGAGGGACTATGGGGATGGGGGAGATTCCTAGGGGCCCAGTGGTGTCCCAAGCCCCAGGGTAAAAGCCCAGCATAGGAAGGGGCTCATAGCTTGTGGGCCTACATGGGGGCTACGCAAGCCCCTCATTAGACCTGGCAGGGGTAAGGCCAGGGTCTCAGATTTCATAGATTTCGTAGACATTAGGGCTGGAAGGGACCTCGGGAGATCATCGAGTCCAGCCCCCTGCCCAAAGGGCAGGAAGTCGGCTGTCTATTCCAGACCTTGGGGGCTCAGACAGTAAAGAAGTTCTTCCTTATGTCCAGCCTGAAATGGTCTTGCAGGAGTTTGTGACGATTCAGCCGTGTCATCCCTTTGGGTGCTGTGGTGAACAAACGTTCCCCCAGATCCTGGTGAGCACCCCAATAAACTTATAGGTGGCCACCAGGTCCCCCCTGATCCTGTGTTTTTCCAGGCTGAAGAGTCCCATAGCTTGCAAACTGTCTTCATAAGGTCTGTTTTCCTGACTTCTGATCATGTGCATGGCTCTCCTCTGGACTCTCTCAAGCTTCTCCACACCCTTTTTGAATTGTGGAGCCCAAAACTGGACGCAGTACTCCAGCTGCGACCTTACCAAGGGCAAGTACAATGGGAGATTGATGTCCTGGGATTTGCTTGAGAAGCATCTATGGATCCAAGCTAACATTTTGCTCGCTTTACTAGCTGGAGCATCACATTGATGGCTCATGTTCATCTTGTGGTCAATCATGACTCCCAAGTCCCTTTCATGCATAGTACTAGCCAGCATAGCACCGCTGAGCCTATAAGGATGCTGCAGGTTTTTCCTCCCAAGGTGGAGAACCTTGCATTTTTCAGTGTTAAACACCATCATGTTCTCATCTGCCCATTTCCTGAGCCTTCCATGTTTACCTCCATGTGTAAATTGTCATCCCAGGTGTGGAAATGAATCCAGCAGCTTCTGACTCCAAAATAAGAACGTTAGAAGACCCTACTATCATACAGTATTGTGGAACCTACCGCATAAAAAGAAAATCTGTTATTTTAAAATAATATAGATCATAGCCCAAAAAATGAGGATACTTTTGTAATGAGTAGCACAAGAATAATTGGACAAGATCCCTCTAGCCACTAATTTCTAAATATTAATTGTGAATAGTATCATCCCTCTACCTTTTGATAGTATTAAAACAAATTTTAAAGAAAAGCTACATAAAAAATTAAACTGTAATTGAGAGGAAAAATCTAGATACATTTTCACATAATAAAACAAACAAACTTTCTTTTATTAACATGGTGCAGAATTATCACTATAAGCATATGTTTAAACACTCCTTTTGGTATTTTCTGTTAGTTGCAGAAATAACAATGTGACAAAGTAATCAGTAAAGATAACCACGCTCTATCATGCATTAGCAGGTGCATCACAGACAGGTCCAGGGAGGTGATACTTCCCCTCTATATGGCATTGGTCAGGCCACAGTTGGAGTACTGCGTCCAGTTCTGGGTGCCACACTTCAATAGGGATGTGGATAACCTCAAGGGGGTTTGGATAACCAGAGGAGGGCCACTCATATGGTTAGGGACCTGCAGGTAAGGCCTTATGAGGAGAGACTGAGGGAGAAGGCTGAAAGGGGATCTTCTGGCCATTGACAAATTAATTGGGGGGAGGGTGGGGCATCAAGAAATAGGAGATGCTCTGTTTACAAGGGTGCCCCTTGGAATAACCAGGAACAAAGGCCACAAACTGATAGACAGCAGATTTAGATTGGACATCAGGAAGAGCTTCTCCGCAGTAATGGTTGACAGAATCCAGAAAGGGCTTCCAAGGAAGGTGGCGCCCTCCCCTACCTTGGGGGTCTTTAAGAGGAGACTGGACAAGCACCTGGCTGGGGTCATATAACGCCAGTGCTCTTTCCTGCCTAGGGCAGGGGGTCGGACTCAATGATCTATTGAGGTCCCTTCCAACCCTAACAGCTATGAAACAATGAAACATTTATTTATTAATAATGCACAGACAAAAAAAAATCCCTACCCTTTATCCTTTGATTAATCCAGCCCGTTGTTCAAACCTGTAACAACACACACAAAACGTCTTCATCAATCTAGCAGTGTGCTACGTGCACATAAACCTTAAGTCTTCAAACAAAATATAAGCTTTAGGAGACTGAGTCAACTTTTCTTTTAAGTTTAAAAATATGCAGTGGAGGATTTCACTCCTCACAAACCACAGAGTGCAATGGGGCATTTTTAAAAAATAGGTGTCTACAAATTTAATAAAAAATTAGTAAGCTAGTATTAATAACGAGCACAGATAGGTCACCTCTAGTTCAGCATTCAGAATTTAGCAAATTATAAAAATGTGTCTGTTTTCTAATATTAATTAAGGCCATGCTCAGTGCAAGCCTTCATGTTGTGATGTGTTTTAGGATGGGAACTTCCATCTGAATTGTGGCCCTTGTATCTGAGAAGGGCAGTCAGGCAGAAGCCAGCTTTATCTCTTCACTTCTCCTACAAGCTAAGGTTGCTGACACTGTACATAAATTTCCTGAAACAGTCCCATATACTCTGTTCTGACCTTGATTTTCAGAGCATGTGGTCACATAATACATCAGAGAAGATAATGACAAGTCTTTTTCCCAAACGGTCTGTTTCCTGGATCTAGATTTGCACTGGAAAATATGACATTTCCTGATTTAAAGAAGAAAAGTGGGGAGGTAGGAGATAGACCCCTAGACTTGCATATCTGAGCCCAGTCCTCTCTCAAGGATTTCTACAATTGCTATCATGTGGCTCTTTTCAACCTGCCTGGTTGTAGCAGATCTTTCAAGACTTTTTCCAGTAGTTTAGTATTACTTCTGTGAGAGGCAAGGATTTTTTTTGGTTGGCATCTTTTACTGAACCAAGTGCATAGTTGGGACAAAGTTAGACAAACTTTCAAATGCAAAACATTCTTCTTCAGGTCTGAGGAAGTTACCACTATGCAGTTAGTGTTTGCTTTTCTCCTCAGATCTAAAGAAGGATGTTTTGCATTCAAAAGCTTGTCTAATTTCCTTGGACCATAGTTTGGATAAAAGATACCAACCAAAAAATTCTTTGCCTCCAACATAATTGCTTGACCACCACAGCTACAACATCACCCTAACACTATCCAGTACTTCTGCCTGAGTTATTCGTATCCTTATATAGAGATAATCTCCCTTTCAAAGAAATCTTTTTTGAGCTTTGTAGATAGGGGAGTATACCCCACCTACTTGCTCCCACTCAGCATGTGCTGGCTTAGAGTGGCCTTGAGCATGTCCCAGCATCACTCTTCAAACTCTGTTCCTTAATACAAACTCAGAGTCTTTCTAAGGTGGCCTCATGGCCTCATATCCAGGATCTGGGGCTTGTTGCAGAGGAATGGGTGGGTGGGGTGTTCATCTTGGTGGTGAGCCTGATTCAGACACAGTAGTGGTATAGAAATTTACAAAATTGTTTTACAATGTATGCTCAATGCACTTAGCAAGGAATTGATGAAACAAAGGTTGATATGCATGAGCAGGATGATCATTATAGAGTACATACAGAAATTTGGGGAAATAAGGGGGGGATTAGATCTCTTTAAAAATGGCGACCCGATCTAACTTAGTTTGTCCAGGTGTGGACCTTACACTTAGATCCTTCATTAGCGTGAACTGTACAGAAGTTCAGAACAGTTAGTTTGGTCTAAAGATGGCCAACCTGGTCTAAGTTAACTCTACCTCCAGGGTAGTCTAACTTAGATCGGGTCTGGCAATTAAACTTTTGTACAATTCTTAGGGCTGGGAAAGCCCAACCACTGGCGCCAGTCCCAGGGCTGCACTTTCCCTAACTCCCCTTCCTCCCTGGCTCTGGGCTATTTTTAGCCCCTCCCAGCCTCTTCTCTAGATGGACAACCCCCCCTGCAGACCAATTAGCCCCCTGCCCAAGCTTGCCTCAGGCTATTCCTGGTGCTGATTTTACCAGTGTTTGCTAGTGCCAGGAGCCTAGGAAGTAAATTGGGGTGGGGAGAGGGGCAGGCAGGATGGGAGGGTTAGTTCACTGGAGGTTTGGGGGCTAAAAATAGCCCCTGGTCCCAGGTGCTGGGGGAGAGAGCCATCCTGTAGATCCCTCTAACACCCTTGATCTCACCAAACCCCCCCAGACCCTACCAAACCCCCCCAGCAGACCCCGCTTGCCCCTCTGATCTTCCTAATCTCCATTGTGAACCCTGCTTGGCCCCCTGATATTCCTCAACCCACCCTGTGGATCCTACTTGCATCCCTGATCACACTAATACCCAAGCTGAAGCTTGCTTGCCTCCCCAACCCTCTACAGAGTCCTCTTAGTAACTAACATGGGTAACTCAAGTCATTCCAGCTGTGTATTATACAGGCAGCCTAATTTTTCTTAGTCATGGGGTTTGGCATCTAAAATTGTCTGAATGCAATGAAAATCGCTGAGGCATTTCATTTGCATGTTTAGAATCATACCTGTTTGACCAACCTTATCCATTTTTTGAGATGTGTTGAGAGGAGATGCATAACACTGAGTTTACCTTCCCTTTATTGGAATTAGAAAACAGCTGCAGGAGCTTGAGGGGCTGTGTGCTTCTGTGTTTTGGTGGTGATAGTGGTGTTATACCTGAGGAACTAAATTTTCAAACTGTATGGTATATAATGTTTAAGGATTTTGCTTTTTCTGTAAATTGGTACAATAGGTGGATAGATCACAAAATACCTAACAACTAGTAATTAACGAGATTTGCCACCCAGTTACACACAATGCTGTTCAAGTGGTTTAAATCAATTACCGGAAAATGACTGCTCTAAACAGACACACAGAATTGTCTCATCAGAATTCAGCACCTCTGTGATGGAACAAAGGAAATACTGTGAAAGAAATGAAGATTAAAAATGAGTAGCCTGTCCTGAAAAGATGAACACGGCAATGACTGGAAATATTTGTTAGAAAATAATCCCCCAGTCATATATGTTAATATTTCACTGTGTGCATTCTCGCCAATAACTTATGAAATTGGCATTCTTAGGTATTATTCAAATAAATGTTATGTACATATAGCTATTACTAATTCCTTCTCTTCACTAAACTACAATAATTTCAACGATGTCTTCATACAGTTAAACATTGCTGAACTGTAATGTAAACTTGCTCTACTTAGGAAATAATTTAGCCTTGTTAGGCAGAAGGCAGGTCAGGGAAGCACTTTTATAGACTAGCTCATTTAGGGAGGTATGAGCTTTTGTAAGCTACAACGTAGTTCAGTGGTGTTCAACCCTTTCCCGCAGGAGGCTGGATGGGCTGTACCTGGTCCGACTGCAGGCTGGATGGTGGTTCTGATCCAGTACCTGGGCACTCATGCAGAAGCCACCATCTAGTCATGCAGAAGGGGGCAGGAATGAGACCAGCCTGAAACTGGCCCTGCAGGGGGCAGGACCTTACCCAGCCCTGCAGTGAAGCGGGGGGGAGGTGTGACCCGGCCCCATGGAGGGGCAAGGGTCATGGTCTGGCCCTCTGGGGAAGAGGGCATGGCCTGTCCCTGCAAGCGGAAACAGGGCCCAGCCTTTGCACAACCCCGCGGTGGGGAAATGGGAATCTTGTGTCAGGAAGGAGTGGTGTGGCTGTATTAATGGCCACCCCTCTCCACTGCCACATTTCCTGACCTGTGAGGAGTCCAGAAGGCCAAACGCGATGGCCCACATTTGGCCCACAGGCCAGAGGTTGAGCACCCCTTAGTTCATCAGAATGGACTTGCAAACATGAGGAGTACTAAATAGGAAGGAATAAAATAATTTAAATACAAAAAATAGGGAAAGGGGGAGAAAAGGATAGGGGAGGGGGCACTGCTGTGTGAGGCAAAAGTAGGTTGAAGAGATCAGAAAGGAAAAACAAAACAGTTAACCTACTAAGGGACGTAGGGGTTATAAAAGCTAGCTCAGGGAATGGTTTAAGAATCCAGAGTTTCTGTTTCTTTAGCACAGTCCAGTCTCTGAATAATTTTTGTCCTGCAATTTTGCATTCAAGTTGCTTTTTAGAGTTTTGTTTTCTAAGAACAGCTACTCCACAATCAGTAAGAGAATGTCCAGGGTGTTTAATGTGTTCTGCCACAGGCTTTTATGTCTTTCTAGAACTGATGTCAAATTGCACATCCCTACATGAAAAAATGAATGAAGAACAAAATAGACAGCAGTGGGACATTGTGAGTAGGTGATGGCATATATAACATTACACTACTTAGCTTATTTCATTCAGTAGCATAACAAGTAAGAAAGTTGTTGCACTGAATTTCCTTCTGATGGCTTGGCTATGGCACAGACACAGGTGCTAGTGAAATGAAGCTAGCTACATAAACCTAAACATAGGTGCAACTTTCTCTTGGTTAAATATGTTGTACTAGTGGCAGTCAGAAATAAAATGCACATCAGGTACCATCAGGTACACATCCTAGGTGCTACTAAAATTAATGACACAGATTCCCTTCTGCTCTCTGGAAAACCTCTTGAAATACAGGAAGATCAAACTTACAGGAAGCTCAAACTTCAGCAAGTTACAGTCTGGAAATTCATGACACCACCGTATTTGAATCTCAGTTCTGCAAAGTCATGGGCTATTTTCCTCTTGATGAATGTTGATGAAGAAGAACTTTGGAGGAGGTCAAAGCAGGAGGTTAAAACTTGGTCTTGGCTAAAGGAGACAATCTGGTGAGGGACTTGAATATAGATGGTAGCCTGGGCAGCAGCAACCACAAAACCATCACATTCACTATCCATCATAAGGCAGGCAAATCAGCTCACAAGGTTGAAGTTTTGGACTTCAAAAAAGTGAATTTCAACAGGCTCAGGGCAATAGTAGCAGAAGCACTGTGGGACCAAGGATCAAAGGTGAGAGGAGTGCATGAGTGGTTCTTCAAGGACACAATCCTTGAAGCCCAAAAGAAGTCCATTCCCATGCAGAGGAAAGGTAGCAGAAGGGCTGGTAGCTTAATAGGGATATCATGGCCCTCTTGAAAAAGAAGAAAGAAGCATACAAAGAATGGAAACTTGGGATAGTCCCCAAGGTGGACTATACAACAATGCCCTGCATTTGTAGGGAGCAGATTAGCAAGGCTAAGGTGACAACTGAATTTAAATTAGCAAATGAAATCAAGGAAAATAAGAAATCCTTCTTCAGATATGTAGGGAGTAGGAAGAAAACAAATGGAAGTGTGGGGCCATTCCTTAACAACTCAGGACAGCTGATTACCAATGCGCAGGAGAAAACTGAACTCCTGAATGACTACTTTGCTTTGGTATTTCACTGGACTAAGGGGAAAATCATACTAGATAAGGTTCAGAATTGGCATGGGGGGAATGGCCACCTTCCTGCTGTTGCTGTTGAACTGGTGTGTGATCAGTTAGGAAAGTTAGACATTTATAAGTCAGCAGGATCGGATGAACTTCATCTGAGAGTGCTGAAGGAGCTGGCCGCAGTCATCACAGGACCTCTGGCAAAACCCGTCCAAAACTTGTGGTGCCTGGAGTAGGTCCCTGAAGATTGGAAGAGGGCCAATGTGCCCATCTCCAAGAAGGGGAGGATAGAGGATCCAGGCAACTATAGGCCAATTAGCTTAACTTCTATCCCAGGAAAAATCCTGGAAGAATTAATCAAGGAGTCCATGTGTGATACGCTTTCAGAAGGTAGGATTCTGAACAGTAGCAAGCATGGCTTCATCGTAGGCAGGTCTTGTCTTACCAATCTCATCTCCTTCTACGACCAGGTAACTTGCCACCTGGATAAGAGAGAGGTCGACATTGTATACCTAGACTTCCAAAAGCCCTTTGATCTGGTATCCCATGATGTTCTCACAGGAAAATTGGAGGATTGCAGGTTTAATTGCTTGACTGTCAGGTACTGCAGGGTAGGACCCAGAGACTTCTTATGAACAGATCTGTATCATCCTGGCAAGAAGTAGCCAGTGGTGTCCCTCAGGGGTCCATGCTTGGTCCAGTGCTTTTCAACATCTTTATCAATGATTTGGAAGTGGGGGTGAAGAGCTCACTGGCCAAGTTTGTGGATGACACCAAGTTATGGGGGAGCATGGTCACACTTGAAGATAGGCTGCAGATACAGGCAGGCCTAGACAGGCTGGCAAGTTGGGCAGATCAGAACCAGATGAATTTCAATATTAAGAAGTGTAAAGTGCTCCATCTGGGGACAAAGAACCCCCAACATAATTACAGGCTCAGTGGCACCAAACTGACTAGCACCATGGCTGACAGGGATCTAGAGGTAATAACAGACCATAGTATGAACATGAGCCATCAGTGCAATGCTGTAGCCAGCAGGGCAAACAATACTCTGGCATACATCAACCGATGCACCTCAGGCAAAAGCAAGGAAGTGATTCTTCCCCTTTACTCAGCATTGGTGAGACTGCAGCTGGAGTACTGTGTCCAGTTCTCGGTGCTGCACTTCAACAAGGACATGGAAAAGCTTGAGAGAGTCCAGAGAAGAACCACCCATATATCAGAGACTTGCAAGGCAAGCCATATAAGGAAAGGCTGAGGGATTTGGGCCTCTTCAGCGTAAAAAAGAGAAGGCTGAGAGCCATGAACACTGCTTGCCCCCGGAGGCAAGATCCCGCAGGCTGGCAAGATCCCGCAGGTGGTGGCAGCGCTGTTGGCGATGGAAGCGTGGCGGCGGCAAGTGGGGAACTCCCACAGGCAGCTGCAGTGCTATCAGCAGTGGTACGGGGGAGTGGGGAGTGGTGAGCACTGACTGGCAGTCGGCAACCACCCACAGATACCACCGACAGTCTCAGTGGTGGCCAGCGGTGATTGAGAACCCCCTGCAGATGCCACTGGCAGTGTCAGTGGTGAGGAGTGGGGGGCAAGCAGCGCCTGCCTGCAGGTGCCACCAGCAGTGTGGGTGGTGCCTTTGCGCAGGGGGTGCACCACCAAGGGGTGCATGTGTACCCGCATGCATCCTCTACGCATTGCCAGTGCTGAAAAGAGACTTGGTAGCAGCTTACCTCTACATCAGGGGATACATCAAGGGCTCAGCGGACAACTGTTCACCAAGGCACCCTTGGGGAAAACCAGGAATAATGGCCACAAACTCCTGGAAGACCATTTCGATCTTAACACTAGGAAAAACATCTTCACAGTTAGGGTGTCCAGACTGGATCTTGGACAGTCACCTCGCTGGGGTCCCCTGACCCCAGTTATCTTTCCTGCCTAGTGCAGGGGGCTGGACCCACAATCTATGAATCTTTGAAAGCATCTCATAGGATCAGGCCATCATTGTTTTCCCAACAAAGCAGTTCTTGTATAAAGCTATGGTATTTATGTTACTTTCACAGGTCAGCAAGCTGTAAGCAACAAATAATGTTAACGGCTAAGAATTGCATATTTTAATCAACAGCTCAAAGACAAATCTTCAGTATAACCTAGCCTAACAGAAGAACTGATGTACATGTGCACTTGATAAGACATTTAAGTTAAAAAGCCTTGGATTCTTTTGACACCTTGCTAGAAAATCTCCCATGCCTGTCTGTATGCTTGCATTTAAAGGAGCAACCCTGTTCCCTCCTTTCTGTTTTAGACATGTTCCATTGAGGGGAAAGAGCCGATTAAATTGTTAGTATGACATTTTGTCAGCTAAAGTCTCAATAGAATCAAAATATCACAATGTTTTGACAAATAATGTTATTTAATATTATATCAAGGTTCCCTGCCTCTATTTGGCTGTTGTCTTTTTTTCCCCCCATGCTTGAAGGAGTGCAAACCAGTAAGTCACACAGAATCAGGCCTGAGCACTCTTTGCTCTGACATATTCAAAACCTTACCTTGTGGTTAGTTTCCTAGGACAGAAAGCTGGAGAGATGTGATTATACTGTATTACAGCTGCAAGCAGCAAGAATTTTGAAGTTAGTGTTTATATAAACCAAATTTTATGTCTAAAGATGCATTCAGCTATCACATAAGATGAGAGAGTCATTTAAATGACTTCCATATTTAGAGAGGTGCTTTCCATATTCGTCTTGATACTTCATTGCCTTGATACCAAGTCAAATAAAGTTATGTTATATGGGGGCTATTGTCAACCTTCATCTATAGATCTCTGTATTAGATTATAAAAATCCTCAATGTAAGGAATTCCATGTGTTCCCTGGCTGGAAAAACCTGCTGGTGACTGACCTAGAAAAGCTGCTTTAGGAAGAATGTGGCTTTGGGAATAGACTAAATGATGGACTTAAAAGTATTTTATGCTGGGCATGACTGACAGACAATGATGAGAAAGCCTATATGGTTTTGCTGTTGGTATAATGGAATTGAAATCAAATCAAAGGCCAGTGTGCAGAAATATAACACAGCCCAAGATGGGCAAAGATGAATGTTTTACTTTCTCTTTATTACCTGTGTTAATATTTGTGGTGTTTGACTTAACCAAAAGCAAAGCAAGGCAAATGGATAGTTCTTCTTGCTGGTGGCTAAGTGAGTGGGCTGAAATCTTGGGAGGAGTAGAAACATAAGCACATCTTGGAAGATGTATGAAATGGAAGAAGGCCTCTCTAGTGTATAGGAAGAATGTGGAGAAGTGTTGTGCAATCAGTCCTTTGACTGTTTCTATGTGCTACAGACACTTGATATTCAGCTCAGTCAGGAATACATCCAGACTGCTTCCACTCTGTCCCAAAGCCAAAAAGTGGGATTGATGCCTTAGAAAAATAAAAATATGTAAATATAATGTTATTTATTTTTAAATTTTCTCTCTTCATGAAACAAGTGGAAATCTTTGTAGGAGGTTCAGCATGCAAGGGAAGAACATGTTTCAGTTTAATGCAAGTATGCTGGTGTTGTGGGTTTTGGAGTTGGTTAAGATATAAATGGAAGAGGGTGCTCTGGGGTCTTGTTCTACTGACCATTATTTGGGCTGAGTTGGAGTTTTCTAAAGAACTGAAGTTGACTGAATGTGTTTTTTAGAGCAATGATTCTTAACTAGGGTGCCACAACACCCTGAAGTACCTTGAAATCCTTTCAAAGATGCCATGGGGTACCACACACAATGTTAGCACTGCTTGATTTACAAACAAGATTCACAAGATAAACTCAGATTTCAAATAGAAATCCATAGTTCTATTTCTTTGCAACAGAAAAGCTGTTATTTTTCTGTAGGTAAAAAAAGTGAGAAAACTAAGAGCTAGCATTTTCTGAGGGGTGCCTTGAGTCTATTCAGGGTGCCTCAAATCTGTCCCAGGTGTCTTTGAGTGTGAAAAGGTTGAGAACCGCTGGTTTAGAGGATGGCAAGATGGGGACAAATTTGGATGGGATTGTCTTTGTGTATCTTACAAATAGAATTTTTTTTTAAAAGAAGCTTTGCACCTTGGAAAGTGTATGTTAGTGTATATTAGCTTCTAGAGCTTGTTTCTGACAGGAAAGGTACCTGCGATATAAAGGAACATGAAAGATCAGAGAGAAAGTCTATCCATCCTAGATGAGAAGCAGGCTTCTTGCAAACTCTGTTCAGATGGGTAAACCAGTCTAGTGGTGAAAAATACATGCCTTTTTAAATTTTGTTTGGAGTTAAAATTTCATTTTGGTGTATGTCCAGGTTACCTGCATATATGATTCAACTGGTAACAGAAAGATCCTTCACTGGTATTTTGTTTCATCATGTAATAGAGAAAATCTGGTTATAATTGCAGGTTTACCTCCAATCCAATACTAATAAACAGTACTAGCCAAGGATTGTATATTAATACCATAAGTAGTTCATACAGTCAAGAGATCTCTTTCCCCCTTCCTATAGCATTTTTACCAACAGAACTTTGATGTCTAACTTCTCAGATGTCATTTGCCTGCCTGTTTTTCTGCCTAACTGAATATTTGAATGGCCTGTGGTTCAGTCTTCAAACGAAGAAAAAAAATCGTGGTTTGATTGGGGATACGGTATATAGTGGTCTATGTAACTCGGCATTTCTTGAATCAGAAAAGTAAAACTCAAATTAAAAGTTAGAGACTTCCTTGAAAAACATGTCTTTCTGTACATGCTAACTGAATTCCAAGAGCCAAGTTCTATCGTGTGCAGCACACTATCACATGCCTTCAAGAATTTTGCACGCACAAAAATTTGTAGGTGTAAATGTATATAAATGTACAAATTCCATGGTGGGAGGAAAGGACATAAACACATAGGTTGGGTTACATTTTTTTTGAATATTTGCCCTGCAGGGCTAGAGACAGACATTACGAATAAACTGGTTTAAGTGATCAGAAACTGGTTTAAACCTGTAACAGAACAGATGTTCAGTGCACATAAACCAGTTTCAAAATGGCCAAAACTGGGTTGAAATAAACCTGGTTGAATGTAGTATCAGACTTAACTGATTTGGTTCAAACCAGTTAATGCAATATCTGTCCCAGACCCCTTGCTGGTTTAAGATAAACCAGACACCCCCAGCATCCTGGCATGCTCTCTGGGCCTGGTGGGGCTCTCTGCTCCAGCCACAGGGCTGGCCCCTCCCCTCTGCTCTCTAGCTGAAGCAGGGACCGGCCCTAGCAGAGACACCAGCCAGCATGGCCCCATTAAGGCAAAGTGGGCAGGGGGGTGGTTAATTCTTCCCTCCTTCCCCCACCACAGTCAGGGTCAGCCTATCTGCCGGGGAGCAGAGGGGAGGGGGCTGCAGCGATGGCCCCTGGACCTGGCAGACCCCCCACTGCAGGGAAGGGAGGGAAGAATTAACCCTTCTCCCTGCCTCCTTCACCTTAACAGCGCCATGTTGGGTTAGTTGTCCTGCGGGGTGGGGAGTGGGGCTCTATTCCATGCTGGGGGCACTGTTCCCACTCCTTCTCCTCCCAGGGTGAGGAGGGGGACTCTGTGAGGCACTGGATGGGAACTCTTCCTCCTTCTCCCCTTCACCGTGCCACCCCAGGGCTGGGAGGGGGTGCTCCATGCAATGCTGCCCAGCCCCAGAGTGGGGGTGGGGGACAGGGTACAGGGGAAGGCTTTGTTCCATGCTGGGGGGAACTCTTACCCCTCCTCCCCCCGAGGGGCAGTGGGAACACAGAGCTCAGCTGGGCAGGGTGTGGGTATGTGTGGTGTGAGGGAGGGTGGGGGGTGTAGAGACCTCTACACACTCTCCCCATGACGTGCAGCCCCCACTGCCTGGCAGCAGCAGTAGGTGGGGAGGTCAGGGCGCTCATGTCCAGCACAGGTGCGGTTCTAGCCAGTGCTGTGTAGGGGCGGGGGAGTGGAGCCTGCCTTATCTCTGTGGTTCTGCTCCCTGAGCCTGAAGCTCCTGCCCTTGCAGTGAGGGAAACCCTACACTGGAGCTAGCTGCTTCCCCCAGTCCCTGCTGTCCAGGTCCCAAACTCTGCTGGGCGTGGAAGGAGTCTTGCCCCCTGCTTCCCCACAGAGTCCAGTGTGGGGCTTCCCCATGTGAGTGTGGAGCTGCAGGCATGGTGCAGAGCTGCATGGGTAGAAGCAGCTGGGCAGGCTGTGCAGAGCTGTGCTCTGGCTGCCTCTATTGCAGCTTTGCACCGCCTACCCTTCCTCACACCCCATATACCCACACCGTGCCCAGCTGAGCTCCACACTCCCTCTGCGGGGAGGAGGAGAAGGAGGAAGAGTTCCCTCCAGGACGGAACAGAGCCTCCCCCTGCCCGGGGCAGAGGGGAAGAGTCCCTCTCTGGGGCTGGGCAGCATCCCATAGAGCCCCCCCGCCCATCCTGTAGCAGTGGGAGAGA
>NW_017728886.1:186634924-186651997 GCF_001723895.1 Crocodylus porosus
TCATACAGTCAAGAGATCTCTTTCCCCCTTCCTATAGCATTTTTACCAACAGAACTTTGATGTCTAACTTCTCAGATGTCATTTGCCTGCCTGTTTTTCTGCCTAACTGAATATTTGAATGGCCTGTGGTTCAGTCTTCAAACGAAGAAAAAAAATCGTGGTTTGATTGGGGATACGGTATATAGTGGTCTATGTAACTCGGCATTTCTTGAATCAGAAAAGTAAAACTCAAATTAAAAGTTAGAGACTTCCTTGAAAAACATGTCTTTCTGTACATGCTAACTGAATTCCAAGAGCCAAGTTCTATCGTGTGCAGCACACTATCACATGCCTTCAAGAATTTTGCACGCACAAAAATTTGTAGGTGTAAATGTATATAAATGTACAAATTCCATGGTGGGAGGAAAGGACATAAACACATAGGTTGGGTTACATTTTTTTTGAATATTTGCCCTGCAGGGCTAGAGACAGACATTACGAATAAACTGGTTTAAGTGATCAGAAACTGGTTTAAACCTGTAACAGAACAGATGTTCAGTGCACATAAACCAGTTTCAAAATGGCCAAAACTGGGTTGAAATAAACCTGGTTGAATGTAGTATCAGACTTAACTGATTTGGTTCAAACCAGTTAATGCAATATCTGTCCCAGACCCCTTGCTGGTTTAAGATAAACCAGACACCCCCAGCATCCTGGCATGCTCTCTGGGCCTGGTGGGGCTCTCTGCTCCAGCCACAGGGCTGGCCCCTCCCCTCTGCTCTCTAGCTGAAGCAGGGACCGGCCCTAGCAGAGACACCAGCCAGCATGGCCCCATTAAGGCAAAGTGGGCAGGGGGGTGGTTAATTCTTCCCTCCTTCCCCCACCACAGTCAGGGTCAGCCTATCTGCCGGGGAGCAGAGGGGAGGGGGCTGCAGCGATGGCCCCTGGACCTGGCAGACCCCCCACTGCAGGGAAGGGAGGGAAGAATTAACCCTTCTCCCTGCCTCCTTCACCTTAACAGCGCCATGTTGGGTTAGTTGTCCTGCGGGGTGGGGAGTGGGGCTCTATTCCATGCTGGGGGCACTGTTCCCACTCCTTCTCCTCCCAGGGTGAGGAGGGGGACTCTGTGAGGCACTGGATGGGAACTCTTCCTCCTTCTCCCCTTCACCGTGCCACCCCAGGGCTGGGAGGGGGTGCTCCATGCAATGCTGCCCAGCCCCAGAGTGGGGGTGGGGGACAGGGTACAGGGGAAGGCTTTGTTCCATGCTGGGGGGAACTCTTACCCCTCCTCCCCCCGAGGGGCAGTGGGAACACAGAGCTCAGCTGGGCAGGGTGTGGGTATGTGTGGTGTGAGGGAGGGTGGGGGGTGTAGAGACCTCTACACACTCTCCCCATGACGTGCAGCCCCCACTGCCTGGCAGCAGCAGTAGGTGGGGAGGTCAGGGCGCTCATGTCCAGCACAGGTGCGGTTCTAGCCAGTGCTGTGTAGGGGCGGGGGAGTGGAGCCTGCCTTATCTCTGTGGTTCTGCTCCCTGAGCCTGAAGCTCCTGCCCTTGCAGTGAGGGAAACCCTACACTGGAGCTAGCTGCTTCCCCCAGTCCCTGCTGTCCAGGTCCCAAACTCTGCTGGGCGTGGAAGGAGTCTTGCCCCCTGCTTCCCCACAGAGTCCAGTGTGGGGCTTCCCCATGTGAGTGTGGAGCTGCAGGCATGGTGCAGAGCTGCATGGGTAGAAGCAGCTGGGCAGGCTGTGCAGAGCTGTGCTCTGGCTGCCTCTATTGCAGCTTTGCACCGCCTACCCTTCCTCACACCCCATACACCCACACCGTGCCCAGCTGAGCTCCACACTCCCTCTGCGGGGAGGAGGAGAAGGAGGAAGAGTTCCCTCCAGGACGGAACAGAGCCTCCCCCTGCCCGGGGCAGAGGGGAAGAGTCCCTCTCTGGGGCTGGGCAGCATCCCATAGAGCCCCCCCGCCCATCCTGTAGCAGTGGGAGAGAAACAGGGTGAAGAGTCCCAGGCAGCCTCACAGAGCCCCACTCCCCACCCCACCATGGGGGGGAAGGGAGGAGGAGGGAGAAGGCTCATGGTGATGGGGCAGAAGGAAGAAAGGGAAGAGCTCCCCTCTGGGGCTGGGCAGTCCTGTGTGCCTGGATTGCTCCAGGCTGTCAGGGAGCCACTGGGGCAGGCCTGCCAGGGCCTGACCAAACCTCCTCCTCAGCTCAGCTTCCCTGTGAAAGGGATGGCTGCTCTAGCACCCCCGGGCTTCTGGCTTGAGCCAGTGCAGGCATGTGCTGAAGGTTAGACTAACCTGCAAGACTGAATCAATTCAGGCTCAGGCTTTTTTAATGTCTCTCCCTAGCCCAGATCTCCAGTCATCACATTCCCATAGCCTGTGAAAAACCTGGGGTAGCTTCTCTCTTTTGTCTGTGCCAGATTCTTAGCAAGAATTTTGGAAGGCCTTTTTCCAAAACCAGTACACTGCATGTGACTTTTCCTAAAGCTCCCTAAAAATTACTGTTCTGTAATTTATTTCCCAAGAAAAATGGAACTTTTGCTTGATTAATGACACCTATTAATTTAAAGCATCAAAAAATTGTATCCCTTTCTTAAACCTGGCACTGTGTCCTTAGTAAGTACCTTGCAGAGAGTAAGAGAGACTAGGCCTTTAGAGAATACTCTGTGAGTCAGTTTTAAAGAAAACAAACAAACCAACATCTGGTTCTTCTGCTTATTGCAAAGGATTGGAAAGAGCTTTCCAAAAGCATTAAAACATTTAAGAGATGGCCAGTTTGTAGATATTTAAAAAAAATGAAAAATAACTCTATAAAAAGAGAGAGAGATTTTAAAGTCATTGATTGGGTCTGAGAGAAGGCCTGAACTATCTGAAACATCAAGAGTGAAAAGCATAGTCAGAAACCTTGTAAAGAAAAGAAGGACTAACTAGGTCATCAATCACACAACAAAAGTCAAGATTTTTTGTAAAGAAAATCTGTGGTGCATCTAAGTAATTTTGAAAGAGAGCCAGGTTTCTCTAGATAGAAACATATTTTAGTCTATTTGGGTAGGTCTTATCCCATAGTAGAAGCTAAACTGGTTCAAACAGAACTGTCGAAGCTATAACCATAGGATAGCTTGGTCACAGGAGATCCAAGTATTTGTTTGTTGTGTAATATATGGTGTGGAGGGTCAGCAGCTCTATGCAAATGCTAGTTTGTGGTTCCCCTCAAGGAATCAGGCTGCCTCTTTTTCTTCTTTTGAAGTATTGGCTCTGGCAAATGAGAAGTGGCACCTCCCCTGTTAACAGGAAACCTCTATCCTAAATTCCTCTCAGCTCTGCTGAAAAGTCATGGTCTACTTCTGTACCATTGCTGCAGTATGAACATATATATATTGTGAGGAATATATTATCCCAGCCCCACCTCCCTCAGCCTATCCTGAAGGCAGAGGGCGCAGGTATTTGGGAAAGGTGTGAGGAGGGATTATCACACCTTGATGAGCCACCTTGATGGCTGTTTGCTTAAACATGCCTTAACTACAAGCCAAGAATAAATAAAGGCCAGGCACAGTTATTCAAGAAGTCTGAGGTGAAAGTGATTTAAGTTTCATGTTCTACTCTAAATGCCCAAAAGTTAGGTTGGGAGCAGACAGAACAGACGTTCACCCTTTGATATGGGGGGCGTGCAAGCTGCCTGCACTGGCTGAGGCCAGCAGGTTGGGGGGACTCCTGCATGCCTCCCAGAAGGCCAAACCAGCCAAGCAGCTGAGTAGCTAGCCATCCCTGCTTGGCCAGTGCAGGCCCTCTCCCCAGCCCTGTCACCCCCACCAGCAGCTGCTGTCACCAGCCACAGGGGGGAGTGGAGGCCCCTGCCTTGGCCCTGGCCCCAGTCTCCCCAGACCTAAGCAAGCATAGCTGGGAGGTGGGCTGTGCAGTGGGAGCCTCCGTTTCCTTCCCTCTGCTGCCTGCCCCAGCTGGCCAGCATGGCCCCCAGTGCTGCCTTCTGCCTGCAGCTGTCACTCAAACCAGGCAGTGTGGGAGGGGGGAGCAGAGGCCCCCACTCTGGCCCCAGCCTTCCCACACCAAAGCCAGCCCACCTGGGGGAGACTGTACAAAGGGGACCTCTGCTTCCCACCCCCTACTGCCTGGCTCAGCTGGCCAACTCTTCCTAGCCCCGGCCCCCCACTGGTGGCCAACTGTCAGTGGGAGGGAAGGAGTGGAGGTCTCCATCACATGGACCCTCTCCAGCTGTTTGAGCTTCTGTCTGGGGGGGTTGGGCCTGAGGCCAGGGCAGGAACCTCCACTCCCATCCCACACCACTGCTGACAGCCTGCCATTGGCAGTGGGGTGGGGAGGGCTGGGAAGCAGGTGGGGCAGTGGAGGCCTCTGCCACATGGATTCCCCAGTTAGAATCATAAAAAGTTAAGGTTGGAAGGGACCTCAGGAGGCCATCTAGTCCAACCTCCTGTTCAAAGCAGGACCATCCCCAATTAGACCATCCCAGCCAAGGCTTTGTCTAGACGGGTCTTAAAAACCTCCAAGAATGGAGATTCCATAGCCGCTCTGGGTAACCTGTTCCAGTGCTTTACTACCCTCCTAATGAGAAAACTCTTCCTAATATCTAACCCAAACTTCCCTTGCTGCAACTTGAGACCATTGCTCCTGTTATCTGCCACCACTGAGAAAATGTAGCTCCATCCTCTTTTGAACCCCCCCCCTTCAGGTAGTTGAAGGCTGCTATTAAGACCCCTTTCAGTTTCCTCTTCTCTAGATTAAATAAGCCCAGTTCCTTCAGTCTTTCCTCATAAATCATGTCCTCCAGCCCCCTCACCATTTTTTGTTGTCCTCCACTGGACTCCCTCCAATATCTCCACATCTTTTTTGTAGTTGGGGGCCCAAAACTGAACACATTACTCCAAATGTAGCTTCACCAGTGCTGAATACAGGGGAATAATTACTTCCGTTGACCTACTGGCAGCACACTTACCAATGCAGCCCAATATGCTGTTAGCTTTCTTAGCACAAGGACACACTGCTGGATCATATTCAGCTTATTGTCCACTGTAACCCCCACGTCCTTTCCTGCAGAGCTGCTACCCAGCCAGTCATCCCCCAGCCTGTACTGCTGCATGGGATGGTTCTGTCCTAGGTGTAGGACTTTGCACTTGTCCTTGTTGAACCTCATGAGATTCCTTTTGGCCCAATCTTCCAATTTGCCCTCCAGCATATCCACTACTCCCCACAGCTTTGTGTCACCTACAGACTTGCTGAGGGTGCACTCTATGCCCTCTTCCAGGTCGTTGATGAAGACATTGAACAAAACTGGCCCCCAGACCGATCCCTGGGGGACTCCACTTGATACCAGCTGCCAACTAGACATTGAGCCATTCATTATTACTCTCTGAGCCTGATGCTTCAGCCAGTTTTCTATCTACGTTACAGTCCATTCATCCAACCAACCCATACTTTCGTAGCTTGCCTATGAGAACGTTGTGGGAGACCATATCAGAAGCCTGGCTAAAATCAAGGTACACCACATCCACCTGTCTCCTGGCATCTACAGAGCCAGTCACTTCATCATACAAGGCAATCAGGTTGGTCAGTAGGGCCATGCAAAATTTCACTGGCAGTTTTGTTTTGACGCTGTTTCGACTCGTTTCAAGCTCAAAACAGGGAAATCGAAATGAAGCAGAGAGCTTCAAAACAGCCATCCCTGACAGCTGACATGGCTTTCAGCTCTACTTCCTGCCTCAGCTGCAGCAGAGGAGTACGGGCCAAGGTTAGTATGCTGCCCTGTGAAGGCGTGGTTAGCAAGGTGCTGCAAGGCGGCCTGGGATGCCAGCAGATTGTGACCTAACTTGAGTCGGTAGGAAATCTGGTACAGAAGTTTAATAGACTGGCCTAACCTAAAACACTTAAGTCTGACATTACCATCATCCAGGTCTATCTTAGAAGGGGTTCTGTCATCTTTAAACTAGTCTATGTGTGCTGAACTTCTGTACTGTTAGTGTTTTAGGCTGATTTTCCCTCACTTATACCAGTTTATGTGTAATGTCTGTACCTAGCCTAAGAGACGATGAAACAGACAAAAACAGTGCCTCTTCCACTTTGTTCACTCTTTCATTCGCTCACTGTATACTAGGGGTGCACCAGTAAAGATTTTTTTGGCCAATACACATAGCCAATTAACCAGACATATTGACCAATACTGATCTGATAGCCTATTTGCAGGAATACAGCCCTGCAGCTTGGAGTGCAGCATCCTGCTGGTAAGCCTGTGGGGGGAAAGGGGTATGGGGGAGGGAAGACATATGGGTTTGGCAGATGGAGGCCCCCATAGTAAGAGTGGGTAGAGGCAGGCACTGTTCAGCCAGAGCAGTAAATAGAACCCTAGGGCTGGGAGCAAGATGGAGCTGTGGGCAGCTCATCCAGGTGGCCGCTCCCCACTCCTGCATGCACCTCTGGGGGAGGCATGGGGGGCAGTGCCCTCCTGGATTCATGGACAGGCTGGAGGCAGGCTGCCTGTTGCAGGCTCAGGACCAGGGCTGCACCAGTCTCTTCCCAGCAGGGGGGCTGGGCTGGGGTTGGGTTCAAGCAGGCAGGAGCAGGGTGGGCTCAGCTATGCCCCTGCCCCTGCCCCACTCCCTCTTTCACCATGGAGGCCTCAATCTTCCCACCATGCCCCTTCCCTCCCCCATGTTCCTTCCCCCCACAGACTTACTGGCAGGATGCTACTCTCCAAGCTGCCAGGCTGCATTCCTGGTTGCATGCATGCTGTGGCTGCATGCATGCACATGGTATTTATCAGTGACATTATTGGGTACACTAGGCCAATAGCCAATAATGTTAATTTTCCTTTTATGGGTGCCCATCCTATGTATAACCAGTATATCAGTGCACCTCTAGTGTGTACCCATCTTGTACACCAACTCCTGAAATGTATGTGTTGTAAGCTGGAAGCCACCTTTATAGTGATTGCTGTATCTTCTGATTTTGTAGCAGAAATTATTGTATGTGCATACAGGCAGTCCCCGCTTAACGCTCTTAATTGGTTGTAGGAAAACAGAGCGTTAAGTGGAACCATGTTAAGCAAAACCCATTACCCCATAGGCATTAATGTAAATAGAAATAATTGGTTACTGCCACTTCTTGCCATAGCTTCTCACCATTGCCGCCGCCTCTCCCCACCCCTCTACCTGCCTGCTGGCCATTCCAGCCCCACATGCCAGCCCATGGCCCATGCTCCTGCCAGCTTTGGCACCACAGGGCCCCGCACTCACTGCTTCTCCCTGCCACCACTTCTCCCAACCCTCCCTCCCCCACCCACTAGCTGCTCCAGCACCATGTGCCAGCCCAGGCCCTGTGCTCCTGTTGCCCTGCCCTGGACCCCTGCTGGTACTGGCAGGGGCCCCACATTCATGCCTGCCACCTCCACTTGCTGATTCTTGCCGCTGCCACTTCTCCCTACCCCCCCACCCACCAACTGCTCCAGAACCGTGTGCCAGCCTGGGCCCCACCTTGGGCCCCTGCTGCCCCTGGCCCTGCAGCACTAGTGTGGGCCCTGAGCTTATGCCCTCCTGCCTACTCGCTGTCACTCACTGTTTTTTGCCACTGCTGCTGCATCACTGAACGCTATAATGAAACTGGCTCAGCAGTAAGTGAAATCAGGTATGAATTTTAAATGAGTGCTATAGCAAAATAGCGCTAAGTGAAACCGCGTTAAGCGGGGGTTGCCTGTATTTTTATTCTGTAATGTCAATGGAAGAGATTGCTGTTAGTGATTGTCTTAGTACAGAGAAACAGAGCTGTATTTCTGGCAACAGCCATTTTACAACACATTTGTTTGAATGACAAGTTTCTAATTACATCTTCAGTGTCAGAAAGGCACCTTGCCAGGTCTGTTTCTTAATACAGAGAATGAAATTTTAAGTAGAAATTGGAAAATTTAAATTTGGTCACTAAAGAGAAAACACAGCAACCGTAGAAGAAACCTCTTCATAGAACAGGGACATTATGTTTACACAGCTATGATGTTCCAGCTATGATAGCCTGTAAGGGGACTTTCGCCATGAAGGCAAATGGGCAAAAGCTAGTGAGAAATCCCCCTCCACCAAAGTACAGGTTTAATAACATCTTATGTCAAAACTTATTTATGCTGTTTCATATCTTCCCCCCCCCGCCCCCAAATGCTTGCTGATTAAAATACGGCACTATAATTTAATCCTTTTTTTTTCCTTCTCTCCCTTTTGGGAGCTTTATGAAACAGCATTTTAGAAACAAAATAAATTAGTCATGGTATCTTCCCAGAAAAAATACCAAAAAGAGTTGTGGTGAACTGAGAGTAGTATTCACAGTGACTGGAAGAAACTATTACAGTGGGTGTGGTGTTTTGTTTTAATATACTATACTATTTTCACAATGCAAAATTATAGTTTTGACTCAAATGGAAGTTAAATCAATTAAATAAAAACAAACTCCTCTTGTTCTAAGTATTGTGCAATGTAACAGAAAGAATAAAATAGTTCTTTGTCCTTTCCACTTCATACATATCCATAAAAGTATTATATTGGTAGCATTTAGGAAACCATCATCTAGGGACAAATCCTACAACCTTCAGTCAAGCAAATTCCCAGAGCCATCTCCATTTCTCAGACATTTGTAGTTTCCTTTATTTTCAAAATGGCTTCATGATGTCCCTTTTTCTATATACAGTATGTAATATCCCTCTATATACATGATATCCTTCTATATATGTTTTGTGTGTGAGTATAGTTATATTAGATATATACATACATCTATATGTATATATGTACATATAGATAATTATTATTTAAATTTACCTTAATGCCAGATGTACACAGTCTCTTCCCCACAGTGTTTATGATCTGGAGGTTATGGTCTCCTATCCTTGTCATTCATGTTGAATAGTATTTTACAATAATTTAAGGCCAAGTTCTATCTGCATTCTGCTACAATCAAAATCCACGTCTAAAGGCAAAGCAGTATTTCATGGAATCTGTGACATGTTTATAAACACAGTTAAAAATGATTTTAAGCTAAATACTCCCAGTACTGCAGAGTTAATCCCATTTATGAAAGGCTACCTGTATCCTGTCTGCTAGATATGTTACATTAACTCAGTCACTAACAGTAAACAGTCAAGGATCCAGTTATTCTTGGCACAGAATTTATTAAACCTGAATGAAGGCAGTTTGATTTTCCTGCCCTCTGTTTGATGTGCCGTGCTGAGAGCACCTAAAAAGAAGAATATGGCAACACAACAGAGACACTCTGCGGTTGTAGGAGGAGTTGGGATCTTGGTTGAACAGTCCTTGTTCCTCCCATTCATAGTGAGAAGCACTTACAAGAAAGTGGAAAGGTGTATTTTGCCCAGTTTGCTGAGATTATCATGAAAGAGGTCATCCACTATCATTTGGATGTGGTTCAGCACAGTACATATTTTTATGCTCATTCACAGAAAGTAATATGAAATGCTTCAAACTGTTTCTTTCCTGGCAGAAATTGTTTTAGTTTATATAGTGTACTTGACTCTATCAGACTGGAACATGTGATACAGACATATTTCAACACAAGGGTTAAAAGCATCTGCAGTTTGGAAATCAACGTAGTCCCTGAGGAGTTGTTAAATCCAGAGAGTGCTGATCTGTTTCCTGTCTTTGTTATGATTTCTTCACTGTAACTGAATATCCCTCTGAGTTCCAGTGAATGTGAGTTATCGTAGTACAGCTGTGTCAGCAGGCCAAGAAGTGCTGGCTTGGCGTCCGCCTTTCACGTTCACCCTGCTAGCTTCCAGGATCCCAGTGTAGATTTTATTAATGTGCAAGTTAAACCACTCCAAGCTTGTCTTGAAATCAGGGGACACTTGCTACATGGTTCCTTCACCTACTTAAAAAAAAAACAAAAACAAAACAAAACTAGATAAAATCATTAGTCAAATTGGTTCCTGTCCAAAGAAGATATACAAAGCTATAAATATGGTTCATTATCAGCTGTCTGAGTCCTGAGCTGGTACTTGGTAAGATTGCAAAAAATGAATATTGTATTTAAAGCTCCAGGTGGGGAATTTTTTTTTCATATATAACTGCAGAATTTTAAAATTTGTTCAGTGTTCTTCAAGAAGATTCTCCACACACTTTATCACATTTTTAGCAGGACACATTCTAAGTGGGCTTCTTCGTAAGTGTCCTTTAAGATTGTTGTGGGAAAATGTACATATTTTGGTGAGAGCAGAGTAGAAGTCATGGATTGATGAACAGACAACCTCCCACATTTATAGAGAGTTCAAATGCCACAGGTACATAAGTTATTCCATCTTGTAGGGCAGCTGTGTAAGGCTTGACACATGCTGTTCAATAGCTGAAATAAATCAGAGCAAAGTCTCATTCTTCCTCCTGCAATGGTTTGTCAGCAAGGAGATGAAGTGGGTGAAAACTCCTTGGCTGTTGTCAACTGGGGCCTAGTTTGAAGCCTGGTAGGGTACTGTTTGGTAGAAAAATCTAATCTTTTTTTGACTGTCCCATACAACCTGTGCTCTCTATATTCAGGTATATCTAGTGAAATATAGTGCTTGCCTAACACCATGGATTCTGTAGATTCTTTTTGTATGCCACAACTGGACCCAGAGGCATAATACGATGTGCAGGTACTCTGAGTGGCAGTACCGTTCAAGCAGTCTCATTGGCAGTGCTGCTGGCAGCTGGCTCAGCAAGGAGCTGCTGTTCTTTTTGCACTCTGCCTCCCCCCACTTCCCTCCCTTAGGTGGTCATTGCCAGGAGTTGGTGCCCCAGTTTCCCTTCCCCACCCCTCTGTTCGTTACACTACTAACTGGACCCAAACTATTAATGTCTTGTAGCTTCATTCTGGGATAAGGACTTCACTGGTTTCCCACATACAGCCAAGTGAACATTTAACTCAGCATTGTCTTTGCAGAGCATAGCAACATGGCAGTCAGTCACTGCTGTTGCTAAGTACCATAGGTATTGCTAGCAGTGGAGCTGTAATAGCATCTGGCTCAGTATGGGCTGATTGAGCATTTCATCTACTTATTGTGCAAGACTTGCAGTTTGTACTAACTTTTGTGCTGCAAATGCACAGCTGATATCATGTGGGCGGATTAGTTTAACAGCAGTGTAGGTTTGTCTATACATCCTACAGTCACAATAATAACTGCAGTGTAGCCATACTTATCTTTTTTTCTGGTTAACTCTTTTAGTCTGCTAAGAGAAATCTTATCTTCCTCTTGGCCTTTTTTGTTTGTTTTCTTTCTCTCTTGTTAGATTGAGATCTGGCAGTGCCATCTGATTTGCTTTTGATCTTTTCTAGCCTGGTCTGTGTGTTTACAAAATGTTTATATGCCAGGACTGACCACTACTAAGAGTCAGCATATCCAGTCAGAAAACTTATTCAGCTTAAAAATGTGCTGTTTTAAAAGCTTGCCGATGGCATTGCTTATTCTTGAACCAAGTCACAAAGATGTTGCCAACAGATTTCCAGTAAACTAGCCATTTAAATCAAAGTGGCTTCTTTGAAATACTTGAACTGTGGTATATGGAAGATTTTAGTGAAAGATGTGTTTCTGGGTTACATCTGTAATGCATACGATTTGTACTACAGATGAGATGTTCAAAGCAGCCCACTTTCTTTTCAATTCAAGGCTTGTGAGAGGGTTTATAATTTCCCATACATTTTTTCTAGTCTTTAAAATATTGTTTATAGCATTCTAGACATAACAAAAACCCAATTCTTGATGATTTATACATTTTTGGGGAAGATGGGGGGGTTGGTTTGACTTCTTCCTGAGATTTAAATTCATGTTGTTTGTCTAGGAAATCATTTTATAATATTAAGTCTAAAAAGGCTTTAGCAATGTTGACTTCATCTCTAGAATTTGGCTCCTTCTTAGTAATGACAATCTTGAGTTAGATTCAGATATCCTGTTAGTAAGTACAGCTCCACTGATTTGATTTCTTCCTAGGTGTGATTTGTTCCTAGGTGTGAAATGGTAAGCACTTTGGGCCAGTAAAGGAATAGGACTAATTTTATTGTTTTGTTGTTATGTGTAAATTCCAGTTTATCAAGAATATTCTATTGTGCCCATGATGAAGGGAGGGAATTGGGCAGGGCTGGGACTGTTGCCCAGCCGGGCAGTGCATGGGGCTTGGGGCACAGGGCCAAAATGTGTGGCTTCAGGGCCCAGGTGGGGAGTGGGATGGGGCTGCGGGTGGTTTGTCCGGAGGGCAGGGAGGGGTGGTACCAGCTCCTCGCTGCTGCACACACTCCTGGGGAAGAAGGGGGACACATTCCCCCCAGATCTGTGCATGGGGCGGGGGTGGGGGCAGGCTGCCTGCTGTGGGCTCGGGGCTTCCTGCCCTGCTGCCTGCCCCCTGGGGCACTGGGGCATGTGCACCCCCTGAGTGTGGCAGTGCACCCCCTATGAAAAGGCGTGCCAACACTGCTGGTTGGTGGGTGGTCTGTGGGTGGTCAGCAATTGCCGCTGGCCACCACTCACGGCGGTGTCTGTGGGTGGTCGCCACCCGCTGGTCGGCGCTCGCCACCCCACTCCCACTGCCAGCATTGTCAGAGCTCCCTGCTTGTCACTGCTGCCATGCTCCCACTGGCACTTCCGCTGCACTCATGCTCCTGCCACTTTCTCCACGCTCCCACCACCACCATGCCAGGGGCACATGTCGTTCGTGCCCTGAGGCCTCTGCAGTGCCGTGTGTGGGACCTGGCATGGCAGGGCAGAGCAGGGCAACATGCACCCGCCCCTCTTCCACTGCTCCAGCCATGCTGCCTTTGGGAGAAGGGAGCCAGGCTCTGTTCTCTGCTCCCTACTTGGGCTGCAGCAGCTGGCACCTAGGCCTAGGGTGGCAGCCAGGGCTTGGACATGGACGTGGGTTCCTAGTCCCATAGCCCTGGCAGCTGGGGGCCCTCTCCAGAAGGGCCAGGGTGGGGGCAGGAGGCTGTGGATGGTTAGTGAGGGGCACCTGCAGGGCTAGGGAGCTGCTTTGGGGGTGGGGGGTGAGGAACAAGGGTTACCAGCAGGGCCATGGGGCTGTAGGTGTGGAGTGAGGGGCTTGGACTTGCATCCTGGTGAGTGAAGGGGGCAGCGGGAGCTCTGATTTTCCATGATAAAAAACCTAAAATCAAATACCAAAATTTATAGTTATTTAGAATTTAAAATTATTGGGAAAGGGGCCAAGAGGCTTCCTTGGCTGATCAGAGAAATTCAGAGCAGAAGGGCAAAAAGCGGGGTATATAAGCAGTGGAAACAGGGAGAGATTACTAAGGAGGAGTATGCCTCCTTAGCTTACAGTTGTAGGGAGGCAGTTAGAAAGTCCAAAGCTACCATGGAGCTGAGGATGGCATACCAAGTTAAGGATAACAAAACATTGTTTTTCAGATATATAGGGAGTAAAAGGAAGGCCCAAGGTGGAATAGGACCACTACTGAATGGGCAAAAGCAATTGGTGACAGACTCCTCAATGAGTTCTTTGCCTCAGTCTTCCTAAACAAGGGGCAAGACAAATCTCACATTGTAGAGAGGCAACAGCTGTGTGCCAGACTACCAAGTGTTGACCCTGAGATGTTGCAGAGTCACTTGGAAGGACTGGATGTGTTTAAGTCGGCAGGCTCAGATGAGCTCCATCCAAGGGTACTGAAGGCACCGGTCGATATCATTGCACAGCCACTGGCAAGAATATTTGAGCACCCATGGCACACGGGACAGGTCCTGGAGGACTAGAAAAGGGCCAGGGTGATCCCTATTTTCAAGAAGGGGAGGAAGGAGGATGCAGGCAACTATAGGCCAGTCAGTCTCACCTCCATCCTTGGCAAAGTCTTTGAAAAGATTATTAAGTCTCATATATGTGAGAGCCCAGCAGGGAAAATTATGCTGAGGGGAAACCAGCATGGGTTTGTAGCGGGTAGATCATGCTTGACTAATCTAGTTTCTTTTTATGACCAGGTTACAAAACACCTCGACAGAAGAATAGGGGTTGATATCATTTACTTAGACTTCAGGAAGGCCTTCGATATGGTATCCCACTGTATACTGGTGAACAAGTTAAGAGGCTGTGACTTGGATAATTACACAGCCTGGTGGGTGGCAAATTGGCTAGAGGGTTGTACCCAGAGAGTGGTAGTGGATGGGTTGGTATTGACCTCCCTTTGGAAGGGAATGGGTAGTGGGGTCCCGCAGGGCTCGGTCCTTGGACCGATACTCTTCAGTGTCTTCATCAGTGACTTGGATGAGGGAATGAAGTGTACTCTGTCCAGGTTTGCGGATGATACAAAACTGTGGGGTGAAGTGGACACACCGGAGGGCAGGGAACAGCTACAGGCAGATCGGATTTGGACAGGTTGGACAAATGGGCAGAAAACAATAGAATGCAATTTAACAAGGAGAAATGCAAAATGCTGCACCTAGGGAGGAAAAATATCCAGCATACCTACTGCCTAGGAAATAACCTGCTCAGTAGCATGGAAGCGGAAAGGGATCTTGGAGTCCTAGTGGACTCCAAGATAAACATGAGTCGCCAGTGTGATGAAGTCATCAGAAAAGCTAACTGCACTTTATCGTGCATTATCAGATACGTGACAAACAGAACCAAGGAGATGATACTTTCCCTCTATCGGGCACTGGTCAGACCGCACTTGGAATACTGCATGCAGTTTTGGGTGCCACGCTTCAAGAGGGATGTGGATAACCTGGAGAGGGTCCAGAGAAGGGCCACTCATATGGTTAAGGGTTTTCAGGCCAAGCCCTACAAGGAGAGACTAAGGCACCTGGACCTCTTCAGCCTCCACAAGAGAAGGTTGAGAGGTGACCTTGTGGCTGCCTTTAAATTCATCATGGGGAATTAGTGAGGCTCTACCCACCAAGGCGCCTCAGGGGTCATAAGAAATAATGGCCATAAGCTAGCAGAGAGCAGATTTATACTGGACATTAGGAGGAACTTCTTCACAGTTAGAGTGGCCAAGGTCTGGAATGGGCTCCCAAGGGAGGTGGTGTTCTCCCCTACCCTGGGGGCTTTCAAGAGGAGGTTGGATGGGCATCTGGCTGGGGTCACCTGAGCCCAGAACTCTTCCCTATCTATGCAGGGAGTCGGACTTGATGATCTGTTGCGGTCCCTTCCAACCCTAACATCTATGAATCTATGAATTTATTTTATTATAGTGATTGAGGCACTGGTAGGCTTCCAAATTGTTTTAAAATTATAAATATATCAATAAAACATTGTGTTCAACTGATACCTAGGTACATAGTGGTGTTTTATTTTAATCACAGGTTTTGGTGTTTTTATCAGAGAATTTGTGATTTTTTGAGCAGCGAAAACCAGGATTCATGGCAATAAGTAATAGGCAGATGATGTAAACCTGTAAAACTGGGGTGACTATATCCTGCCTGGTGTTTCAGCTAGAGGTGCACGGATACATCAGATGAGCAGGCGTGCAGTGGCAGGAGCTGCCCCACCCCACCTTTCCCACTCCCCCCGGACAAGGCATTGCTCCATGCTGTGTCTGCCCCACCCCGGCTGGGCAGTGCTTGTCCCAGCCTCTGCCCCAGCCCCACCCCACTTTCCCCGCAGGGCTCTTGATCTGCCCCCCTACACTCCTTCCCTCCCCACTCCCCTTCCACCACACCAGACTTACCAGCTGGAGGCAGCTGGGCTGGTATTGGAAATGGGATCGATATCAGCCGATATACCTCCTTAAAAATTGGCTATTGGTATTGGCTGCAAAAATCTCTATCGGTGCACCCCTCATTTCAACTTAATTGTATGATCAAAGATAAAACTCTACCACTGTAAGGAAGGTGGATGAAAGTGTTGTAGGTCCTTTCTCATCTCTAGCCCTTTGCTAAAGACAAAAAAGGTATTGTGTTTTCTTTCACCACGTAGTAGTGATGTGCTGTAATAGCTGCCAACTGTATGAGCTGCCCTCGGATACTTTATGTCATTTTGTCATTCCCAATACCGGTGTAATTTAGAAGACTATACAAAACCAATGTAAATTATACCGGGGCTTGTGATCATCTGTCCATGTCCTAATAAAGATTCTACTCTGTCTTTGGTTATTCTTTTGTAGTTCCATTGTCTGCATGTTATATGAAATGATACCTGTGCATCTAATTGAAAGATAGCATAGATAAGGGTATAATTCAAAGTCCTGTGAAGCCCCTGATTTTTCTTCATTGACATCAGTGGACCTGAATATGGTTTTTTAATTAGTAAAAAGAACAGTTTCTACAGTGATTTAGACTTGGAGCAATCCCATTGAAATCAGTCAGTGAAGGATTTATGTCAAAAGCCAGAAATGTATTTAGGCACATAACTCCCATTCAGTCAATTGAAACCACTGGCATTAGGTGCCTAAAAACAGTAGTTAGATGTATAGACACCTTTTATGATCTGGGCTTGGCTTTTAATTTTTGCATGAAATAATTGACATGTATTATAATTATTAACCGTTATCGTTATCTATCATCTATTCTTTATTGTTGGTGGTGTTATTCTTGACTTTTAGTAAGATTATATTCTTTTTTCAGTAAGACTATATTCACCTTCTCCATAACAGTAGCTAGAAAATTGACCTTTGCCCTTTTCTGAGATGACAGTTTCTCATCTCCTGAAATCTTGTAAGAGCTGAACTAAGAGGGGATAGTTTTCTTTATAGCACAATTAAATTCTGTGAAAGACATAGGTGACATAAATTCATAGATGCTAGGGTTGGAAGAGACCTCAACAGATCATTGAATCAAACCAGATGCCTATCCAACCATCTCTCCAAAGGGACCACAACCCCAGGGGGAGGGAAGTTCAGGAAGAGTGGTTGCTCCTCAAGGGAGCGATCCTCAATTCACAAGCTAATTCGATTCTATCTCAGTGGCACAGCAAGAGCGGACAGCAGCCCCCCGGCTCTCCAAGGATCTAACAGACAACCTGAGGCTAAAAAGAAAGGCCTACAAAGGATGGAGGATGGGATTCACCTCCAAGGAGGAATATACTACACTGGTCTGGTCCGGTCCGGTCCTGCAACCAAAACAGGAAAGCCAAGGCTGCAACTGAACTCCAACTAG
>NW_017728886.1:186652008-186697589 GCF_001723895.1 Crocodylus porosus
CTCTCTGTCAGTCTGTGACCATTGTTCCTTGTTACCCCAAGAGACCTGGTGAACAGAGCATCTCTGATTCCTTGCTGTGCCCCTGTAATGAATTGGTAGGCAGCCACAAGATCACCTCTCAGCCTTCTCTTGTGGAGGCTGAAGATATCCAGGTCCCTCAGTCTCTCCTCAAAGTGTTTGTCCTGTAAGCCCCGTACCATACGAGTGGCCCTCCTCCTTACCCTCTCAAGGTTATCCACATCCTTCTTAAAGTATGGCTCCCAAAACTGGATGCAGTACTCCAACTGCGGTTGGATCAATGCTGCATAGAGGAGAAGTATCACCTCCTTAGTTTTATTTGTCATGCATTTGCTGATGCATGATAAAGTGCGGTTATCTTTACTGGTGGCATGATAAAGTGCGGTTATCTTTACTGGTGATTTGATCACACTGATGACTTATGTTCATCTTGGAGTTCACTATGACTCCAGGATCCCTTTCCATTTCTTTGCTGCTGAAAGAGTCATTTCCCAGTCAGTAGGTGTGCTGGATATTTTTACGCTCTAGGTGCAGCACTCTGCATTTGTCCTTGTTGTACTGCATCCTATTGTGTACTGCCCACTTTTCCAACCTGTCCAGGTCTGTCTGCAATCATTCCCTCCTCCACTTCACCCCACAATTTAGTATCATCCACAAACTTAAACAGAATACACTTTACACCCACATCTAAGTCACTGATGAACACATTGAAGAGCACAGGTCCAAGGACCGAGCCCTGCAGGACCCCACTACCCACATCCTTCCAGGTCCATACCAACTTGAATACTGCCACTTTCTAGGTATGACCCTCAAGCCAGTTTACCACCTACCGGACCATGTAAACATCTGAGTCACAGCCTCTTAATTTATTTATGAGAATGGGATGAGATACCGTATCAAAGGTCTTCCTAAAATTCAAGAAAACAACAACTACCTCTACTCCTGCAGCTAAGCATTTTGTGACCTGGTCATAAAATGAAACCAGATTAGTTAGGCATGATCTACCTGCTATGAATCCATGCTGGTTGCCCGGCTGCATTATTTTTCCTGCTGGACTCACACAAATATGATCCTTCGTAATCTTTTTCAAAAACTTTTCCAAGGATGGAGGTGAGACTGACTGCCCTATAATTACTCGGATCCTCCTTCCTCCCCTTCTTAAAAATAGGGACCACATTGGCTCTTTTCCAGTCCTCTGGGACCTGACCCGAGCACCATGAGCGCTCAAACAGCCATGCCAGTGATTCTGCTATGACACTGGGCAATTCCTTCAATACTCTTGGATGCTGCTGGTTTAAACACATCCAGTCCATCCAAGTGACTCTGCACCAAGTCAGCGTCAACAGTTGGTGGGCTGGTGTCCCTCTGATACCCATCTGAGAACCCATTAGGAGAATTGACCCTTGTTCAGGAACACTAAGGCAAAAAACTTATTGAAGAGCTCAGCCTTTTCCCCCTGGCTGTCAGTAATTGCTCCTGCTTGTTCAGTAGGGGTCCTATGCTGCCCTGCACCTTCCTTTTACTCCCTACATACCTAAAACAAGACTGTTGTTGTCTTTAATTTGTGTTGCCAGCCTCTGCTCCATAGTTGCTTTGGCCTTTCTAACTGCCTCCCTGCAAGTGCGGGCCAAGTAGATATACTCCTCTTTGGTAGCTTCCCCCTGTTTCCACCGCCTGTATGCCTCTTTTTTTGCCCTTAGACTTCCCTGGATTTCTCTGTTTAGCCAAGGGAGTTTTTTGGCCCCTTTCCCCCATTTCCTTCATACTGGAATCATCTCCCTCTATGCCCGAAGGATCGCTTCCTTTAGGAACTACCACCCTTCCTGGACTCTTATTTTGCCAATACTCCTATCCTGCAGTGCATCATTGACTAAACTCCTGAGCACACTGAAGTTAGCCTTCCTGAAGTCAAGAACTTCCACCCTACTAGTTATCTTACCCACCCTACGCCATATGGTGAATTCAGTTGATTGGTGGTCACTGTCCCCAAGGTGACCACGAATCTGCAGCTCCCCTACCAGGTCATCCCCCGTAGGCAACACTAAGTCCAGGAAGACATTCCCCCAAGTCAGACCATATACCTCCTGCATTAGGTGAAGGTCCTACATGCAGGTTAAGAATCTACGTGAATGGTTGGATTTGGCTGACTGCTCCTCCCAGCAGATGTCAGGGTAGTTTAGGTCCCCCATGACAGCCATGTCCCTAGACCATACGGCCTCTGAAAGCTGCCTCAAGAGTTCCAAGTCTAGCTCTTCCTTTTGATGCAGTGGTCTGTAGCAGACCTCCACCACCAAGTCCCTTTCCCCTCGACCTCCATGTATCCTAACCCACAATGCCTCAACTTTCTCCTCCTCTGATCCCATTTTGATTAGGGTAGATTTATAATGCTCCTTAACATAGACAGCAACCCCAGCCCCTACTCTGTCCTATATTGACGGCATATTTGCATGTGGCAAAAACAACTACTTAATGATTGATGAAGTGGCTAGCAAACTATTGGACATATTTTCAATATTTTTTTCATTGGAATTTTTCTCTCTAATAATTTGAATTTGTAGCTGGGATGGCCACTGCTGCCAGCAGCCTTTTTCCTTCTGCTGTGACTTCTGCTGAGGCTTGGGCTATGTGGGGAAGCCCCAGGTAGCTGCTTGGAGACAGGATGGAGTGGGTGGGGGAGCTGCTTCCAGCAAGGCCCAGCCTCTGCACATGGGGGATGGGGTCCAGCCACTGGCCTCTGCACTGTCCCATGCCGGCATGCCATCAGGGCTCCTGGGAGATGCAGGGTTGGGGAGGAAGGGGTGTGTATGTGTGCGCGCGCACATGCGCGCATGTGGGGTTGGGGCAGGTGTATGTGTAGGTTGGGCTTTGTGTGTGTGCATGGGTTGGGGGTATGTGTATGTGCACAGGGTCAGCGTGTGTGTGTGTGTGCACGCGCATGCACACGCACATGTTGGGTTGGGGTTGTGTGTGTGTGTGAGGGGTCGGGGGGCATATGTGTGCACAGGGTTGGAGTGGGGGGTGTATGTGTGTGTATATGTGCACATAAACAGGGTTGGGGTTCGTATGTGTGTTTGAGTGTGTGTGCACCCACACCAGGTGGGGCAAGCATGCGTACTGGCGCTTCTGTCCCTGATTCCCTTAACAATAATATGGTCACCCTACCTAAAAGCCTTTGTCTTCATGTCTCTCAGAAGTGAGTGAGATTTTAATGAACACCTTTTTATTTAACAAAACTATGCAACCACGTGTATCATGATTTGGTAATAAGTGACCTTAATGCTGCAGTCTTTGTACTTCTTCAACCTCTCCCAACTATTTGCAGTTACACTGTCATAGTATTGCATGTACAATGAAATTGTAAGTGCCTTGTGACAGGAATTTGTCTTTTTATTTGTAAAAGACTTTTGGGCACAACACAAAATAAGTGATAACAATGAATAATTAAACAAAATAGAAACAGTAAGAGCACTGCTGTTCTCACTAAACCTAGTATCACTAAACCTAGTAACTAACACTGAATGGTCAATATTTGTGAATCATGAGCTTGATCCCATGGTTGTTTTGTATATCACATTACCAGTGAAATTTCAGGGAGTTTAGTGTGGAAGGCAACTGCAGGAATGGGCACCTACTTTGTTCTCTTTGCTGATCACTGCAGAATCAAGGCTGCCCACATTAATCAGAATTGACAGCAATTAAATTAATTAAATTAAATTAATCAGAATTGACAGCAATTAAGGAAGAATTTCTAACTCAGTGATTTAGCTGCCATTTTTTTTTAATAAGGAGAAATCAGAGAGTAAAACAAACGTTCTTATTTGATAAGTTTTAGGGACTGGGCATTTCTAATGTCCAGAGATTCAGCAATTCATTGGAATGTAGAATTATAAGTATCTTATATGTAAGGGAGAATGTGGAGCCATATGTCTTCATAGAAATGCACTATATCTTGAAAGTAATGTTTGTTTCCTTCATGTTGTTGTTATGATGATACTTTGTTTATGTTCTATGTGTGGAATGTAAACTTTTCTGTTTTCTTGTATTTTGAGTACAAGTTTGTATGCCTTCATAGTGTTGTAAGTGCAGGGAGTCAAAACAATAGGAAATGTCTAATTTCCTATTCTGTACTGGATATAAAGGATGTTTGTAGCCCTAGTAGCCAAGCATTACTCTTTACTATCTTTTTAAACAAAATAGTACACTTGGAATTGAAAAGTAATGGAGGTATTAATGGGGTCATCTGTAAGTGGTTTGCCCCCCTTCCCACTTCCTAATTTTCCACATCTTTCTTTGAGTTATTGTTTCAGATACAGACTGTATATATAACTATATGTGACTGATAGATAAACCACATATGTGGTAGTGACAACTGTGTGATAAATTGCTACCTCACCTGCATTCTGCACACTGATCTGTCTCCGCAAGGACCACTTCTAACATTCCAAACCTGTGAGCAGCTTCAAGCAGCTGCCTGTAAAAAGAAAATTAAAACATTAAAATAAAATAAGAGGGGGAGAACATATCAGAGGAATATTTCTTTCTTTACCCCCACAGGCAGTCAAAAAGCCCAAGGCTGAATCAATTCAATCTTTGCAGGTTAGGCTAAGATGTGTAGATTGAACTGATAAAAAAGAGAATGGACATTCATTTTGATTCTGGAAATGCAGCTGCATGCCTGCAGTGGCCCAGACCAGAAGCTGGGGAGGCGCTAGAATATGCCTCCCTGCTTGGCTGGAGCAGACAGCTAGGGCCAAACCTAGCCCATCCACCCTGCTAGGGAGCCACAGGGGATGGGGAGATGGGAACCTAGCCTCTGCTTGCTCTCCAGAGCAGCTCTGCACAGCGCAGAGTTGGGAAATCCAGTCCCCGCTTGCTTACTGGAGTTTCCAGCTCTGTGTTGCACAGAGCTGCTTCAGGGAATGGGCAGGAGCTGGGAACCCTAGCAGGGCTACCCTAGCTTCCAGCAAGACCTGTGCCCCCCCTCCACTCAGCAGGGGGCTGGCCAGGGTACTGTCCCATAAGTGAGGCAGCTGCCGGTGAGCCCCCTGGCTGAGCAGGGGGCTTGAGGCTTTGTGGCAGCTGCCCAGTTTACAGGACAGTTCCTGGCCAGCCCCCTGCCAAGCAGGAGTGGGGGGCCCACCTGGCAGAAGGCTTGCCAACAGCTTCCACCACACGGGGCACAGCTCCCGGGAAACCCCCTGCCAGGCAGGGAAGTCTCACCCTTCCGGGGGGCTCTCTGACAGCTGTATGTCCTAATGTGCACAAGGCCAGGAGAGCTCTGCCAGCTGCAGTAGCAGCTGTCTCCCAGCCTCATGCACATCAGGTCTTGTCCCAGTGTGCATGGGGCCAGGAGATACTTGCCGCTGCAAACAGCATAGGTCTCCTGGCCCCATGCTCATTGGGACCAGCCCCCATACTCCTTGCTAACACCTGGGCTAGCACCCTGGGGAGCCTGGAGGCATGTGTAGACATGCCCCTTTTGTAGTTTGAGATGAAATATCTGTTCCAAAAAATTGTCAGTATTGACTATTAAAACTCTGGATATTTCTGTTTAGCCATATAAATGTGCAGAGTTTTTTTTAAATTCTTGCTACATTTCTGTACCTACTTGAGTTATCACAGTTCCTCACAAAATATACATTTTGGGTGCATTATGCACCCTACTCTTACCTATGCTTTGGGCCCTCTGGCCAGACTAAATCTCCTGTGGTGCACCACACTGCTTTAATCAGACATGTTTCTCTTTTGTTCAGAATACATAAATGTTTTGTTTCAGGACAACCCAATACAAAGCTATTTAATTCCATTATATTTCATGACAGAAAATCAGAAAAATTCAGAAAAAATATTTTTGTCTAAAGAAAATTTTAATTGTGCACAAATTACAGTTTCCATTTAAATAACACTTTGACAGCCTTTGATAGTGCTTAAATGCACATATGTTCCTGCTCCCAGCCTGTTTTTCTACCAATACGAATTTCAGAAAAATTCTTACCGGTAGAAATGAACACCTGCCTGTGGCCTAAGTTCATTCTGAAATGAACATTTGCACAAATGCATACATTCAGTTGTAGTGCTTTCCACAAACAATATGTAAACAAATAATTATCTTTATAAACTTTTCATGAAAAACTAATATATGAAAAGTTGAATACTATTCAAACTAATTCATAGGAGTTTTCTTCTTTGCTTTATTTCTTTTATTTTTTAATCTATTCCCCATTCACATCTACTTGTTGTAAATGGGACTGGGAGAATATTTGCTGCCAGCACTATTCTAGTTAGATTTTGTAATTGAGGATTACATGTAAGGCCACTCTGAGAGATTTCAGATCATTTCAATACTTTGTACAGTAGAATGAAAATCTCAGAACACAACATCTAGCTAGCTACCTTCTTTGTAGGCTGATGATACTATAAAAGAAAAGATCTAACAACTTTATCTAGCTGCTGCTACATAGTCCCAAAACATATATAGGAAGCTGATAGAAATCCATTTTACCAGTAGTGCCTGTGCTCATGGTCGTGGTACAGAGAGATATAATGGCTCCAGAACATGATAGTGTGTTTGCAGAAAGGATCTAAAGTCCACTGTGGGTAAAACCTGCTAAAATCACATTTTACCACAATGAAAGAACAGATGTGTTATTATTGTACCTTCTGGTATTAAACTTACTCTGTTCACCATGTGAAAATGAATGTATTGGACAGTTATGATTAGTATTATATGTATTAGATGTTCACATGAAAATGCCAAATTGCATGTGGTAAAACCATTTTCAGTATAAATAAATGAGCTGTGGATTTTATTGTAAAGGAAGAAAATAAATGGGATTTGACTTCGTCACACAGTTCCTACTAATAACATTTCAGGATATGTGAAATGAATTTTGTAGTTTGGGGCTAGATTTAGGTCTGTTATAAAAGGGTACAGTTTTCACTGAACTGACTCAAGGAATGCAATGGAATATAAACCCCATCCATGGATCTGAGCATTTTAAACAGGTGGAAAGGAAAGAGTCCTTGACTTTTCTTTTGAATTTTATTTACTAATGCAGAGCAACTAGTTGCCACCTACTGTGTGCATCATAAAGGAAGTTTATCAACTAAAACCTATTACATTTTGTTATTAATCAGTAGGAATCACTTTGAAGATTTGTCTACTACTGCTCTGCTTTTTATTTTTATTTTTTTAGATACTCAGACCCAGTTCAGCAATTTCTTTCCCACAAAAGTGTAACTCCAGTTCAACTTGGCTTCCAACTCCTTTGGTGAACTCTGTAGGGAATTACGCAGTTCTGATGCATCCCATCCCAAAAGTGCATATGAGGAAACCTGCCAGAATCAGAGTGAAACTTTGATTTGATAAGTTAATCTGCCAGTAAGATTTCAGAATCAGGACAGAGTGACAGTCCCAGATGGGAGCAAATTCACGCAGCTGTTTCTTAATCTCAACATAGTTAGCCGTCTGCCAAAGAGTGGTGTGTTTCTGCTGACCACGAGCCAGAGTAGGGAAGTCTCTAAGAAACAAAAGATCTAGAGTGATTCTTTATCATTTAATTTTTGGGGTCTGGAATTTATTCTGTATATAAAGCTGTCTTGTAAAGTAATAAGCTGGCTTGCTAGACACTTTGACCCTAAGCCTTTCATACAAAAGACCTACCACTGGATCTGTCTCATCTAACCTATCTTGCTCAGCGTTTGTTTCTTGTCACTTAGCAGCTCTCTAGCATCGCTAACTAATGCAGTCACACTAATGGGAGAAAATTCAGTATCTTCTACAATTGACTCATCCTGAAGCTAGTGTAACATCAATATTCCATGGTATTTTCCAGCTGTTAACATATCCATCTTGGCATAATAGTCACCTCAATGTGCACCCTTCATGCTTCATTTTCTGGTGTATTGCTTTGCTTATAAGACTGATAGGTCTCCTAACCTCCAGTTAAAGGAGACCTGCATTTAACTATAGGTGGTGCAACAGAGTCCTGTTAGTGTTAAACAACAAAACATGTTATGTATATTGCAGGTTACCAAGGCACATGGGGCCAGGAGGTTAGGGGTAGGAATGGAAAGGTAAGGAAGACAGGAAGTGATGCACAACAGAAACTGCTCATTGCAGAGAAATGATCTAGCTAACATACTCCGTATGTTGGTTATGGATCATTAATTTTTGCTTAAATTCCCTGCAGGTATGAAATAGAGGAAAACTAAGCAGAAGAGGCTAGCAGGTTACTGAGAGCACCTTCTTGGCAAGAAGACAGCAAGAGACTTCTACTGTCACTATTTATCATGCACATGAGACATTTCAGTTCAAAGGTTTTCTTCTGTGTGATGTCAAAAGGAAAGATGTGAAATTTCCAGGGAATTCTCTGGAATTATATAACAAAATAGTATGAGCAGACAGCATCTACTTTCTGCAAATGTTCTCCTGGCTTATGTTCTTCATTGTAAAGGCAGCTTTCCCTGTGAATTTACACTGCAAACAGAATTTTTTTTCAATCTGGTGTAGAAATATCTGAGCTAGCTTTAAATTAGCAGCTTGGGAACCCCTAGCAGTTTAGCCCCTTCAGTATGGCAAATTTTTCCTACTGAGATCCAATTCTCCAAGGTATCGAGCACTTGTTTTCTGACCAACATTCAATGTGCGGTTTATGACAGTTAGTGGACTAAATTCCATGGTAACATAAAGATGCCTTGATGAAAAGCCAGTTTTAGCTCCTGGCCAGAACCTAGCCTTGCCAATGAACATTTTTTTTGGCCTGTGGTTCTGGAGAGGTCTCCCTTCTTCAGTATTTGAAAACTCAAACTAGAATGAATGTGTAGATGGTAAGGACAGGGACAAATTAACCTTAGAAGTAGAGGTTCTGATTCGTCACTTAGCTCTTTTAGTTTATGCCAGTGAAATGCTATTGACTACAACAGCATCATTACAGCATAAAACAATAGTAACAATAGTAATACTGTAGTGAATCAGGCTCTATAACTTTGGTTCTAGGGTGGATCCATTTCTCAATCATGTGTACTATCCCTTCTTCCCTTGAGGGTCTTTCTGTAGCTTGAAACTAACGGTTGTTAATAAAATGACAGATTCTTAAGAGAGGTTTCCTACTTTGCTTATTTGCCAACCTCCCCCCAGATGAGAGACATATTGTTGAATCTAGGGTTTATGACCCACAAATATACAGTGATAATGAGAATAAAACTGCTTGCAACACTTGTAAAACTAGGAAAGCACCCAGATAATTTTATCAGAGCAGCTTGTTTCCTAAAAATGTTTCACATTTGCATTTTTTTCTATCTATACTGGCTGTTGAAAAATGCAAAGAATTTTCTTTTTGAAATTACTTTTTAAAAAAGATACCCCCCCATTACATATATTTAATGAATGAGAATTCTAAATTCTAGGCACATCTACATAAGACGCTTTACTGTGCAATATACCAGTTTACTGCGCAGTAAGCATCACCATCTATATGTACACATACTTACTGTGCCGTAAATTGGTTTACCCCACAGTTCAAATGAACCCTGGAGTGGTTACTGTGTAGTAACAGGAAATTTCTCCATGCCACTTGGAGCTGCCTGTTGCCGGGGCAGGCTCCAAGCTCAGAGTGTGGCCAGGGCAACGTCCCCCTGATCCGGCAGCAGGCAGTTCCCAGGTCGATTGAGCAATCTCCCAGCCCCTGCTCTAATCATGGATCTGGGGCCAGGAGCACCCTGCACAGGGAGAGTTCCCTGACCAGCCTGGAGCTGGCTTGGACCTGACCCAGACCAGGACAGGTTCCACCCATCCCCAGGCTGCATGGGGAAGTCTGCCCATGCAGCCTGGAGCTGGCTGGGAACTGTCCTGTTTCAGGGCAGGTTCCAGCCAGATCCAGGCTGCACAAGCAGGCTTTCCTGCACAGCCCAGAGCTGACTGGAAATGGTGTCAATCTGGGCCAGGTCTCTGCCCTGCAGCAATTTCCCAGCTTCATGCCCTCATCAGGCAATCAAGGCACAGGGCTTGGAAAGATCTGTGGGGGCAGGGCAAGGCAGGTCCCAGCCCCTGCCCCAATACACTGGTGGGGCAGCTAGCAGCAAGCCCCCAGCTGAGCAAGGAATCACAGTGGGACAGCTCCTGGCCTCCCCTGGCTGAGCAGGGATTCCCCAACCAGCCGGAGGCTCACTGGATTTGGGCAGGGGGCTGGGACCTGCCACTCCCTCACAGCTGTTCCCCAGCCCTGTGCTCCAATCGGGCGTTCATGGCATGAGGCATGGCATTTGGAAGAGTCCCCTCCATCACTGCTCTTTCTGAGGCCCATGTCCTGATTGCCCAATCGGGGCATGGGGCTGAGAAACAACTTCAGGGGAGGGGCGCAGCGTGGAGCTGGGCCAGACCTGCCCCAGACAGGACAGGTCCTGTCCAGCTGCAGAGAAGCCCCACTGGACCCATGCTCCACAGCAGCAGCTCTCCCACCCCATGCACATTAGAACCCCTCCCAGTATGCATGGGACCAGGAGACAGTCTTCTGGCCCCATGCTCCCTGCCAGCTCCTGAGCTAGCATGAGCTCCCTCTGGCTGCTGCAGGGGGGCAGAGCAGGATGGGAGCAAATCTGCTACCCAGAGGGAGCACATGTACACATGCTTCCCAGTAGGCTTACTGTGCAGTATTTTTACTGTGCAGTAAGCCTACTGCATATTAATTGCACATGTAGGCATGCCCTCTAAATTGTATTTTAAGTGCATCCACTTCAAGCTGTTGCGATAATCTGAGGCTAAACAGATTTTTACTGATATTTACCAGTTTATTCATTTATTTATTTATTTTTTATTAAGGAAAACCTTCCTGTCTTCACAAATACTCAGAGTGGTTTTGTTCATTGTGGTTGGTTTCTCTCATAATTTCATATCCACTAGCAAAGTTAGACATTTCTAAGACAAATCTTTAACTCAATTTTAATGACCCAGAGAAACAAAAATTACCCATACCCCAAAGCAAGTTCCTTATCCTGAAAAGAGAAGGCTCCATGAATCTTACTAGGCTTTTCACCATTTCTGTATAATAGGGATGTCAAAGATATGGGCTTGCAGAGCCCTATTATTCAATCCCTAGTGCTGCCAGGTGGTCTTGGATTAAATTCACACACCATTGTGGCTTATGCCAGATTGGCCCTGCACACTGTACAGAGCATGGGGCTGGTCCTGGGCGCATACTGTCACTGGCACTTGGAGCCTGACCCAGGTACCAAAGCAGCCCAAAGACCAGTCATCTGGCCTGTGGAGCTTGATGCGTTTGACATCTGTGCTACAGAAGACACTTAGCTGCTATGCTCATAAAGAGCCCTTATTTACCTGTCAAATTCCTTGGAATCCTTGAATGGAAGGACTTTAGGTTTTTCACAACTTAGGGTGGGCAGGAGCAGAGTGGGCAGCAGTGGGGCTGGGTGGGGGGTGCTATGGGATGAGCTACAACCACCCCAAAATTCACCGTGGGCACCCTGTAGCCCCCCTCCCCCATGCTACCACTGCGTGCCCCGCTCCACCCATCCTGAATGCAACCACAGCCCAGTCCTCCCACCAGGAAGAGTTCAGCCCCTTGCCTCAAGCCCACAGTGGGCAGCCCACCCTCTCCCCACACACAGATCTGGGGGACATACCTCCCCACCCATGCCTCCCCAGGAGTTTGAACAGTGATGGGAGCCACCACCCCCAACCTGGATGAGCCACCCACAGCTTGATCCTGCACCCTCAGTGCCTACCCCACTCCCTCCTCACCATGGGGGCCTTGACCTGCTCCCCTCATGCCTCTTCCCTCCCACGCCACAGATTTACCAGCTGGATGCTGCTGTCCATGCTGCTGGGCTGCATTCCTGACTGTGTGCACGTTGCAGCTGCATGTGGCATTTACTGGTGACATTACTGGCCACGCTGGTCAAAAAAAGCTGATCAACAATAATGGCAATTTTCCTTTGATCAGTGCCAGTTTGATATGGACTGATATATCAGTGCACCTCTAGTTACCAAACACAAAGAAAGGCAGTAGCTATGCCATGTGGAAGAACAAGTTTGTAACAAATACACAACAAATAGACCATGTTGGATCTCATCAGGAAATGCTGTTATCTAGCACTGGAGCAAAAGCCTGTCTCATCTACAGCACCCCTCCCCTTTCACCATTCCCATTTAATTTAATATCACATTCTGCTCACAGCTCAACACAGCTTAAGGGAGAATCCCATGATCATAAAGATTATAGATTTTATACAAGATTTGATCATGGTATTGTGGAAAGGAACGGTGAGTAGAGGGATTATCTTCCAAGAGATATAGCTGGCTACTCTTTTGTTTCTGAGAGTCAAATTTTCAAACTTCATCCCTTGCAAAATGTGTGGGTGCTTTTCATCTGAAAAAACAAAATATTTCTTTCTTCGTGCAAACAAATAAAGGCAAGATTTTTTTTTAATTTAATGAGCAGAAAATCCTATCAAACAACCAAACATTCTTTATTTCCTGCAGGTTTAAAGCTACCTACTAGTTTCTCAGAGTTTTTTGCAAAAAGCAAATTAGCCATTCACAAGTGCAAATTTAGCTCTGTGATAATAGTTGATAAAAGCATTTAGACCTTATTGTTGCCACTTGTACTTGGTTCCAACTTGACAGGTTTTACTCATGCCGCTCTTAGAAGAGTTGAATTCAGGGCTTGGAATCTGTACATCTTTTTGTTTTAGGGAGGAAGGGGTCAGTTTATTATTTTAAATGAAAATCTGCCCCTATTATTTTGCATCTAAGATGGACCCATGATTAGAAGAAACCTGTTTTCTGGGTTTGTCCTGTAAAAAGCTAAAATCTTAATAAAGAGTCTGATTTCCTAAAATATGTACTATTCGAAAGGGAAGAATTCTTATGAGAGAGACTTGAATTTTGTATTCATCATGAGATTTCTGCCCTTTTGACCCTTTTTGAAGAGCAGTGAATTGATATGTTCCAATCCCACTTGTTCCCAAAAGTTGGCATATCTGTAGGATACATGGCCCCAAAATGAGAAAAAAAGTCACCTGTGTCAGTCATGGAAGTGCAAGCGTTCAGTTGATGATTTGATGGCTAAAAAAAATGGAGGGAAGTGAAAAAATGGAGGGAAGTGAAATATTTAAGTGATTTATTGTGGATGAAATCAGGTATCTTCAGCCAGGAGATGGATATTAAGTAGGGCTTCCCTGATTGTCAAAGTGAGGGACACACATGGCCATATGGTTAGGAATAACTTGGAAGAAATATGAGGTCTCACCTGGGCCTCTCTCCTCCTCTCTAAATGAGCTTCATTTACAGAGTCAATTAACCAAAAAACACCTTGGTACCAAATTGTCATTTACAAAGTCCTGCTTAGCTGACTGAGACAGGACAGCTCTAGAAAGCCAGCAGCCTTAGATGACAATACAATCCCTAAAATTGTTTTATGGACAGCCTACTTCAGGAGACATATCTCTTAAAATAGAGAGGAGTCTTCATGGTGGTGTAACCCAGGAAGCCTACAAGGCAAACAGCTGTGGAAGCTGCATTTCTGTTGGGCAGTATATGCAGTTAGTTGATTAGTTAAATTGAACTAGCATTGTTTGTAAGGCTGATGGTCCTTGCTTTACTATACAAGTTGAAAAATTCAGAGCAACATTTCTTGGTTACACAGTGCAAGAATAAAAATGCCAGCTGAAGTTTTAGAATTAGTAGGGGACTATTTTTGGCTTTCTCAGAGACAGCATCTGTAAATAATCAGGCAGAAGCCTTTCCATAAAACAACACAGAAAAACCTCAAAGAGCATTTGGAGTCTGCAACATTTAAACAAGATTTTTAACCCATGGGGAAGCCAAAATCAACACAATGCTTCCTGCACATAAAAGCCTGGAATTTCATTGCAGTGTGGGGGCAATTAATGACTATCACATTTCCCTCTTTTTAAAAACTAAGTACTTCTCAGTATTGATATGGATATTGGTGGAAAAGAACCAGGATTTTTGGTATGCACAAACTGACTTAGCATTGAGCTTCTATACATTCCAGACTGGAATGCTAATTAGAGAAGTGACTGTGCTGCTGAGTTCAGACCAAAAAGTGGACACACATCTATAACTAACTTTCTGCAAGGACTAAAAGGGCTTGAATCTAGCATTCAAATTTAGATATATCTTGTAATTTTGGGTCTGAACTCTTAAGCTCAGGTTACAAACATGGTCCAAATTCCAGGAGCTCAGGTCTGCTGCTTTTGTCTCAATCCATCTGTAATGCAAGTGGAAATAGTGAATAATGCACCCCGTAAATTGTATTGTTTTCAGACAATTAATGCATAGGTACTTGTATCTGTGAGATGGTAACCAGTTATTTCAATGCCATGCAACTAAATTAGTCAGTTAGTGTTATTGTTTATCTTCTGCCTTCACAAACAGAAAAATGGTACCATTCTTGCATAAAAAAATCATCCAGGAAATCCTAACTACATAAAAGAAGCATTAAATGCAAATATTCATCAGGGTAATGGAGGCTATTTTTTATTTCACTTTCTTTTTCAGCTTTCCTAGCTGCAGAAGAGTTTTTAGAGCATAAAGTTAGATGCTGCTGTTTGCTCAAAATAATAACCAGTTTACTGGGTCTACTTGCTTTCCATGAACAGCTATTATGTGTTTTAACTCATCTTTAAAAAAAACAACATGTTCGCCATAACCGTGTGTGTGTGTGTGTGTGTGTGTGTGTGTGTGTTAGTTTTGAATTTGGTAACCAGATTCTGAATATTCTTTTGGCTAGAAATCAATAATGAATATAAGGTGTCTTAACCCCCATCTTGCAGCTTTTATCTGAGTAGCTTTATGGATTTTAAAGAGCTACCTAAGGCTCCTGGGCTTTAGAAAGTAGGTAATTGTCTAACATTTTTAGCAGTTAGGTTGCCATTAATAAGCATGTATTTCATACTTGTTAAGCCATTGTGTAGAGCAGATGAAAACTTGTGAATGAATTTGCAATGGTAAGAAGCATTTACTGCTTGCTTACTTTTCTGGTCAGTTTTTGCCTCGTGTTTCTTAAATTGTATTTTAGAATCAGTAACTGCCTAACTTTCCACAAAAGACAGATAGATTGTGCCTCCTTCTAGGTCACATGCCATTACTGTAAGTCATGTAGCAAAAACCTCAAGCTAATGGCATGGCCAAGCTGCCTGACACTATTTCTAATTTCCTCTAATAACTGAAAGATATATTTTGATATTCTCAGAGATGCTATTATAATATGGGGGTGGGGAATTAACATTTATTTTACATACATACTTCACTTCACCTCTCTTGAAACAGGCTTCCCAGAGAGGTGGTGCTCTCACCTTCCCTGGAAATCTTCAAGAGGAGACTGGATAGGCACCTGGCTGGGGTCTTATGACCCCTCCCACCCCAGTGCTCCTTCCTGCCCATGGCAGGCGGTCGGACTAGATGATCTGTCTAGGGCCCTTCTGACTCATTGATTCTATGATTCTCTGATTCACTCAAATAGAATAAAGAGTGCTAAAAATGCCTAGTTAACCATGTAATTCTGGTTCAAATTGTCACTAAAGTATTGAGTTTACTTCATTCATCCCAATAAATTTCTTAGGCTAAGTATAAATGTTCAAAAAGCACCTGGCAGAAGTACTGTATTGCACTTTATTTAAAGTTCTATAAGTTAGAGTGGGAATGAACCATACAGATGTTCATCATTCAGTGAGTGGGACTTGATGCCTGCCTGCACTGGCCAAGACCAGCAGGTGGAGGGTACTCCCATATGCCTCCCAGAAGGCTGTTGGGGTGGTCCCTCTCCCCAGCCTCGCCACCCCACCAGCTGGCAACTGTCAGTAGCAGCTGGGGTGAACGGGGGAGAACAGAGCCCCCCTCCATTAGGGCCCCCCAAAGCTTGCTGGCTGGGGCCTGGGGGGGGGTGGGGCAGATGGGTCAGGTCCACATGGCAGGGGTGCTCCCTTCCTTTCTGCCTGGCCCAGCCTCTTGACAGCTGCAGCCAGAAGCCAGCCTGGCTTTTCACCATCCTGGAAACTGGTACCAAGGGAGAAGGGAGTTCCCCTGCCATGTGGACTTGGCCTGGGTCTCCCCTTCCAGGACCCCAACCAGCAAGCTGTGGGGTGTTCCTGTCCTCCCAGCCCCAGTTCCCAGCACAGTGAAAAGCTGGGCTGAGCAGCCTTGCACTACAACTCCTGGCTGCTGCTGTCCAGAGGCTGGGGAGAGGAGGAAGGGAATCTTTTTGCTGCACAGACCCTGTCTGCCTCCCCCCTGAGACCTCAGTCTGCAAGCTGTGGAAGGGTTGCCTTCCCCCCTTCAGCCCACCCAAGCCTCCTGACAATGGCTGCCAGAAGCTGCAGCATGGGGCTGCCAGGCCTGGCTTTTCATCACACTGGGAACTGGCACCAGGGGAGGGGGAGAAGGGGAAGAACAGAGCCTCTCTGCTGAACAGATTCAGCCTGGCTCCCACGAAAACCTTAGCCTGCACCTGGGGATGGGGGGAGGAGGATCTGTGCAATAGAGAAGCTCCATTTCCCCACCCCTCTGCCTGGCCATACAGAGAGAAGACAGAGCCCGGGGTGGGACTGGTCTGGTATTCACCCAGAGCAGATGAGTACCAGAGGGGGCTAGCAAGCCACCCAGCGTGGGGCCCATGAAATGGTGGCAAAATGTGACCTACATTAAAGCATGATGGATATGGTACAGATGTTTAAAAAGCACTTTAACCTAAAGCAGTTTAGCCTAATACCACATCCATCAAGGGTTAACATAGAGCAGGGTCTGCCATTATTAAAGCACTTTAAGTGCTGTGAACATCTGGGCGGCCTATACATGTTCTGGTTCACATTCTAATTAGAATGCTACAGCATGGCCTCACTGTCGCATGTATAAGTTCTGGCATGTTTAAAAATGACCGCAAGGGCTCTTTATCTAAACCTCATCAAATGGGTTTTACATAAAGCATCTTGTAGCTATTCTTAAATCTGTGGAGGCTTAATACACGTGACGGTGAGGTGTTTTAATTAAAGCGGCTGCATAGGAACTGCTCTATTAAAATGCCCCCCACCCCTGAGCATGTGTATAGGCAATTTTGTTGTTACAGTTTTAAAGCACTGGCTGTACCTAGCCTTATACTCTCAATACAAAGTCAGTAGTTGTGGTATATTATCACATATCCCTCAGAATATTTTTTGTAGGGCAGTGGACCCAGTGGCAAGGCAGTAGAGCAGACTATGGTCTGGCTGCACTTTATTTTGGTGGCAGCTCCTGTTTTCCAAGCCCTAGGGAAAATAGTTCAGACTCTTCTCAATGGACCATATCCATTTCTGGACAATCTAGGGGTTCTTTAGGACAAACGTCTGTCACTTTTTAACACTTAGACTTCCAAATCCTATAGGATTTCAATGGAAATTGTATGCCTTCCTTTTCTTGGTGATGCTGAAAATCCTGCATTGTTCATGTACTGCCAACCATAACATGCATGAAGTCTCAGCTTGCTTCACCAGTTAGCTCCTTCACAATAACAATGCTTAATAACAGCAAAATATGAGTGTATATCTTCTGTGGCTAAAAAGGTTTACAGGGTTGCAACAAACATGTTATTTCAAAGAACTCTTCCAAAACTGGTAACTTCACAAATTGATACAATTTGATAGCGGCACTGCATGAAATCCAAATTATTTTGTCATACTTTCCTTCTCAAAGCATTTGTCATTTCCACTCTATCCATACTGCTGTCAGAAACATTAAAAAAAAACTAGCTTTGTAGTTTGGTTGTGTGTGATTAAGAAATTCACAATGATTGAAATGTATGCTGTCTCCTGTATATTGGACATGTTAGTTTGTTTGTTTACTATTGAATGTAGCTGTCAGTTGTGGCTTTTAACATTTTTTTCCTTGACTGCAATGTGAACTGATTTAAGAAAGTGTTATTGTGTATGGGAACAATCCTGAACATTCCAGATGAGATCCCTGACAAAGTAGGTCCGTTTTTAACTCTACACATGTTTAAAGGGTCTCTTTACAGTGTGATAGCAAAGTGCCACTTATCTGCAATGTGGGTGGTAAAGGTTTTTGTAAAATCTTGGTTAATACACATATCTTATATATACATCACTTAAGTTGAGTAAGCTGGTTTTCTAAATTAAAGGCTTAGGTTTTCCAAATTACAGACACAAAAATCAGCTATAATTCCTTGAGTTACTTGACCATCTTTCTTCTTTTGGTGGTAATATTTGATGTGTGCATTCTGACTTCTCATATTGTATGCATCACACATGAAAATCTGGTGCAGCTGGGAAATTTTACATCATTACATGGAGTCAAAGAATAATTGATTTTGAACAAAGCTAATGTAGCTTTGGGGAGATATAAAATCAGGTAATTTGAGAATTATGAAATATTTTCCACTATGCTCTTAAAATAGTTATTAGTACACTATGAGAAGGGGGGGAGGTGTGTCATTGTACGGTATGTTTAATTTCTTGTTCATGTTATACCATACAATCTCTCATACCACTTGGGCAGCAAACAGATGCATTGCATTACACTACATTGAATTCTGCAGAGGCAATAGTCAGAAGTGGTGCATCAAATATTTATAATGTGGGATTGTTTTAGGCCAGGAGCCAAGTACAATATGGCATTCTTCATATAGTCATATTTGTTTTTGTAAGAACCGGAAGCCTCGCTACTGCTTTGCATGTATGTTTCTTCCCTGACCTTCAACGTCCCTTTTTATCTGTCACCTTCCGAATATGCTTTATTATGATGATATATTACTTTGTGTAGCAATTAGTAAATCTGTTCTATGTTACTTAAAAGTAGCTGAATTTTCAAGGACTCTTCTGTGGTACCATCACCGGTTTGTTTAAGTGTCATATTTTTACATGGAAATTAAATATTGAATTAGGGAACACCACATGTGCTATTAAAGCATATATAGTATGTATGCATACAAAATGGATACCTTGAAAATTTGGCTCCTAGATTGAGCAGTAGTTTGTTCAACAGATTTAGAAGCAGCACCACCTTGTGACTCATGGAAATGGAGTCATAGGATCATAAGAAAGTAGGGCTGAAAGGGACCTCATGCGGTCATCTAGTTCTAGTTCAGCCTCCTGATCAAGGCAGGATCACATTTGAGTAAGTCATGCTAGCCAAGTGTCTATTTAACCTGCTCTTGAAAATTTTCAAGGATAGAGATGCCACAATTTCTACAGGTATCCTGTTCCACTGCTTGACCAACCACATAATCAGAAAGTTCTTCCTAATCCCAAGACTGTATTTCCTCTGCTGCATCTTGAGACTGTTGCCTACAGTCACAGATAAAAAGCCCGTCTCCATCTATAATCACCCTTCAGTTTTTTGAAGGCTATTATCAAATCCCCAATCAGTCTTCTCTGCTCCAGACTAAATAACCCTACTTCTTTTAGCCTTGCCTCATAAATCTTGCCTCTGATCATTTTTGTTGTTTCATGCTGGACTCTTTCCAATCTGTCCATATTCTCTGTGAAGTGTGAGGCCCAAAATAGGACACAGCACTCCAGATGAGGCCCCACCAGTGCTGAATAGAGCAGAGAAATCACTTCCTTTGATTTGCAAGTGGCACTCCTGTAAATATGGCTCCATATGCTGTTGTCTTTTTTGCAATAAGAGCACACTGTTAGCTCATATTCAGCTCATGGTCCACTGTAATCCCTAGGTCCTTCTCTGCAGTACTGAAGCATAGGCAGTTATTACCCAGTCATCGCTATCTACCATTTGGCAAAGTCCTTATAGCAGTGGTGCCCTATCTTTCTGGTCTGCAGGCCAGATAAATGGTGCAGGTTGGCCTACAGGCCAGATCCTGTACACAGGATTGGTCTGGGGGCCCAATTTAGTGTGAGGTCCATATTCAGGCAAGATCCAGTGCATGGCCCCAGCCCCACATTCCAGATTGGACCTACTGCCCTGCTTGTTGACCCAATACAGTACATCTGGCCCATGGGGCTTAGAAATTAAGCATCTGGGGAGCTGTAGCAATGTTATTTGCCACGACTCCCCTGCTACCAAATTTTCGGACCTGTGGGCTACATGACATAACTGTGCAGGCCATATTTGGCCCACAAGCTGAAGACTGTGCATTCATCAAGGAGGGCTTAAATTCAGGCTTTTAAAAAATCTTTTCTTCTGTCCTATGCAGCAGAAATTGAATTAGCCTAAACTTGTTTATCCTCTAATTAACATTACTATACTACTTGTTGCTAGATGCTGATTTTTTTTCCAGAAAGATGCCAAATTCATACTTTAACAGTTGATTCTTAAAAATTCTCAAATAGGTGCAGTTATTTTTCATTTTATCTATTTTCTCCCTGAAAAATCAACACAAGAAATGAGCTTTTTTTCTCTTGCTGATCAGCAGCCATTGTGCCTTTTATTTATAGTTAAATTCCAAATTAAACATGCTTTCTTTACCCTCTTTTGACTTATGAGCAGTTTTTCTGAACCATTCTTACATGCCCATTATATTTAGATACCTGAAAATTAATATGTAGCTGGTCAAAAATTAATATATAGCTGGTCAAATTATTAATTTTACACTAACAACTTTTTGTTGTAGTCTGAGAAATGAGAAATGAGAAATGTTTATTAGCAAACTATTTACTTCCTTTGATTGTTGAATACCTTGCCTATAGTACCCTTTTCCAGCATTCAGCCAGCTCTAGCTTCACCATATTTTCAGTCAGCAGAAGAAATATTCTTTGATTGCCCCATTAATTTATATCCCTTTTTTATGGATATGGAAATTTTTGGGTATCAAATTTGTAATTGCTTACAGATCTATTTATTGGATTATGTTCAGAACTGTGTTTTCTTTCCTGTGTGTTCAGGTTCTCAGATGCAGGTTAAGCTAACTGTGATTACCATTTTCATTTTTGTGATGGTCTTTCATAAATTATGCTTAAAATATGCTATCATTTCCTGTGGTGGCAAATACACTCACTTTCTATGTGGCAAAGCTACTAGAACATGATTCTTTATTAACAAAGTGGTGTACCTTGTCCCCTAATGAAGGGATGGATTTGATCATGGGACCAGTGTGGCCTTCTAATCTGATCTTTGTAATGCTGGTGTAACAGGGGGCCTTCCCGGGGCCAGTTTGATGTTGAGTCACCCACCTGTCTCTGGGCTAACAGCCTGCCTTCCTCTTCTGCTGTGCCTTGATGATACATGATTAGGATGTTATATAGGCAGGAGGCTGTCCATTTTGAACCCTGCTATTCAGGGGAATCTCTACCCCTACACTGTGGCCCAAGCCTTGCAGATGGCATCCCAGGCAGCTAAACTCAGCTGTTCCCTTTACCCATTACCTGTGGTCCCCCCTCTGAGACCTTCAGCTCCCCCTTAGGCCCTGGCCCCATCTCAGGCCAGTTGGGATCCCAAGCCTCTTTTCTCTGCGGGCATCCCTTGTGGTGGGCCCCTTGCCCTTTTGTCCCTTCTCTGGGTCCTGGCCCCAGCATGAACCAGTTGAATACCTCAGGACAAACCTGAGCTGCTTGCCTGCTTTTACCCTCACAACTCCACTGGAACAACTGAGCCACAGGCCACTCCAAGCTCTCACAGGTCTGGGCATTCCCCAGCTAGGGCTGTGCAGGGTCTGGAGGTTATTAGTCACCCCTGACCCACCTTTCACCAGGGAGGTAACTGGTCTGGTATTTCATGGGGCTGCTGTGCCACCGGCAGTCCCACAAGGCCTCCCTACCCTGGCAGGGTACAGTTTTAGGTCATGCCCAGGACCTGAAGCCTCCTCCATCCCCATAGCCCCAGCCCATAGACCTCTAAGATGTTCCTGAGCCTCAGCTCTGTTAGCTGATGTCTCTCTCATGGCAGCTAGCAGCAAACTGTAGCTTCACCCTGTTTATAGCCTGCTCTCACAATGGCCACCGTAATCAAGTACCTGACTGTTGCCTGCTCCAGCACTTGAAGTGGCAAGCACCAACTCTGTCCTGCCACAGCTGGCCATAGAATTGTTCTGTCTAGTGATTCTTACAGTGTGTGATTATGTAGACTTGTGTTTACAATTCCTAGGTTGCAGTATAGAGTAGAAGGCCCTCATTTCTGGACTTTGCTGGTTGCCATGTGGCACCCGGAAAGAATTTTTTTCCTTCCTGTTGCTACTGGTGTCTGGGGCTTTTCAGAAGCATTGGGCATTGGCCACGGCCAAGGCTGTAGCTTTTTGACTGCAGTATGCTAATGACTGCTGAAACGTAAGAAGCACTGAGGTTCCTGACTAGTGGGTTTTGCTCCTCTACTCAAGGTCAGACTGATCACTACATTTGGATGTGGGAAGGAGTTTTACCTCACAGTCAGATCTGGACAGACTATGAGGGATTTTTTCCCCTTTCTTTTGTAGCAGTGACAAGTCTGTAACAGAACATAAGTTCGGTGCACATAAACCAGTTTCAAAAAGGCTGAAACTGTTTTAAGATAAACCTGGTTGAATGTAGTATCAGACTTAACTGATTTGAGTCAAACCAGTTTATGGAATTTCTGTCCCAGACTCCTTCCTGGTTTAAATTAAATCAGAGTCCCCCAGCATCCCAATATGCTTTTCAGGTCTGAGCTGGGCTGTGCTCTGTGCTCCAGAGACCAGAGCTGGCCCGGCCACTCTGCTCCCTAGCTGGAACGGGGCAGAGCATGGCCAGATGCTGGCTGGGCATGGCCCCATGAGGCAAAGTGGGTAGGGAGGGGCTCAATCATACTAAGGTCTGCCAGGGCCTGGCTATACCCCCTCCCCCAGTTCAGCTTCTCCCCATTTGGCCCCTAGGGAAGGGAAGGGAGGGCTTGCTTTAGCACTCCCCAGCTTCTGGCTTGAGCCGCTGAAGGCATGTGCCTGCATTTCCAGAATCAAAAGTGAATGTTTATTCACTTACAAATTGGTTCAATCTAGACAGGTTAGAGTAACCTGCAATGATTGAATCAATTCAGACTTGGGTTTTTTGAATGTCTATACTTAGCCTGAAAGTATAATGTCTGTACCTGACCTAAAACAGGTACATTTAATCCTAATGACTACAGGATGAATGAAACAACACCTTTTGTGTATTCTTTGACTAATTTACTTTGTTTTTATACTTAATATATAATATGGCAAATTAATGCACATTACAATACAATTATATTTGATTTGGCTTCAATGTTAAACTGAATAATATAGCCCTAGTATATTACTTTTACTGTTACCTAGTTACTTTTTTAGCTGGAGAAATACATGTGTTGTGTTATATGTGGTGAAACACTGCACCATCTGCAACCCCCTTTTCAAAATCTCGTATCTGCCCATGCCTTTCTCTTTAGTGCCCATTGTAACAATAAAGCCCAAATTTTACTTTGGGCACATCTACACATGACACTATGTTGCCATAGCAACATACTATGGTGATATAGCATTTGCGGGCATCTACATGTGACCAGCAGGTACTTCGCTATGGCGAAGGCTCTGCTGGAGTAGCAAGCTGCTATGGCGAAGTAACTGCTAGAAATAACCATTTGCTGTGTATAAGGTACAGTGTAGGTTGTTACTGTACCATGATTTAGTACTTCCAAAAGGAAGTATTAAATCACAACACAGTAACAACTTGACCATAGCAACACATGTAGATGCACCCTTTGATATTTGTTTCCTGGATTCCATGGTATAGTGAAATTAGTTTGTTTTTTTTTCTCTGAAAATATAGTGTATGGAAAGCCACAAATTTTATATTGTTTATAATTTTTTAATCACTTTCTGATGTCAAGAATTAAATCCCATTGCATATGCTCATGTTAGAGCAACAGATATTCTATCTGTGAATAGAATTGATTTTTATCCTTAATGGGAGAATGCATACAGTCACTCCAGGCATATCATTCTGCAGGAAATCCTTTTCTCTGTCCAGGGGTTCTTTGATTAGAAAGTAGCATTTGTGTTACATTTTGCCTGTTTTAGTGCTGATCTCAAAATCAAATCTAGCAGCCTCTCTGTTATAAAGCTTTATCAAATTCTCAAAAGGAGGGTATGATTGCTCTATTTTGATGAATCTTTTAAAATTAAGACAATCCAAAATCTGTCATGGTCCCTTTCAGTGCTAAAAAATTATATTTCTATCACAAAAGTAACATAGATCTTATCACTGTATTCTGGAAAACTTAATCCTCTGCTGTCTCAAGCAATAACTCCCTCTTCAGCCTCTTGTTGCTCATTTCAAATGGCTCCCAAATCATGGAAACTGCTATCTGCTGTTACATTAGAAAGCCAATTGAAATTGGGATATCTTAGCACAAGAGTCTGAGTCCATCTATTTTTCTGTTCCTCAAACACAGCTTGACATTTCTGATTCCATAAAAAAGCAACAGTGTCTGAGGTTTTCTGTTCCTTCTGGTGGGATCATGAGCCAACAAAACCAAGTGGTGGTTTCTACAAAATTTGGCAGAAATATTATATAGCAGCTCATAATTATACTTAGTGATTTGTATAACCTCTTCAGTGCTTGAAGGAAGGAGATTGTCTGCACTTTTGTCATATAAGGATCATTTTTAAGCATTCATCTGAAATAATACAAGCCCATGTACTTCACATCCTTCCTAAATAATTGTCATTTTCTTGGCTTTACCTTCAACCCACATTGGCGTGACCCAAACCCAGATTCCATCTTGATAAGAAGAACATTTCAGTCAGTTGGATGGAGCAAACTGACCATCACCTAAAAGCTGAGACCATTTCAAACTTTGGGCTATTTCTATTTAAAATTACATAAGTGATATATTCTCCAAACCTTTCTTATTTTGCAAATCTCATTGAGACTTAAAAAAAGGAAATTAAACTTGGGCCTGGTTTTCATTTTACAATAATCTTATCCCCAGTGTAATTGAGAATCTGGCCTTATAAATACTCTATCCATTCCCTACCCTTCTTTTAGATCTGTTGGTTTCCCTTATGGTGTGTCGTTAAAAACTTTTGTGAGGGAAAACACGTGAAATTGTAGGGAATAAATTACATATTGACAGAAGATTGGATTAGATTACCTAAGAATTATGTTTGATCCTTAAATTCTGTGATGTAATGCAATCTTGTATTTTACTAATGCAATACAGCAGGAAATTCTGGCAGTCTTTTTTCTTTTTTGTTTCTCATAGTTCTGTGATTGATTTTTCAATGAGAGTTATGTGTTCAGACACTAGAAAATCCCACTATGTTTCTATTTGCATAACAAGAGGCTTAAATACCTTCAAACATTTGGCCCTAAACATACATTATATGTTCAAAGTTACACAAGAAATCTGTGGCAGGGTAGAGAATAGAACCCAAGCACCCTTCCCGAGTATATCCATTTTTTGGTGGGGGGAGAATCTTAGTTGCCAAATTAAAATCATGCCATTAACATTGTCTATAAAATGAGGAAATTAGAACAACCAAACTAATAGATCTCTTGTACTATAAGGTGGAATAATTGAAAATTGAAAAAAAAAAATTAACTTGCTTATAAAATGAGGGTAGAAATGATAATGCATCTGAATTTATACCCTTAGTGTTAAAAAAACACCAAGTTGATTTTAACAAGGTCAACTGCTTTATGCTAACTGCTAAATCTGTATCTGAATCCTTGTCCCATGGCCTTAGACACAGCTTAAGGTACAAACAAAGCTCTGCCATCCCCATCTATCCTGGCTTGTTCCTTTCATGTTGTTTTCCTTCTCTAAGCATTGTTTGGCAAAAGGATACTTTTGGTTAGCCCCTTATGCATGTTCCTCCAGTTGCTCAGTGCCATTTCTACAAACCTGGGCCTGGTTTTCATTTTACAATAATCTTATCCCCAGTGTAATTGAGAATCTGGCCTTATAAGTACTCAATCCACTCCCTGCCCTTTTAGATCCTTTGGTTTCCCTTACGATGTGTCATTAAAAACTTGACAGAAGATTGGATTAGATTGGATTAGATTGGAGCAGATAAAATGGCTTCAGTTTTAGCAGGTAGCAAAAATATCCACACCCTTTTCTGTCCCATAGTAAAATGTGAGGGAGACTGCCAAATGTTTTCTTTACATCTGGAATTTGTGACATGGCTTTTTTGTCAGTCTTCTCTTTGGCTTTTTGGTTAGGTGAAAATTCAGTTAATTAATTATCTTCCAGTTCAAATCCAGCCTGCTCTTCCCTGACCTTCCCTACCTTTATTCATTGCTTTTATTCTGCTTAAAATGATGTTGCAAGAGGCATTAATTATTTCTTTAAAAGTCACACTTTGCCAATTCCTTTTTTTAACTTAGGTCCCCTTTCTTGATATTTTGACTATTTCCAAAGGTCTGGAAGTTTTTCTTTGTCTTATGTTTTGTTAAAGAGTTTGATTTTTAGTACCATCAGTCTTAGCATTTCTCTCTTCACTTGCTGCGGCTTTCCCAAGTTTGTATTGCATCTTGTTACTGCTTTGAATTATGATGTTTAGTTCCATATTTTTCATTTCTATAGATTTGCTTATGTTGCAGAGCTAGTCTTGCCATAACTTTGCCTTACTAGACATGCGGTACATGCTAACAGAAAGCTGTTTTTCTGTCAACGTTACTATACCACCTACGCAAATGACATTAAGCTGGCAAAAGCCCTTTTTGGTCAGCGTTGCTATGCCCAGATTGGGGTATTTTCTAGCACAGCTACACTGGCAAAGGATGTGATCTTTTCACTCTCCTAAGTGCCACAACTTTGCAACATTGACCAGACTTGTGTTAAAGCCAAGAGCTCCTTATTGAGTCGACTCTTTAGCACCCTTGAAAAGTTCTCCACATATTGGTCTTTGTTTTTTTCTGTTGTTAAACTCTTTTCTTGTCTGCCTTGAATAGATCCACTCACTTCTGTAAACTGGTTAGTCATGGCTTTGAGCTGGTAGTGTTATGCTAAATCCCATGCTTTAAAAATATCCCATTTTTATAAGGGGTAGGAGTGAAAGTACTTGAATGGAATATATGTTTTCTGTGAACATCTGCCATTTTAGTTACAGGACTAATATCATGGGCCACAATCTACTTGTTAGAGTCATCAGCATGACTACTTTTGATTTCAGTGAGAGCTGCATGTACATCAAAAGGTAGAATGTGTCTGTAAATGGAAGAAAGAAAACGTATGAGTCACCACTATGATATTTAAAGTTTAATATATTAGTTTAGCATTAACCTTGTAGTTATAAGGACTATTTGAGCTATATTTGAAGAAATTCACTGAAGAGTGCAGCCAAGTGAGGGTAAAGGGTCAGTCCCCTTGTGTTTTTGGGAACCTAGGGCTATCTAGAAGCCAATTTAGCCAACTTTTGTGTTTTCTACAGATGTTTTCAGGGTTTGCCCTAGCTTCTACCTGGGCTGCTTAGTTCCCCAACACAAGATCCAGAATCCCAAAATATGTCATACAGAGTATGGTATTGTGTTTCTGCCACACTTCCTGCCTTTCTTCACATTTATGTACCCATTCCATAAACCTGTCCACATACATATATCTCCTACTACTGGTTGAATTGTGTAGCTACTAAGCTAATCTTCAGACACTGCATGAACACCCCCACCACTGTCAGTAAGTTGCCTCCCATCTAAGTGTTCTGGCTGCCAAATTGATGAGAATGCCTATTATGCATTCCTGCTTCAGACACCAAAATTCAAGCACTAGTGCTTCCTCTTGGCTATCTCTGTGTGCTTCCCTACTCAGTACTTAGGTGCTCTGAATCACCCTGTGGAGTTGCCTGATTTTCTTAATTAATTTTATAGGGATCCTTGCACCCAGTCCTTTCTATTTGGATTGATGTCCTGAGGCATTGTAATTTCTTCTTTCTTCAGGCATTGTAATTTCTAAGTGGAGGAGCTTTCCAACTGATCTCTATCTAACTTTTAGTCCTTGGGCTTGTCTATGCCACAGCAGCTGCAAGTCTTGTGTGTCTGGCCTTGTTCTCCCTCCCAGCCATGCAAGTCTACAGACATACTCTAAACTTGGGAGTTTGCCAGGGAGGATCCTTCAGTTCCACCCCCACCACCAGCATTTGAACTCACTGGACACAAAGGACTCAACAGTGGGCATTAGGGGCAAGTCTAGTGCTGCCTCACTCTTGATCTTCTGGCCCTAGAGCTGTCCAACAGATTCAGGTAAGCAGGGTATACCCAGACCCCTACCCCAAAGGACATGCCACTGCCATGGTATAGACAAGCCCCATGCATCTGAGTGTACCACCTGTAAAATGGGGTTGAAATGATTTCCTTACTACAGGCCTGTTAGGTGGGGAAATCTGTTAAAAACTATGAAGTGCCATGAGGTGTTCAAGCTGCAAACATACATGAAACAGCTATCTCTTCAATATTTTGGTTTTAGTGGTTTATATTGGAAAGGGATAGAAACCAACATTAGTAGCTCTTAGAGGGGATAACAGAGCCCTAAAAGAGAGAATCACAGTGGAAAATAAATGGATCAGTAATGAGGGTGGGGTGGGGTTGGTGGGAAAAGTAATCCTGTTTCATGGCATATTTCAAAATACAGTTTCATGCTAATGCACAGTTGAAACCAAAAATGTTGAAACTCTCTCTGAAGGGTAGAAGTGGGGGGTTCTGTCAAAGCTTTGAGGTGTTTCACTGGCACTTCACCAAAACTGTTACCATCTCCATGAAGCATTGCCATTTCAACACATCGGCAAACTCTGACAATGTTCCACTGCAGTTTTTCCAACCAGTTTTGTAGAAATCTTGGGCAAAAGACTGAAACTAAGAGCTTTCCCTTTTAATGATTGTGCTCCAGTACGTTCAAGAATTGTATTGAAATAGCAGTAAGCAAAGGACTGTTCATTCAGTCTTCACAAATAGGGTAAGGATTTGTTCATAAAATACACAGGCATCCTATCAAGTGCTGCATCAACATGATTGCTACGAATGCCCTGCTGTTTGCCCACTACCACATTCAGAACAACTTCAGCTGCAAGGCACATGTTTTCTCCTGGATATCATGTTTTACAAAAATCAGAGTATGGAAAAAAACAAAAGGAATTATATTTATAGGCTTTGACTTTGCTTTCCAGGCCAAGAGTATGTACCACAGGAAACATGAAGTAAAAATGAAGTAAGCGAAAAATGCTTTAATAAGATGTGCTTATGACTCAAAATCACTAGTTGCAGAATTAGAACAAGGGATAAACTTACAAAGGTCCTACTGCCTATCCAGATCCCTGTTCTCATGAGCTCACAAGCTAGAGCCTGGACTGAGTAGGAGTGAATGCAAGTCCCCCTCTCCCTCAGATTTTAACCACAGAACCTCCAAAGATTAGGAAAGATGCAGTGGTATGAAGGCCTTTCCAGCCTTACTTGAAAAAAATCATTAAAAGTTCATCACAATCTTAACATATACAATTTTCTATGGGACACTAGAACTACCAACATGCTTTGGAAGGTTACATGACAGGCATGCATCTCCCCTGCAACTGGGACATCCTAACACAGTGCTCTGCGATGCAATTTTTCTCTGAATAGTTTTATAACCAGTCACATCTCATCTCAGAGACTTGCACAGCAAGCCATATGAGGTAAGGCTGAGAGACCTGGAACTCTTCAGCCTGAAGAAGAGAAGGCTGTGAGGAGACTTGCTAGCAGCTTACTGCTACATCAGGGGCATGCATCAAAGGCTTAGTGAATAACTGCTCACCAGGGCACCCTTGGGGAAAACCAGGAGTAATGGTCACAAACTCCTGGAAGACCATTTCAGGCTTAACGTTAGGAAAAACTTCTTCACAGCCAGGGTGTCCAGACTATGAAGTAAGCTCCCTCCTGAGGTGGTGTAATCACCGACCCTGGAAATTTTCAAGAGGAAACTGGATGGTTACCTTGCTGGGGTCACTTTACCCCAGTTGTCTTTTCTGCTTGGTGCAGGGGGGCTGGACTTGATGATCTTCTGAGGTCCTTTCCAGCCTACACTCTATGAATGAATCTATGAGTCACACAGAGGCCTTTGCCCTTCTCATTGTATGTACAGGGAGAGTTAATTCAGATTTCACCCATATTTTGCTTTCCCCATTTCATCTATTGGAACCTAAATACATTTCACTATTTTTTGTCTCATTGGAAATAAAAATGTGACTGACATTACTTTACTTTTTAATATGCAGGACTCCACAAGAGTTGAATGAAATATTTATAATGGCTCTATTTTATCATAGCTTGGCTTCAACTATAATTTGAAGCTTCTCTTACTATGTGAAGTGTGGTATGCCCAAGAGAATTTGGAGCTTTGAGATAAGCTGTTCAGCTGCCAGGGAGCATCAGGCAGCTGTCAGAGACATTTTCCAAAGGCAAGAGGTGTCCATCACTGAGTTATATTCGGTACTTTTTACTTCTTGGAGCTGACTCTTTCAGCCTGTAAGCATGCCATTGAACTCTTGATTTTTGGAGGGATTCTTCTTGGATAAAAGAATCTTTGGAGCTGTGTATAAGGTTCTCCTACTCAAAACCTATTCAGAAACTTTAAAATATGTCTTTAGTAATCCAGGAATCAATGTTAACTTGGTCCATAAGATTAAATGCCCATTTTCCACTTTTAATAGTCATCGTACTTTTTAACATTGCCAATAAATGTACAGTCTAATTAATAATAAAATCAAGGTAATACATTGATCTTAAGGAAAATAATGTATCTGAATTTAAAATGATTGTAAAATTAAAGAAGGTTGATTTAAATGATGTATGAAAATTCCTAGGTTATGCTGAACAACTTTTATTTTTTATAATTTGGAAAGGTGCTGAGATATGGTGGGGAAAGTACAACTAAATTCAGATACAACTCCTGCTAAATAAGTTGTTTAAAACAAAAATCAGATTAGTTTTCTGGTTTTGTTTGTGAATTGACCATCCCTGTCTCTCATGACAGCTGTATCCCCATGAAAATGACTCATTTGAGCTCCCTACTGAATCCTGCATAGAAACAACCATGAATAATTCAACCCTGACCTTAAATTTATTACTTTCCAAGGTTCAGAATTGACATTCTTTGTATATTTATGATGTGCCAGCTCTTTTGTTACATGAAAATGATTGAAAGGATTGATTTCTAAATGAAGGCTGGTTATTTAATGTTTAATTTATTTAATTCAGAAGGGCCAGTACTGTGTGTGATTGTAAGATACTCTTTTTTTTGGAAAAGGGGGACTCTTATAAGGCCATTTCATTTTTCTCTTTTTTGTGTGCAGGTGATTATATGTAACTGAGTATTAAAAAAATAAACTCATACACACAGGTTATAATATATAGAGTACGTGTACACTATGTACATGTGTCATGCATATGTAACCTACGTCTGTTAAATGTAATTACTTTCCCCTGCAGCTGGCTTGATAAAAGTGTGTCTTCTAATGGAATGTGGCTATTAAACACCACCTGGCAAACACTGTAACAGCTAAATAAAGGTGACTGTTAAGTAAACACATCTTTTATCTGGATTATGCATGATTCCCAATACTCTTGGCTTTAATTCAGCAATTGACTTTTTGTATCAGGTGACAACACTGAAAAGAATCTTACCCCATATGAATATCTATATATTCAGAATTCAGGCAGTGTTAAGAAGTGAAAAGATCATTTACAATCATTGAGACTAAAGGTATTTAAACACAACAACATAGTTCGCTGTTATAAATAGTCTATTTGGTTCTGATCCTTTCCTTTCATCTTGCATCTCCTTGTAACAAGGTATTTAGCAGAATTTGCAGATTTCACTGGAATCTGACAGACTGTACTGTGAGCACTTCTGCTTTCTCCTCAAACTTGTGATCTTTGGGCTGTCAGCCATGTGCCTTTGTGCCTGTGTCACCCCAGCCCTCCTTGGTTCTGATGAGAATAATTCAGTTTGATCCATCATGCTAAAAGAGAGGTTGGCTCTAACCCAATGAAAATGCTTTAAACAGATGAAAAAGAATATTTCCTTTTGTGTTTAGAAATAGGACAAGAACTTTTCCCCGATGAGGTCAGTATGGTTTCAAAGTATTCTAGGGCCACATTCTTCTAAGGAAATTGGTGTTAATACTCCTGCTGGCTTTCCTGGGAGCAATTTCTGTTCTTTTCCAATAAATGTTTCATGTTGCCATCACTTGTGCATTCCTGACTATACTTAATGCTGAACAATTTCACAACTCTTCTCAGAGGTCTTTTGTCATAGAAAGCATTTTCTCATTGGTTTATTAATGTTGAGAGCAGAAATTTAATGTGACATGGATAGTACCTGAATTTTAAGATACTATCTTTATTAATTCTAAGGATGAGGTCCCCAGCTGGTACATATTGGCATAGCCACATTGATCTATGACCGCTGAAGAGCTGGCTCTATAGTTTTATAGTATTGGACAAAAGATCTTGTATTTTAAAGAGCAAGAAACTTTAAAACATTTTACATTAAAAACAAAACACAAAAAACCTAACAATTTTCATAGATTTCATAGACTTTAGGGCTGGAAGGGACCATGGTAGATTATCGAGTCCAGCCCCCTGCCCCAGGGGCAGGAAGTCAGCTAGGGTCAAAAGATCCCAGCAAGGTAGGCATCCAAATGTTTCTTAAAAGAGTCCAGAGTAGGTGCTTCCTCCACCCCTGGAGGCAGTCTATTCCAGGCCTTGGGGGCTCGAACAGTAAAGAAGCTTTTCCTGATTTTCAGCCTAAAATGATCTTGGAGGAGTTTGTGAACATTTGACCTTGTCATCCCTTGGGGCACTGTGGTGAACAGGTGTTCCCCCAGGTCCTGATGCACACCCTTTATATACTTATAGGCAGCCACTAAATCATCCCTGAGCCTGCACTTTTCCAGGCTGAAGAGTCCCATAGTTCTCAGCCTTTCTTCATAAGGCCTGTTCTCCTGCCCTCTGATCATGCGCGTGGCTCGCCTCTGGACTCTCTCAAGATTTTCTACATCCTTTTTAAATTGTGGAGCCCAGAATTGGATGCAGTACTCCAGCTGCGGCCTTACTAAGGCCACGTACAGCAGGAGGATGACATCCTGAGATTTGCTTGAGAAGCATCTGTGGATGCAAGCCAGCATTTTGCTCACTTTACCAGCTGCAACATCACATTGGTGGCTCATGTTCATCTTATGGTCAATCCTATAAGCGTGATGCGGAGTTTTTTCCCCCCAAGGTGGAGTACCTAGCATTTTTCAATATTGAATGTCATCAGGTTTTCATCCACCCATTTTCTGAGACTGTCAAGGTCAGCCTGGATCCACAACCTCAGGTGTGTGGATGTTTTACCCCAAAGTTTGGTTTCATCAGTGAGCTTGGCCAGTCCACTTCTGACACTAATGTCCACATTGTTAATAAAGATGTTAAAGAGTATAGGTCCAAGGATGGAGCCTTGGGGGACCCCACTGGTCACAGCACACCACGATGATTTACATCCATTGATTACCACCCTCTAGGTCTGACCTCAGAGCCAATTCCCCAGCCATTGGACTGTGATGTAGTTGAGGCTGCAGTTGGCAAATGTTTTCATGAGGAGATCATGGGACACTAGATCAAAGGCTTTTTTAAAGTCCAGACATATGACATCAATCTCTTCTCCCTTGTCCAGGTGATATGTCACCTGGTCATAGAAGGAGATGAGATTGGTTAGGCAAGACCTACCCACAGCAAACCCATGCTGGCTGTCCCTCGGGATGTCGCCATCAGCCAGTTTGTCAAGAATGGTCTCTTCGATAATTTTTTCCAACATCTTCCCAGGGATAGAGGTCAGGCTGATAGACCAGTAGTTCCCTGGATCTACTTTCCTACCTTTCTTCAAGATAAGCACCACATTGGCCTTCTTCCAATCTTCAGGCACTTCACCTTTACCTTGGAAAAGCTTAGAGGTAAAATTCGTAGCCTACTTGAACTCAGACCCACTCTTCATACCCATTACCCTCCAGATAATGGTTTATGGGTCTATCAGAACCATTATACATTTTCACTTTGTTGACCAGCTTTCACCTGGGGTGGAAGTCTGGGGAGGTAGCAGAAAACATTAACACCCCCTCCACTGAGAAGTTGGATTGAGGGGTTGGCGCTGCCATAAATTTGACAGTGTTGGAATAATTGGGGCAAACAAAGGATGCACTAACTCATTAGAGATCTGTAAACATAGTCTTATGTTGCTGGTATGAGGATGATTATTCTAATAATAACTGCTAAATACCTGTTACGTCCCTGAGCATGCCTGGTACAAATTACTGTTTTCCTGAGCAAAACCCAGTACAAGTTAAGTGCTCATGTAGATTATATGAATTCTCTGTCTATTCTCCAAGCAGTCTGCTTTGTTGAATATTTATGAAGTGTTGCAGTTCCCTACTACCACCAGATATGAAACTATAAAATAGAAGGACAATGTGTACATTAACTTTACTTGATTGGTCTTAGTCTGCCACAGATTGTTAGAGAGAAGGTTCAGGCTGGACATCAGGAGACATTGCTTTACAGTTAGGGCTGCCAGGCTCTGGAATGGCCTCCCAAGGGAGGCGGTGCTCTCTCCTACCTTGGGGATCTTCAAGAGGAGGCTGGACAGATATTTGGCTGGGGTGTTATGACCCCACACTCGTTCTTGCCCAGGGCAGGGGGTTGGACCTGATGATCTTTTTAGGTCCCTTCTGACCCTAAGCACTACGATACCTGAAGCCAGAGATGTAACCGTTCAGTTGTGGTGGCACATGATGGAGCTATTGGAGCTTCACCACTGTGGAAGGAGATGTCACTTCCTTCTTTTTGCTGCCAACAGGTGTGTTAAGTGGCCATTTAAAAACTTATTTTTTAGTGGCAGAAAAAGAAGATGAAAAGGGCTAAGTGAATCTCCTCCTCAGTTAAAGGAAGCTTTTGTTTTTCTTGCTCCCCAAATACTGAATGACAGAAGAGGCTGAACTGAAAAATAAAAGTGGGTTAAGAGTTTGAGGTAGGTTATGAGAAGACCCAAAAAAGAGAATAAAACATGCAGGATACAGAAAAATAAACCACTTAAAGAGAGGACTTGAATGAGAAACTAGGCTGCAGGCCAAAACAGAGCAGCTGCATCAAAGAGGCCCAGATCCCAGTGAAACAGAGAGGAGGGGATAGGGCAATCCCTACTGCAGCACTGAGGGGAGCAAAAAACAGGCCACCTTTATAGACACAGATGTGGAATGAGAGGGGAAGAATTAAAATAAAGTTTGTAACAAGGTGAGTTATTTAAGTGTGATGGAGCGAGTGTTTCCAAACATCCTTCCAAGAGGCTTTAACTGCATAGATAAATCAGCATGGCCAAAATGGATAAGCCACTCCAAGCAATTTAATTTTGCATTAGGATTGGTGAATGAGTGATGAGCACCAAGTAAATTTCTTAATTTATGCCAAGGGAGATTAAATAGATGGCATAGCATAGTGATGACATCAGGCCTAGCTCCAGATGTGAGCAAAAAGGGAAGGAAGGTATTTGACATGCATTACACTGGGAGACCAGAACAACCACCACCAAATATCAAAGGGGTACCTTGGATTACAAATTCCAATGCATTGAATGTAAAGAGAGGCGAATAAGAAATGCAAAACAGAAACCTGGGCATCTCTGACAGGAAATGTTGGAGTCAGGCAAGAAGGAAAAGATGACACCTTATTTGAGGCAGATGGTTTTAAAGCACCTAAACACTCTGGAAAAATACTCCTTGTGCACCCTGAATGCTCTTATGATCACTAAAGAGACATCATTCAGCACTGTATAAATCTTCACAGCAGTTAAAGGAAATATAGAGGCAACAACTAAAGGGGAAATAGCATTCCTTCATTAAATGTCCATAATGCACTTAATTGCAGAACTGTCCATTTCAAATTGAGAAGAATTATTTTTTAAATAGAAGTGTGAGACTGAAGAGAAGAGATGACTACTATTGCCATCTGTTTGTGACTGTAAGAAGAAATTCAAGGGGAGTTGTCAGACATATTTATCTACCAAAAGCATTTCCCATTAGTAACTGATAGGATTGGAGTTCTGAAATCCTGAAGATGCAAAATCTCCCCTGCACATGGATGTTCCCTATTGACATCCTAAAATAATGGAGCAGAACTCTGCATCTGCAGTGGATCATACCAGCTCCAGGCAGTTGAGTTAATGGATTCGTCAAACTCTAGCAAAAAAGGGTAAGTTTAGATATCTATATCCAGATAGATCTGAGAGTGTGTGTAGACTGTTCAAAGCAAGGTGGTAAATTCTCTTGCAAGCAACTTCACCTTCTTTACGAAGGATGAAAATAGACATTATCCTGAGCTGACCGAAAAAATTCAGAGCTGCCTCTATTAATCTTGGAAACAATGAGAGAAAAATTCTGTTCCCTCTGCTAACCACTTTTTACTGAAGAGCAGCTTTGTGAAGATTGTAATCATGCTTCAGTAGCAAATTCAAAGCAAATTTAGGAATGTGGCTCATAAATCATACACTGTGTACCAAATGAATAAAGTACCAAAAGAACAAGCTAAACAAATGGTTTGTTTCCACGTGGCGTGCTTCTCCTGAGCTGTGTTTCTTTTTTATTGAGCATTCAGTGCTAACAGATTTTTTTTAACGTTACATATTTTGAAAGTCACATGGCATAAGCCCCACTTTTGATTCTGGAAAAGGACCAAACTATTTTAATTAGTATAAGCACTTGAATTTTTACTTCATCTTTTTCTTTTTTTTTCCCCTCCAAATTACTCAAATTTTTTTCATTATGGTAGAACTTATGACTGATCTGGAGACACTTGCATTAATCCCTGGGTGGTTTAGCCATATTCTTTGAATATCTTAAGTGTCAAAGAAACCCCAGAAGGTCATGACTGTCAAAAACATCATGGTTTGTATGTCTGCTGGTTTCTCAACAGTACATAAATTACCAACAAACTAGAAATGGTTTTAAACTATACAAAGACATTCTGAAGTTTTCCAGTATAATAATGCACTCTAAAGCCTTCTGTGAACTATAAACAGTAAGACTAAAGAAAAACAGTTACGTTTTGCCATATAATTCTTTCGCAATGTTTTCCCAAAATCTTAACTAATATTGCAAACAAACAAAGTTACAGGAGTGACTCCAATTAATCAGTATAAACAGAAAATAAAAGTCAGCTAAATTCAGACAACTATTTGAATGTTCGCCAATTTTGAATTGGAGCATAGTAGAATATAATGGGAAATAGGAAAATCTATAGTCCCATCCTCCGCCTCTCAGCAGCCATTGACATGTGAAAAACTTCCAGCTTCTTCTCTTGTCCAAAAGTCGTAAAAGATTGATAGTCTGCAGAAATCAACAGGCTACCCTCCCTGGGCATCACCTGAATCATGTTCTTGACTTAAGAGATGTGACTTGGATTTCACCCTAGAGACCAAGAGCCATGGCCTATGTTAAGCCAGAAGGAAAAGTGATTTTTGCAGCTGTCTTCTACTGAGAATGCCATACTGCCATCCACCACTAGCTGGAAATTTGGTGCCAATTTAGGTACCTAAATGCAACAGTCAGGCAACATCAAAATCCTCCAAGTCCTTGCTCAGCTGCTGTTTGGAAGCACCTAAATTTCTTTGACACTTAAGTTTTACCAGTTAAGTCCCTGGATGCTGAAGTTTCTGTTAGTTGGGATACATAGAATCAACCAAGTTCTTACACCGCTGAGATGCTTGGATCCCTGGTTCACATTTATGCCTCTACAAGATTCTCAAGACAGGCAATCCCATACCTGCCTTGGGCTCAATTCAGTAAGTGTTTTCAGAGCAAACCTAACTTTTACAAAAGGTAACAAACTGGTGGTGGTGCTTAGCTTTCTTATTGTAATCCAGTCATTTGGCATATAGGAGACAGTTCAAATCCTCTCCCTGCATGCTTTTTGGTAGGAATTTAAATGGTTTCTCCTATGACAACTAAAAGTTAGGTGTCACAAAGCTGAGTGTCTCAGGATTTAGCCTCAGATTTTGTCAATCTAGGGACTGCTATCTTAAGAATTTCAATCACCATAGTGACAGAAACAAGCAGAGGTGATCTGTAGAGATTACATACAGGTACAGACATTGTACTTTTACCAATATAAGTGATTGGAAACAGATCTGTACCCATAAGAGAACAGAAATTTAGCACACATAGACTAGTTTAAAAATGGCAGAACCTGGTCTGAGATTTGCCCCCCAAATGTGTGTTCTGTTCGCTACTGAGCTAAACAACGCTGTTTAGATTGAGTCTGCCTCAGGCTTTTTGAATGTCTGTAACTAACCAAAATTTACACTAACACAGATCTTAGTGTACTGCTGGGACATGCTGCCTGCAGTGAATACTGCCTAACTGCTGTGTGTACCAGCTAGAACTTCTGAGTAGTCTCCTAGGGTTAGCCCTAGCTTGAGTGCCTCACAATAATCCCATTTTAAAGCAAAAAACAAAGAAAAGGAGAGCCCTTAATTTACCCTGGCAAGTCCCAATGCTGACATAAAGATATAAAGACCATTAAATCTTCAGGGATGTGGATACAAAATATTAATCTGGGATACTACGATTGGTTGGCCATCTCCAAACAATCAACTTCTTACATAAGGAATTCTACAATAGCAGTTGGAACCATCCTTCCTATCAATAGCCTTCCTCCTCCTGCCAACAGCATCCCAGCTTGTAAGATTGACCCTTGGCTGGCTTGCTCATGCACATCCCAGTTTGGACCCAGGCACCATCAAAGCAAAGACTACACTATCCAGGTGTGAAAACAAGGCACAGATGCACAGGTCATCTATCTGCTGGGGGAACTGCCTCTGAAATTGCATGATGAACCAGAGTGAGCAAAACTGAATCTTGAAGCATTCACAGTAGAGGTCCTTAGAGAAGAAGAATCAGTATGTTACATTCTGGATGGGAATAAGGAAATAGCCTGTGTAGACAAAACTAATTGACTCCTGTAATTAAATTCTAATGATATTCTGAAAAATAATGTATTATTTTATTATGTTTTTGAATATGCATTTAAGTGACAGACAAGATATGCTATAGAAACTAATGGTGTGTAGAGAATTAGAATTGGTTAGTAATCTGGAAGACTTTATTTTCATCACGGCCTGCACTGAGGATGAAGTAGCTTTGAATTCAACATCTGAATTTCCATGGTTTTTATGAGCTAAAGCCAGAAGCTTTACATTAGTCAAACATACTGTTTTATATTATTGGTAATGCAAGTGTTGGAATTTAGACATATTTAGGTTAAGCTTAACTTTGGATTTTGACCCGTCTATATCCTGAGTGCTTTCTTTCTACATTTTTATATTTCTCCATGTTGTGTTATTTAAGAACTTAGCACTTTTAAGTGCATATATAAACATCCCCCCCATGCCGTGAAATGAGGCAGTGTGCAGAACGTGTGGTTAAAGCTGTCAACTACACATATTTCCATATGGAGTCATAGAAATCTCACTGACACTCAAATGTTTTCAATCTGCTGCATTCATTGAATTTTTTCCCCATAAATCTCCTTTACTTTGTTTGTATTCATATTATCTGAATCTAAGTTAATAGCACTTTACAAATGTTTCAGAGTTATTATAACAGACATTCCTATTTATAATTGGTAGATTATTTTAAAAACACAGATCTGCTACATTAAGAAGCCTCATTCATGGGTTGGCATTCCTATAGTCAGGATCATTATCTAATACTATAGTTTCCTTCCTTATTTACCTATCTGATATTTATTGTCTCTGAAAACAATGAAAGTTTGGCATTTATAATACTATGTTGATTTTGCAAAAGTTTCCTTAGCAAAACCTGATAAAGTGTTGGCTTTATATTCTTGGTGATAAAGGGTGTATGCTAAAGGAAATCAACTGACATTGCTTTGCTTTGGAGTAGTATTTACTTATTTAAAAGCTAAAAGAAATCAAAACAATTGTTAGTTCATCACTAAAAAAGCTAGCAATTAATCACTTTCTAGCAGCTGGAAATGTTTGATGGATATACAATTATGTCTTGACTGCAAATAATGAAAGAAGTAGAGTGTGACTGCCCTTGGGCATGTGCTCAAGCTGGGGAATGACTACAAGGAGCCTTTCTTCCTTTGTCCAGCCAGCAACCAGAACCCCAATCATTGTCATCCAGGAGAGAAGAGGTATGAATCTGGTCCCAATTTAGGGGTTTTTTGGTTTGTTTGCTTGCTTGCTTGTTTGTTTGGTTTTTTGCCTTGACTTATTTTCAAGATAATACTAAATTTCTGTGGGATTGGATTTTTTAATATATTAACTTTTTAATCATGGGAGGGGAAACAGAGACATAAAGGTTGCCAGTCAACTCTTCGAGGTACATTTTGCAAACTAGTCCTGACCCTTTGTTTTGGAAATTGATAGGATCTTTGCCATTGATTTCAGTGAGCACAAGATCAAACCCTCTGCAGCACATTTTGTTGAATCACTTTGAATGTATGCTAGCAGTATATTTTTGGAATAACTTGTAAATGGGTGCATCTACATGAGATGTTAAAAGTGCAGTAGACTAATTCTGCTGAGCATTTGCATGGCACAGCAAAGGCTGTACTAATGTGCTAATGCACAGTAGAATTAATCTACTAGCATCATGTGTAAGACAGCATTAGAATCATGTAAAAGACATGGGCTGGCACTACTGCACAGTAGTGCCAATTATGGTGCATTATGTTAGTACATGTTGTAACAGGTACTGAACTTAATGTGCCATAAATACAGTGCCTTAATGCACATATAGACATGCCCAATCTGGACTAAACACCAACCCCATAATTATTCCAGATAAATAAAAAGTTACAGTTTTTATTTAGCACTATGCTTGTCTACATGGTGTCATGCAACAAAGTTATACTCTTGTATAAAAGTATCCACCGTGGAGTTTTATTTTAGGTGTGTTAACTTCATACCTTTAAATCATTATTCTTAACTTCCTGGAGTGTCCTCCTCAAGCTCTCAGCATGCAGCTTGAAAATGGGGAAAATGCCATCAATGTTGAAAGGTTGCTAGGCAAATAATTTAACTTAGCAGCAGTGAGAACCCCTGAGACCAAATCCTTGGCAGTTTTCTACACCATGTACTGTGCATCAGGTCACAAAGGGCCTGTAAATATCATGGTAATGGCTGGCTCCTCAGCAGGAATAAACATGTGTTTTGAGTTTTCTAAGTGATTTGGAGGCGTGCTGTGAGATAACGACTGATAACAAGCAGATGTGAAGCTTGCTTTTCAAGACAGGAAGATAAGAGGAAAGTCATACAGGTTTTGGCTCCTCATCTCCTCAGAGGGCCTGATTTTGATCTCACTAAATCTGTTATTTATGCTGGTGTATCTTTGCTAAAGTCAATGAAATTACTTCTGAGTTATGCCAGTGTTAGTGCTTGTAGAATCAGGCTGAATGGTATAATATAAAATGAAGCTTTATGGGATCCAATCCCATATGGATAATTTTTCTGCAGTCATAAGAAAAATGTATATATTACATTAGGGTGGTCTCTACTTGACTCTTTTCAGAAAGCTTCTCAGGACTTCTGTAAGCCTAAATTAATTCTGAAAAAGGGATTTACTTGTCTAAATTGTCTGGGGATTTTCTTGTCTAGACACGTAAAGTGGGACTTGGATAGAAGTTAGGTACTTCTTCCCAACTATACTATCCACAAAAACCTTGCTTAAGCTATTTATGCCTCAACAGCTGTAGGTACCTATGCTTTCACTAGGTACATCCATTCTGCTACTGCTTATTTCTAGTCATCTTGGCTGAGCTGACTATTTCAGCACCTCTTTTTGTCTAAGTCAATTTGGAAAACTTGGCATGCCTTGAACTTTAGCCCTTGAAGGGCCTGATCATGTTGTCTTGTGCGTAATATGTGCTTGATACCTATTGACAGCACTGAATTCAACATAATATACAACAGCCATAGCCACTTCCTTCAGAAATGTGGCACAGGGAGTACTGGCACCAGTGCCTTCCTTTTTCTCTATTGCCTAGTGGTTTGAACAGTCACCCTGGAAGTAGCGGATTTTTAAACCTACACCTCCCACTTCTCAGGAGAGTGCCCTAACTTAACTACAGTAGTATAGGAAACCCTCGTTGTTCATGGGTTCGGCATTCGCCATTTCAAATATTCGCAAATGCCAAACCCACATTTTAAATACACTTTATACATTTCCAGAAGCTTCTTGGGAGCTGTGTGCTTGCTGCTGCCAGGCTCCCGTGAAAGCCGTGCCCTCCTCCCCCCCTCTCCACTCCCCCAGCTGCCAGGGGCACTACGTTCATGAATTCAGACTCCGTTCATGAACGTAGTGCCTTATTCACAGATTTCGCCATTTGCAAGGGATACGAGAACATATCCCCCACGAATGGCGAGGGTCACCTGTAGTTACGGTAGTAGTCTTTTCCCCTCCTGTTGAAGCTATGGTACTGTACAGCTGAGAGTGCAAGACTCGTACAGGCAGAGAAAGAGACCATAAATGCAAGAAATGGCAAGACTGTAGTCCAGTGATGAAGGGGAAGACGTGTGTTCCAGTCCCTGCTCCCACCATTGTTTATGTATTTTATCTAGTGACTCTTTTTAATACAAAATGGATAAGCAGTCCTAGGAACCCAGATCTCTCCTCTCCCCTTCCTCACACACTCATCACTGGCTACAGAGTTAAATTTGCACGTACACACTGAGTGTGCTTTTATTAGTTGGGGTCTCCTTTTGTGTCCTTTTGTCTATTACCATCTTGTCTAAAACACCATTGATGCGTCCAGATATGCAGGCAAGTGCAGTTTGTACATTAAACTGTGTGCGGCACTGCTAATTTGCAGTATAGAGGCAAAATTTGCTGCCAGGATTTCTCAGTAGGAAAAAAAAAAATTTTAAGAGAAAAAAACCCAGCACAAAGCACGCCAAAATAGCATGCACCAGGACAAACATGAAGATGGATGAGCTGGCAACCCTCTATGCACTGTGAAGCCCTTGCACTGAGGCACACTGTGCTCCACCTCAGGGGCTCCCCCATCTCCACATGCCTCAGTGTGGGGGCTCCACTGCAGAGCCTCCATGCTGAGGCACATGGAGACAGAGGAGTAGCAGCCTAGGGCTGCCTGCTGCCACATCTCAAAGCAGACTGCACCCCATCCAGCCACTTTGCGGCTGCCTCAGCACAGGAGCTGCCTGCTGGTGATCCCCACGCTGAGGCACCTTGTGCCCCAGCCAGCCAATTCCCACCGCAGCACATGGATCCAGGCTGGGAGCTGGGAGGAGCTGTGCATGGCCTGCAAGAAATGGCATGTATAGGGGTGTGTGTTGTGACACAAAGTAGAGGCACAAATTTGTTCCGCTACCATTTGTGCCACTGCAAGCACACACTCCTATTTGTCTGGACATGGCTGCTGTGTCATAAGGCCTTGTTTTAAATACTCTCATCATGTTGCCTTGGTCCCCCTCTCTTTCTCCTGCCTCTGACTTCCGTGGCTGAATTTTTTTTCTCTATAGTCTTCAGGCCTCCTAGCTACATGTCCAAATCATCTCAATCTGCTTTCTCTCAGCTTTACCTCTATTGCTGTCTCCTTTGCATGGTTGCATACTTCTTTTCTTTTATGATCTTTCCTGCTGACTTCACAAAACCACTTCAGCATCTTCATCTTTGTCACCTGTACTCTGGATGATTGTTTTTTCTTTATTGCTCAGCACTCTGATATATACAATTGCATTGGATTTATCACAGTATTACAGATTTTTCCTTTCAGACAACTTGGTGTTTTCTTATTACACAGCACCACATTCACTTCCTACCATTTCATCCATGCCACATTCTGCTCCTAATTTCCTCACCTAACTCTCCATTGTCTTGCACAATGGACCCCAGATACTGAACTTACACATAAATGATATTTTCTCATCCTTCAGTGCCACAGGTGTGTTCACTTTGCTATTGTCTGAAAACATGCACACCATATCCGCTGTTTCTTCTCTAGTGAAGCTCAGTATTCAAACCATTATATATCTAAATCATTCTCTGCCTGTTCTCTGTTTTCTGCAATGAATACCATATCTGCAGACATCATGCACCAAAGGACATCCTTTTGAACATCCATTTTAAGTGTATCCAGGACTAGTAGGAACAGGAAAAAAGTTAATATTAATTTTTGATTGCCCCCGAATCTTGATCAGTTAGCTTTCATGTGCTTTTAAGTCTTGTTGAGTCTTTATTTATGTTTTGCACAAGTCTCACGTAAACTAATGGTACCAGTTGTTTCCTTATATACTACCACATCACTTGTTTTTTCCCTGTCATGAAGTACCAGGAAGGCCTTCGACACTGTCTCACCCCATTCTCATTAAAAAACTAGGGGACTGTGGCAATGACACCTACACAGTCAAATGGGTCACTAGTTGTCTGGAGGGACCCACTTCTCCCCACATTTTAGTGTCATCTGCGAATATGAACAAGGTGCTTTTCCTTGTCCAAGTCACTGATGAAGATGTTGAACAGTGCGGGCCCGAAGACCAAGCCCTGGGTGACCCCACTGCCCATGTCCCTCCAGGTTGAAAAAGACCCATCCACCACCACTCTCTGGGTGTGGCCCTCCAGCCAATTTGTGACCCATCTGACTGTGTAGGCATCGACGCCACAGTCACCTAATTTCTTAATGAGAATGGGGTGAGAGACAGTGTCAAAGGCCTTCCTAAAGTCCAGAAAGACTACATCCACCGTGACACCTCTGTCCAAAGATTTTGTGACCTGGTCGTAAAAGTATGCATATAACTTCCTGCCCTCAAAGGTGTATTTGTTTACTAAAAGTCTTTTCTGATCCCATTTTGACCAGGAGACCTATTTACATCCTTTCAGATGACTTACCAGTCCAGTATCCTAAAGATACTCTCTCATTTAATTTCCCTACTGTGCGAAATGTTCTTCCCTAAATAGCCAGAATAGTCACATGTCATTCTTGTGGGTCTCTTTTTCAAAATGTAAATTTGCCATTGTCGGGAAGGGCCTGGCTTATGTGCTTCCTACCATGATCACAAGGGTCTATTTGACTGGCCATGAAACACAGCTATGTTGGATGCTAATTTTCAGAGCCATTCTCTGAGAACTATTCTCTGAACAACTTCTCTCAGTCATTTCAGCTTTGAGTCTCTCCTAAGTGCATAATTCATTGTTTAGGGAGTGTATATAAAAATACATTTATATCAAACACCACAATTCAGATCAGCATAAGGATGATAAGTCTAAACACAGTGTGGCACTACCTATGCATAGAGACCACATGCACACCATATCAGTCAAATGAATTCAAGAAAACATAGATGAGATTCCACAATCACCTCAAAATATTATGGATTCATGACAGTCATGAACTTGGATCTCTCAAGTGTATTTTAACATCTCTTGCAGCAGCTGAACATTGATCACCATTGTCCCCCTACTTTACCTGTGGCAGTTTAGGGTGCTGTGCTCTGCAGTTGTGAGACAGGGTTGCCTATGCAGTTTTAGTAATAAATTAGACAAGGATTCACTAGGGATGGTTTGGATAGAAGTGATCCTGCCTCAGGTAGCAGGTTGGACTAAATGACCTCTAGACGTCCCCTGTTTTTT
>NW_017728886.1:186698079-186714143 GCF_001723895.1 Crocodylus porosus
AGCTAGCTAAGAAAGAAAAGTCCTTGGCAGTGTTTTTTTCTTATCAGGTACGAGATGCAAACTGTGCAGTTCTAACAACACTCCATTTCTAACAATATTATAACAATACTCCATTTACTGTGCATTTCTAACACACTGATTCAGATTTGAATGTTGGCTGATTGGTTGAATGAAATTGAATGAAAATAGTGCAAACAAGTTTTGTGTGCCAAAACTGAAGAAGATAGAGGAGAATCAGTGTTGGGAGCTTAAGAAGGAAAAGTTTAAATTAAGAATTTGGAAGAAGGAAATATAACAAGTGCCACTTTTATATAACTGGCCACTGTTATAACTGTTGGTTTTTTATTGATCAATTTTGAAAAAGTCAGTTTTCTCTGAGAACATGTTTTAAATAGTATATCTTGATATTTACAAAATATATATTGGATTTCTGCTCATATTCTTAAAAAGGTCTTTATGGACTATCCAAAAGGCCAACCATAAATGCACATGCATGCATGCATGCACTTGTTGTCTCTGTAGTTTCAGCCTTACATCAACTGTACATGATAAACATTCACTTAATAAATCCAGGGATAGGGATGGAGGTGATATACCTGAGCAGAGCATCAGAGTGATTAACAAAACAACAAGAAAAATACCTGCATTCTAAGGCTAGGTACAAAAATTACATATAAACTGGTATAAGTGATTGGAAACTGGTTCAAATCTGTAACACAACAGAAGTGCAGTGCATATAAACTGCTTTCAAAATGGCTAAAACTGGTTTAAGATAAACCTGGATGGATGTAGTATCAGATTTAACTGATATAGGTTAAATTGCTTTATTTAACTTCTGTCCTAGATTCCCCCCCAGATTCAAGTTAACTCACAGTGCCCCAGAATCCCAGGATGCTTTGTATCTCTTCCTGCAAATCTCCCCTCACAGGGTGGGTAGGCTACCCTTGCCCAGGCTGTCTCCTCCAGCAATGCGGGGAGGTGTGCACTAGAGCCTGCCAGCTTCCGGCCTGGGCCACTGCAGGCATATGGTTGCATTTCTGGAATCAAAAGTAAATGTTAGTTCACTTGTTTATTGGTTCAATCTATGCAGCTTAAACTAACCTGCAAAAGCTACACCAGGCTTTTTTGACTATCTGTACCTAGCCTAAGTGCTGTCACATGCACAAAGCAAACATGCTGAAAAGGACTATGAATATTTTCCTTGATCTTTTTCAAACATCATAATTTGAGAAATAGATCATTGATTATCCAAGAAACGTATTATTCATACCTCCTATGAAAGTAGGAGATAAAAAATACCAAATGAAAATTTGATGGTGTCTGGATTTTCTAAGACGGGGCAGGCAGTTATTTTGGGCAGAGGGCCACTTACTGAGTTTTGGCAAGCTACAGAGAGCCACATGATAGGCAGTCAGGGGCAGATAAATCTTAATTTTCTGAATTTTTTAGGGGCCCTGTGGGCTGAATAGAATGGCCTGGTGGGCCGCATCCAGCCCCCGGGGCACATTTTGCCCACCTCTGTTCTAAGTACTCTTTGAAAAAGTAAAACATAAAGCTGCAAATCAGTAACACATTCCCTGTTGTCTGCCTTCAGTTGATACAGACTAATGCTGGCCTTTCTCATCCCATAATACATAAAGTATTTAGGGTGGCTAAATATTTAAGGGCAAACCCACACAAGGCTGTGAGGGACAAGGGAGGTTAGTTAATGTATGATAAAAAGATTAAGTTTCCTAAGTTTCCTCCTTATTGTTCTTAGGCCAGCCCTTAATCTTAGTTTCGATTTACTTTTATGGCCCTTGGTCACAACTGAGAGCAGCACATATGTTATTAATGCTCACGGCATTCCTGTAAATTAAGGCCGTATGATTTTATTTTCCATGGGGAAATAGATGTATGTAGATGGTGACTTGTCAAATGGCACAGAAAATACATAGCAGGGCTGGGAACAAAAATGATGTCTTCTAATACCCTATCTAGTGCTTTATCCCCAAAGCTATAATTTTCATCATGTTAATAAAACATTATATAGTTTCATGCAATTAATAGCTTCAAAGAACCTCAGACATTGACAAATGTTTCATACATTCAGATATTTTTTAGGCAAGAAGCAACCATTATGATGATCTAGCCTGACCTCCTGCATAACATAGAATATAGAACTTGATAGACTTCCTGCATGAACACCGTAAATTCTGGTTAAGCAAGAACGTGTCCTTTACAAAAGCATCCAGCTTTTATTTAGAGACTTCAAAAGATTGAGAACCCTCTAAATCTTTAAATAAATTGGTGTAGTGCCTAATCAGCTTCAGCATTTGCATTTTATTTCTAGTCTATCTTCAGCTTCTCTCTATTGGGTTTTGCTGACTTTGTTACCTAAATGAACCTTCTTCTATCAGAAATCCATTTCTTCATGTCAATATAGATCAGCGACCTATCAGCTCTTAACTTTCTTTATGGCAAACTGAAAAAATTGAGCTTTTTTAGTCTTTCATTTTAAGGCACATTTTCCACTTCTTTTTCAGTCCTTTCCAATATTTCAACTTTTTTTTTGAAGTATGAACACCAGACCTGGACAGATTATTTCAGTAGTATTTTCCTTAATATTACATGCAATGATTACTTCCCTAGTTCTACTTAATAGTCTTCTGCTTTTATATTGAAGGATTATATTTGTTTTCTTATCTGTAGCTATGTGTTCTGAGCTTGTTCTGTTGGCTCAGTGACATGACCCTTTGGTCCTTCTCTTGGTTTTATTAGGGTGATCTATGTCCTGGTTCCTAACCTTGTGACCATGCATTTACTTTGCTGTAGTAATATATGTGCTATTCAAGTGAAGTCAATTTGCCACAGAATCCAGACTGCTCTGTTGAACTGAAATATCTTTGCCATTATTTTACTCCACTATTTTTGTCAGCAGCAAAATTTGTCAGCAGTAATTTTATGTTCTAGACATATGTGAGGAAACCTGCTGAAAAGCCAGTGGAGGTTCAGTCCCAACCCTTCTTCCCCAACCATTTAGTTGTAGATTAAGTGGGCATGTAAAAGGTATGCCCTCTGAATACTGATTATATATATATAGGTCTTACTATTTCTGGGTCATGTTGTTTGGTTTTCTTTCTGCTTCCAATGACCATATCAATTTTGTGACTATCAGAACAGTTTTTTGAGAACTGCAACCCTCAGATACCAAATTAATAAAGAGCATTTGTAATCTTAGTTCAGTACAACATCAGCAGCTGACCACTTAGTAGGCAAGGGCACTCAGTCTCTCACTAAGTGATTACTGATGTGGGGCTGTTAAAGAAATGACTAGATTGCCTAAAGAAGATAAGATAGACATTATACTATGTGACTGTTCAAGCAGAAAGTCTTCACAAAAGGGAGTGAAATTCTAAGAAGGTGGGAAGAAAAGAAGCTTCTTGGGGTCTAAGAAGTAAGAGTCCTTTTCAAACAGGGAGAACTCGGGGCTTATTCAGCTCTCACTGAAATAAAAAAACACATGGACCTGAACATGAGAGACAATTTATGTTGTTGTGAGAGGGTTGAACATGGGAGAGAGCAGCTCAGTTCAGTGGAAAAGAGTGGAAAAATGAGTGAAGACATTTAGCAAGAGTGATATAGTCAGGACGGTAGGAGAGAAAGACAATTTTAACCATCAGTGTGACAATACCTCATGGTCAAGTATGATCACTCCCACAGGTCAAATAAAGGGTAGTAGATTAGTCCACTGATGCTAAGAAGGCCAATCCTAGAGGTGCAGGCTCTCTGGCAGACACCACCGATGGTGTTTAAAGGGGGGAAGGTCTTGGATTTCTCAGTCCTTGTTTCTGTTATTTTTCGGCCTCCAGGGAGAGATGGTTTTCCTCAAAGTAAGATGTACATTGTCTCACAAGGTATTAGCATGTAGCTTTGTCCCAGGTTAGTTTTTCCCAGTTTGTGATGTCAGTGCCATACTTCTTTAAATTCACCTTAAGGATGTCCTTGAAGTGTTTCCTCTGGTCTTCACATGTCCTTTGTCCTTGGCTGAGCTGGGAGTATAGCAGTTGTTTTGATAAACATACATGAGCCACACACACGATGCCCTGTCCACCACAGCTGATGTTGAATAATCAGTGCTTTCATACTGATGGTGTTAGCACTGGTGAGGACACTGGCATTTGTGACAACCCTCCTACTTTATGCCAAGGATCTTCCAGAGGTAATGCTGGTGAAGGTATTCCAGGCTTGTCAGATGGTCCCTTTAGGTCATCCAAGCTTCACAGCCATAGAGAAGAGTTGGAGTTATCAGAGCTGTATGTAACAAGAGCTTTGTTTGAGTCCTGATGTTGTGATCATTGAGCACATGATGATACAGTCTTCCAAAGGCAGAGCTGGTACCTTGGATCCTATACTGGATCTCCTCATTGATGTTGACCTTCTTTGAGAGGTGGCTGCTAAGGTATGCAAAGTGTTCAGCATTCTCCAGCTCCTTTTGGTCAATGAGGATCTTTGCTGGGAGAGTTGATCGGCCTGAAGCAGGCTGGTGAAGCACCTTTGTTTTCTGATATTAAGGGTCAGTCCCAGGGACTGGTATGCTTGAGATAAGCAGGTAAGTGTCATTTGTAGGAGAAGAATACAATCTTAGCAGTGGTATATTGACATCTTGAAGGGGTAAAGGGGTACAGAGAAAATCAATGACAAGGAGGTTTTCATAATTGAGCTAAGATGACTAACCTGTGGATCTGGATTTAATGGAAGGGAAGTAGAAAGCTCACTTCAGAAATGGATAGGAATCAGTTATACCTAGTGAAAGCTACAGCATAAGGAATATGAATCTGAAAATGTATTCATAAATCTGAAGAAAATATACTGTTTATATTTGTCTTTTTTGAAACAACCTGAGGATTGCAACTTTACTATACTAGAAATATTTCTGATATCTTTAATCCCACTCTGCATACAGTTTTAACTCTCTGGTGAATATCCTGAATTCCTAAACAGATGGGAAACATACTCCAGAAATAGTGTTGAATATCTAGCTCTCCATACATTTTCAGCTCCATTCAGAGATTTAGATGTGTGAGTGATATTGTCAATAAAATAAAATATCAAAGAAGACCCTGAGAGCTCCCCATAGATCTAAGAACACGCATAATCTGCAAAGAAAGGGAAAAAATATGTGATTCTGAAGTTAGATGAAGACTTAAAATGGTTAAGTTGTGAGCTAATGTATTACTTTGATCCACACAATTTTTACCTCATCTGATTAGAATTCAAAGGCTGGTAACAATGAGCTTGTTGCTCCAAGCCTTATGTCTATTTCTCCATATCCTATAACTACCATTTAGGCAGGCTAAGATTGACATTTCTGGGGAAGAGAGGCCCAGTATGTGAGCAGCAGGGAGGCTGTCGGTAAGGATTGTGGTTTATTGGCAGAACAGTAGGAAAACGTTTACATGTTCTTTGATCACTTTATGCACTGACCTCTCATATTCACAAGTATCCACAAGTGAGCAAGTCTTACAAAATAACAACAGAGGTATTTGGCTAATAGATATCTTGTTGAGTATAGCTCATTCTAAAGGCTGTTTATTATCTAAAACTCATGGTATGTGAAAAAGAATTTTGCAACCTTCATGGAGAAGCAACATCACAGATATACTCAATGATCAATCTGAGACTCAAGCTTGCATTTAGTTAACTTTTAGAGAGAAGTTACTGCAGCTTTGCCTATTCTAAAAATTCCCCAGACAAGTCATATGAGACACTTAGAGACAGTTATCGCTATCTTCTCTTCATTAGAACTTGAGTTGCAAATTCTGGCCTGATCCTCCCATATTTCTTTTTTGATTACAAAAAATATCCCTATTGACTTCAGTGGGAGTGTTGTCTAGATGAAGAATGAGTAAGCACTACAAGATTTGGCCCTTAGAAACTATGTAAATAGTTTCATTATTTCTTTCTGAATCAGATGATCATTATTTTTTCTGAAATTGATACCACTAAACAAGAGCCTTTGGATATCTTGGGAAATTTCTTAAAACATGGTACCAGAGCTACTGAATAATACATCTAAATTTATTTTGAGAAGAAATATCTTAAATACGAAGAGACATACTCTGTTTACGTCTACACTAACTTAAACAATGAGTAACTCCACTAAAATCAGTAATTTTGGGTTTAAGCTAGTATAAATCACATCAGAATCTGGACTATAAGAAACAAATTCCATGTGACGGAAGCAAATTCCATCCCAAACCTTTGAGTGTGTCCATTACTTGGTATATTTCATTGCGCTATAAAAGCTATATCCTTAACACAAAGCCTGCTTAGAATATTTATTGTTCCCATGACTATTTGCAGAGTAAGCACTATGGTAAGCAGTGCCTGTTTAAAGCAGTGATGCTTAACCCGTCTGGTTCTGCGGATCAGATGAGTCATGTGGAGTTTGTCCATAGGCCTGATTCAGCACACAAGATCACTCTTTACGTTTGATTTAGCACACAGTGCCAGCCCTGAACACTGGCCCAACTCAGCCTGCAAGATCTGGCTGTGGACTGACTCCACACTTCAGATCCAACTGTGAACTGAGCTTGTGTGCTTGGTCTGGCCGTGGACCCAAGAAGCTGGGGTCTAGCCATGGACCAACCCCATACTATGACCATGTCATCCAACCTGAGGGGTCCCTATAGGCACAGAAATTTGCAGTGATGGAGCTGTGGCAATGTTAATTGTGATGGCAATTGCCCAGATCCACAGCAAGTAATGCTGCCTCCCCGGCACCACATTTTCAGAGCTATTGGGGGCCCCACAGTTCAGAAGATATGGCTCCATGGGCTGGATATGGCCCATGGGCCTTACGTTAAACACCACTGGTTTAAAAGATTGGGTTTTGGAACAGAATATTTCTACATATATATTGCTGTGCTTGTTAGTGCAAGCGGTGAGAAGAGTTGGTTGACAAAAATTGGTTGAAAACTGTCTTTTAAATTTTTGGCAAAAGAGATTTTTGTCAAAAATGTTTGTTGAAAAAATGTTTGTAGAATGAGCATTTCTTGATCGCGTTTGTTTCTATGCCTGTGAAGGCAAATGTGGTTGAATGGAATCCCCATATAAAACTTTCTTTTTGCAAGGCCTTCCAGTGTGAATACATATGAACCTTCAATGGATCTGAATTAGGAGTCATTAGGATCTGTGTGGTTATATACATGCTACATTTAGGATGATTCTGTTCTACAGGTTAATGACCCAGTGCTATTATTGGCCATTGTAGAATTACAAGAAAATAGAATCTCAGTCAGTAATGAGTAGTAAACAAATAGAATTAATTCAAGTAAGCACAAGGGGCACATCCCCACAAGTGGGAACGTGCATTCCCCGGGGACAAATAGCAGCAGCACTTTTAGTTGTCCCTGGGGAATGCCCCTGCACGCATGCTCTGGCACACAGCAGTTTGCCCCAGCTGGGGTAGGGGAGGCTGGGGCCAGCATCTGGGTTGACCCCAGCAGCCTTATCTGGGGCCAGGCTCCAGTTTTGGGATGGGTCTGTGGCACCACAAACTGCACATGTGCATTTGTGTGGATGTGCCCAAAGGGTTTTTTTAGTCTAACTTTAAGGAAATAAATATTTTATATTTGAAGAATGCAATATCTTGTATAGAATTGTTTGTCCTACAAAAAAGCATCTCTAGTTCCCAATAAAAACAAGTTACCTTTTTCAGGCCTTATGCAATATGTGTAGTAATACAATTCAACAATGCTAAACTTTCAGTTTATCTTTTTTCTAAAAGTGCTGTGGAGCAAGCAGAGTATTGCCAATTATCAGCTGGCCAAATGTTGCTCTCAGTTATGTTGGTGCCTGTTGCTTAATTTATGTGGGGTTCCACTGAAGTAATTATGAAGAGGGTTTAGCCTTCCTGCCATAGGAAAGTAGCACAGATGAATCTGAATACAGTCCTACTATTCAAGCTGGAGTTAGCAAATAGGAAGTGACATAGAATTCAAATGCTGAAAACTAATGAGAATTTCAGGCAGTTGGTTTTCATTTGTTCAATGTTGCCAGACCCTGCACAGGTAAACTAAAAGGTACAACCTCATCTCTCCCCTTCGCCACATACACTTTTTAATGGCATTTTAGTTATTTAGCTGTAATTGGAGAAAATAATATGTAATTTAAGCATCCACAAATGTATCTCATCACATAATTTAGCACCCACCAGAAGTAACAAAGCATAATAGTGTCCAAAATGTTGCTTGGCTTTTCACATTCATATTCACACAGTAATCAATGACTCAATAATACCAATCAATGGCTCAATGTCACCAATAAATGGCTCAGCATCTCAATAATCAGTGGCCCTATATCTAGTTGGCAGCTGGAATCAAGTGGAGTCCCCAAGAACTCAGTCCTGGGGCTTATTTTGTTCAATATCTTCATCAATGATTTGAAAGATGGGATGAGCACATCCTCAGCAAGTCTGCAGATGACACCAAGCTGTGGAGAGTAGTAGATACACTGGAGAGTAGGGCTAGGATTCAAAGTGACCTAGACAAATTGGAGGATTGGGCCAAAAGGAATGTCATGGGGTTCAACAAAGACAAGTGCAAAGTCCTGCGCTTAGGATGGAACAGTCCCATTCAACAGTACAGGCTAGGGACCAACTAACTAAGCAGCAGCTCTGCAGAAAAGGGCTTGGGGGTTACAGTGGACAAGAAGCTGAATATTAGTCAACACTGTGCCCTTGTTGCCAAGAAGGCTAACAGTGTACTGGGCTGCATTAGTAAGCGGGTTGCCAGCAGGATTGAGGGAAATCATTCTGCCCCTCTATTCGGCACTGGTGAGGTCACATCTGAAGTATTGTGTCACATTTTGCATACACCCCCTACCCCCCACTACAGAAAGGATGTAGACAAATGGAGAGAGTGCAGCTGAGGTAACACAAATGATTAGGAGGCTGGAGCACAAAACTTGTGAGAAGAGGCTGAGGGAACTGGACTTACTGAGTCTGCAGAAGAAAAAAATGAGAGGGGATTTAATAGCAGTCTTCAACTAGCCGATGGTTGCACCATTCCAAGGAAGATGGAGCTAGACTGTTCTCAGTGGTGGGAGATGACAGAACAAGGATCAATGGTCTCAAGTTGCAGCAAGGGAGATTTAGATTTGATATTAGGAAAAGCTTTCTCACTAGCAGGGCAGTAAAACACTGGAACAGGTTATAGGGAAGTTGTAGAATCTTCTTGCTTGTAAGTTTTAAGACCCAAGTAGACAAGGCCTTGGCTGGGATGGTCCTGCTTTGAACGAGGGCCTCCTGAGGTCCCTTCCAATCCTCATTTTCTATGATTCTTTGTTTCTGGAGAATTATCTTCTCCATTCCTCTTTCTTCTCACTGCATTATTTTAGATGAGAAAGATGGAAAAAAATCAGATAATGTCTGCAGCAAACCCCAGACGTTATTCTAAAAAAAAAATGAGTTTCAAGCATATGTTTTCTGCATTTGCTCAGTCAATTGGGCCATTTTAAATGGAGAAGCAGGAGCAATGTTCCTCCTCTGCAAAAGATATATTTTACTTTCTTTTCCTAGAATGGAAAAATAAAGCTGAAAGCCAAGCACCCTTTTCCTTACTGAGGCTACAATGGTAAATAATTAAAGTTGTCACTCACTGGGAATTGGGTTTATTGGTAATAAAGGCAGATGCACTGACAACTTTATCAATTACTCTGTCATAAAAAACTGGCAAGCTGTCTTGTAAAGGAACAGAAATAGGAACCATCCCAGCAGGTGAGTTCTCATTAGACCATATTTTCATGCTTTATTCTTTATAGCAAATGACCAGTCCTTCTGGAAATTGTAAAGTATTTGATTATTAATGTGTTCTATATATGTTTAAGGTTAACCGGCTTATTGTTGAAATAGTCTTAAAAGGAAACATTTATTTTTATTCCTGTGACCATGGAACACAGAAAAAACACTGGCTCTGATCAGAACCAAGCTATAAAGGCTAGTTTGATCAAAATAGTTTATTACCTTCAGTAAATTAATTCTAAACAAGAAGTTTTCAAATAATTTCTGTGTCCATGACCCATATTCTAGAATACACTAGTGATCTCAGATCCAAGTCCAAAAGTGCCACTTCTGCTACCCAGACTTTTAACAGTTGTTGACATTCCAGGTCATTCTGCTAACGTGTTTGTGCCATTGAAGCATGCTTTAGCAAAACCACCATTTTCCTATAATTCTTTTCAAGGCCAAATCATAGAATCATAGAAAATTAGGGTTGGAAGGGACCTCAGGAGGTCATCTAATCCTATCCCCTGCTCAAACCAGGACCATCCCCAAATAGATCATTCCATCCAGGGCTTTGTTGAGCTGGGCCTTAAAAACCTCCAAGGATGGAGATTCCACTACCTCTCTAGGTCACCTGTTCTAGGGCTTTACCACCCTTCTAGTGAGAAAGTTCTTCCTAGTATCCAACTTAACCTCCCTTCCTGCAACTTGAAACCATTGCTTCTTGTTCTGTCATCTGTCACCACTGAGAACAGTCTCTAGCTCCATCCTCTCTGGCACCCCCCTTCAGGTAGTTAAAAGCTGGTATCAAATCCCCTCTCAGTCTTCTCTTGTGCAGACTAAATAAACCTAATTTCCTCAGCTTCTTCTCATAACTCATATGCCCTATCCCCCTAAACATATTTGTTGCTCTCCATAGTTTCATAGTTTCGTAATAGGTAGAGTCAGAAGGGACCTGAGCAGATCATCAAGTCCAACCCCCTGCCACGGGCAGGAAAGAATGCTGGGGTCAAACGACCCCAGCTAGGTGATTAGCTAGCCTTCTTTTGAAGACCCCCATGATAGGAGTGAGCACCACTTCCCTTGGAAATTGGTTCCAGATCCTAGCTGCCCTGACAGTGAAGTAGTGCCTCCTGATATCCTGCCTGAATCTTGGTCAACTTATGGCCATTATTCCTTGTTACTAGTGCTTGGGGGAACAGGGACTCTCTCATAGCCTGCTGGTCCCCCTTGGCCAGTTTGTAGATGGCCACCAGATACCCACTCAACCTTCTCTTGTTCAGGCTGAACAGGTTCAGGTCCCATAACCTCTCCTCGTAGGGCCTAACCTGCTGCCCCCGATCATGCAAGTGGCCCTCCTCTGGACCCTCTCAGTGCTATCCACATCCCTCCTGAAGTGCGGTGCCCAGAACTGGATGCAGTACTCCAACTGCATCCTGACCAGTGTCGCATAGAGGGGGAGGATCACCTCCTTGGACCTGCTTATGATGCATCTGTGGATGCATGACAAGGTGCGGTTAGTCTTCCTGATCGCGTCCCCACATTGGTGGCCCATGTTCATTTTGGAATCAATAATGACACCAAGATCCTTTTCTCATTCTGCCTCTGTGCTGACTAGAAGGGATTTCTCCAGCCTGTATGTTGCTGCTAGTTCTTCATCCTCAGGTGCAGTACCTTCCACTTGTCAGTATTGAATCCCATCCTGTTCTCGTTCGCCCACTCCTGTAACCGGTCTAGATCTAGTTGCAGCCTGTCCCTGGACTCTGCTGGACTCTCTCCAACTTGTCCACATGCTTTCTACAGGTGGGGGGTCCAAAACTGGACACAGTACTCCAAATGTGACCTCCTCAGTGCAGAATAGAGTGGAATAATTCCTTCCCTCAATCTGCTGCCAATGCTCCTACTAATGCAGCCCAATAGGCTGTTAGCCTTCTTGGCAACAAGGGCACACTGCTGACTCATATCAATCTTACTGTCCATTGTAACCCTCAGGTCCTTTTCTGCAGAGCTGCTGCTTAGCCAGTCAGTCTCCAGGCTGTAGCAGAGCATAGGATTCTTTTGTCCTAAGTGCAGGACTTTGCATTTGTCCTTATTGATCCTCATGAGATTTCTTTTGGCTCTGTCTTCCAAGTTGTCTAGGTCAGTGTGAATCCTAGCCCTACCTTCAAAAGTATCTACTACACCCCTCCCCCCCCAGCTTGGTGTCATCTGCAGACTTGCTTAGGACACAATCCATCCCATCTTCCAGATCTTTGATGAAGATATTGAACAAAACAGGCCCCGTGGTGAACCCCTGGGGCACTCCTCTTGATACCAACTGCCAACTAGACACTGAGCCATTGATTACTACCCACTAAGCCACAGACAATGCATGGGGGGGCATGTGCCCCCCCCCAAGACTGCTGGTGCCCCCCCTGTCAGCAAGCACTCTGGCTGGTAGGGGGGCACAGAGAGCGCTAATGTGCACCCTGAAATTGGCTCCACCAGCAGCACGTTGATGGTGGAAGTGCCAGCCCTTCCGCCACCTCTGTGCTGCATGCAGAAGCCTTCCCCCACACCCTCTGGTTGCTGGCTGGCTGCTGGGGATCCCCCAGTCCAGTCGTGCCCTGCTGGTGTCCTCCCAGACTCAGGAGGCACCAATCGCCCATGTGCTGAGCCTGACAATCCGGCCAGCTTTCTATCCACTTTACAGTCCATTCGTCCAACCCATATTCCTCAGTTTACTTGCAAGAATGCTGTGGGAGATGGTATTAAAAGACTTATTAAAGTCAAGGTATATCACATCCACTGCTTTCCCTGCATCCACAGAGCCAGTCATCTCATCACAGAAGGCAATCAGGTTAATCAGGTATGACTTGCTGTTGGTGAATCCATGCTGACTGTTGATACACATGAGTTTTCAAAGATAATGGCCAGCAGTTCTGCAATCTCATCTTCCAACTCCCTCAGCACCCTTGGATCCATTTCATCTGGCCCCATGGACTTGTACACATTCAGCTTTTCTAAATAGTCCCTCACCTGTTTTTTCACCACTGAGGGCTGCTCACCTGCTCCCCAAACTGTGCTGCTAGGTTCAGTAATCTGGGAGCTGACCTTGCCTGCGAAGACTGAGGCAAAAAAGGCATTGAGTACGTCAGCCTTTTCCTCATCATATGTCACTTGGTTGCCTCCCCCATTCAGTTAGGGACCCACACTTTCCCTGACCTTCTTGTTGCTAACATACTTGTAGAAACCCTTCTTGTTGCCCTTCATGTCCCTTGCTAGCTGCAACTCCAGTTGTGCTTTGGCCTTCCTGACTTCATCCCTGCATGACCGAGCAATATTCTTATATACCTCCCAAGTGGTTTGCCCAAGCTTCCACTTCTTGTAAGCTTCCTTTTTGTGTTTAAGCTCACCAAAGAGTTCTCTGCTAAGCCAAGCTTGGTCACTTGCCACACTTCCTATTCTTCTTGCACATCGGGTGGATTGTTCCTACACCCTCAGTAATGTTTCTTTAAAATACAACCAACAATCCTGGACTCCTTTCCCCCTCTGACTGGCCTCCCAGGGTATCCTTCCTATCAGTTCTCTGAGGGAGTCAAAGTCTGCTTTTCTGAAATCCAGGGTCTATACTTTGCTGCTCTCTTTTCTTCCTTTTGTCAGGACCCCGAAATCAATCATTTCGTGGTCACTGCTGCCCAACTTGCCATCCACTTTTACATCCTCCACCAAGTCTTCCCTGTTTGTGAGCAGTAGATTAAGAAGAGTCTGGCTCCTAGTTGGTCTGTCTAACACTCAAACTAGGAAGTTGCCTCCAATGCTCTCCAAAAACCTCCTGGATTGTCTGTGTACTTCTGTAAACAGACACCTCATTTACAGAAGCTTCATTCTTCCCCTATTAGATTAGATTAGACATCCACAAGAACTACTTCACAGTTAGGGCAGCTACGAGCTGGAACCAACTTCCAAGGGAAGTGGTGCTGGCTCCTACCCTGGGGGTCTTTAAGAAGAGTCTTGATGCCTACCTGGCTGGACTCATTTGAGTCCAGTTTTTCTTCTGCCCACGTGGGGAGTCGGACTTGAAGATCTGCAAGGTCTCTTCCGACCCTACTTCTATGAACTTACGAACCTATTTATCCCTATTTTTTGTGTGCTTTTTGAGAAGTACATTGCATTTCAGTGAAATGTTCCTTCTAAAACTTTGTGGGCAATTCTGAAAAATGCCTACGCAATGGGTGCTTGCCAGAAAGGGGAAATCAGATTCTACATACAAACATACCTAAGTTCAGAGCTGTTCAGTTCTAGCATCTGATTCTGCCCTTTTTTGAGAAAAAAGTCGCTCCCCTTCTCCCCCAAGTTCAGATGTGTAAATTTGCCCTTCTTCCAGTATCTAGAAAGAGTGGCTATAATAGGAGACCTTAGGCCATGATGACCATATTACCCATTATACTTTGCACAGGCTTTTTGAAAAAAATAAAATAGGTAAGATTGTTCCACTCTGGAATATTTACATGCAAGACCAAAGCTGACTCACCAAAACTGTCACTGACCTTGGCAGAATTACAGGCTCACAGTTTCACATGGATGAACTGTTCCTAAACAGTTTCACCAATTATGCTAGACACAAACTGGCTTTTCATTAACATCCAGCTTTTGTGTCTTCTAGTTCATCCTATTTGTTCCTTGAACAAACAAATCTATTATTGACCTTATAAGTAAAATCATCCTTACAGTTTCTGAAGTACTAAGAGAATACAGATTGTCGTCCCATATTCATCATCTTTACTGGCAGTCCCTGTCTAGTCTTCAGTGGCATCATATAACTGTTAGTGATTTTCTTCTTACAGGAAGCTTGAGGCAGTGAGCTACTGAATCATCATAGTTGGAGTTCTGCATTATCGGAAAAGAGCCACATTTACCTTGGCACTGGATCAGTTGGGAGAGCCTGTGGCCTACTCCCTTTCCCAGATTTTAAGGTCAAAAGAGATTTTTGATTCTCAAGTCTGGCATTTTTCATATCATAGGCCATTAAATTTCACCCTATTACAACCCCTTTGTATTGCTGAAGCCTCTTTGACCAGAAGGCATCTAGTCTTGATTTGAAGAGAGATGAACAGAGAATTTACAATTCTCTTGGAATACTGAAATGATTATTAAAATATACAAATGCTTCTCTGACCTCTAGTTCCTTCTGTGCAACAAGATTTTGATTTGTGTTTGTGACCACATCTCCTGCAAAATACTTAGTGAAAGGAAGTTAAAAAATTCCATTCAGTAGAAACTTTATTACAAGAAAGATAGGAAGGAAAAGGCACCCTCACTTCAAGCTACATTGTGTTAAATTTTCTAAAGACACAGGTTACATTTCATTGTTCACAGCTGTACCACATCTGTGGCATAAGAACTCCCAAAATGTTTGTCAAGGCTTTAATTTATCTGAAGGTTGTATCTGTTTCAGTGCACTTTTTTAAATTGTGCAGCTATGTCCCTAATTACACTGCATAGGAATATAGAGATCTTACCTTTGACCTTGCCGGTTAAAAATAATATAATCAAAGTAGCAGATAGATGAGCTGAATCTGTTCTCTTTAGAAATAATCTTACAATATTTGTATTATGCTAACATAAAATACCATCTAATTTAGGCTATTTAATAGGAACTATGTAGCATTCCAACCAGTGAACAGGAGATTATCTTTTCTTGCATACCAAGCCAATAGTTCAGAATGAGAAGAGCAGACAAAGTAGTCTGTAGTCTTTAAAGTGAAAATGTCCCCCCTATGTCTTCAAAACTTTTGATCTTATGTCGGTTTGAATGAGATTTTGACAGAGTATAGAGAAATGTTTTGTAACATATGTATCTTATGAAACACATGTAAACAGTGCAACATAACACTGAAAGCTGTACCATTCATGATGTAGTTCATGGTGCATAGTGCTAACTATAGTTTATGGTTTATCAACATTTCCATCATTGCTTCTCAATAGTTTATAGCTCAGGCATGAAAAATTCATACTGGGCTCCAACCTGACATACAAAAATCAGGCAAGAAATAGATTTCATAGATTTCATAGACATTAGGGCTGGAAGGGACCTTGGAAGATCATCAAATCCAGCCCCCCGCCCAAAGCAGGAAGTCAGCTGGGGTCATAGGTTCCCAGCAAGATAAGCATCCAATTTGCTCTTGAAGGTGTTCAATGTGGGTGCTTGAACCACCTCTGATGGCAGGCTGTTCCAGACCTTGGGGGCTCAGACAGTAGAAAAATTCTTCCTTATGTCCAGCCTTGAAACAGTCTCGCAGTAGTTTATGACTGTTCA
>NW_017728886.1:186714393-186718663 GCF_001723895.1 Crocodylus porosus
TTTCCTGATCTCTGATCATGCACGTGGCTCTCCTCTGGACTCTCTCAAGCTTCTCCACATTCTTTTTGAATTGTGGAGCCCAAAGCTGGACGCAGTACTCCAGCTGCAGCCTCACCAAGGCCAAGTACAAGGGGAGAATGACGTCCCGGGATCTGCTTGAGAAGCATCTATGGATGCAAGCCAGTGTTTTGGTCGCTTTTAAAACTTTTAAAGTTAAATAGAACTACACAGAGAGAAACATTTTAGGTGATTTTTACTCTCCTAATAAATCAATATTATTCAGGTGAAATTTTACAAAGTATTAGAACATAATGTAGATTCACTGTAGACTCACTGCCTCTAATTTTAAAGACACTAAGGCACATAAATCATTTTTATAAACATTATATGCATGAATTTCTTAAGTAAAATTTGAAGAGCAATGGCTTGATTCTAATCTCGTTTCCACTGTTCTAAAAGTGGGGGTAATACTATCAAAGCCACTGAGTTTATACATGTATAATTGTGATCATAATAGTTACAGTGACTTCTTGAGAACATTTGCCACTTGAATTGAGCTACTGGAATTGCACTTATTGTGCAAGCTTATCTTGTTCCATGCTTTTGGCTTAATGAGCAATTTCCTATTAATTGGTTTGACTCATGTATTTACATTCATGCAAATATAGTTAAACTGTTGAAATAAGTGAAATTACACCTAATGGAAATCAAACTTGGAACAAGAGATTTTAGTAAAATGACCATAGAGAACATTTGCCACTTTCCTTGAGCCTGTATGCTAGAATGCCTCCACATTAGGGCCAAAAGGCCCTGTAATGGTTACAGTTTATTTCAGTGTCAGTTTTCAGAGGAGCAGCAGTTGAGTACAGAGTGCATAATAGACAGTGACTTCTTGTAGAGTAAAAAAAAAAAAAGTTTTATTGACCTCAGAGTTAAGTATTGATCCCAGACTTGTGTCAGTCAACATCTATTTCCTTTCCATTAGTTAGCTCAGTGCTGATAATGAGGCTAAACAAAGTCTTGATACTCATTCAGCATCTATGTTTGTGTTTGCTAAATATTCAGTCATTATTACATGGCTTGTATTTATTGTGCCTTGGATTACAAAGTGGTCTTCAATCCAAATACTAGGCAGGCCCAGGACTGCTTAGCTTGCAAGAGCCAGAAAGAATTAGGTGCATTCAGCCTCATTTTAAGGCCGACTAATTCAGAAAGAAAAGGTTTGCATGTATGTACTGATTGGTTAATTTGGTCTCACCTGCTGTGCTCTCTCTAAGTAAGCCAACATCATTTTTTGCATATATCATGACTAATATTATCCAACCTCAAAACATGATTTTTTTTGTACGTAGCATTAACTTTTTTTTGCATTTCTAATAATATAATTGTACTTCAGTGAACAAAAACACTTTCTCATTCTTATTATTTGAGTCCTTTAAATTATTTCAAGGAAATTACAATTACATAGTTTTCTAGGATTTTACAAACTGCCAAGTATAGTATTATATGTTCTTTTAACATTCTCAACAGCTGGAGTATACTGCAGAAAGATTTCTTTTTCCTGGGGTAACATGTTTGTTGCTTTAGGTGGCTTTTTAGTTACTTTTCCTTCATGTTTCCAGGCACGTGTATGCATATAGAAAGTTAACATTATTAACAGATTTATCGACTGATTTATTTTACCCATTGGAATAGGATTTTGATCCATCTTGCAGCTTTATTCTATAGATATTCACTAAGTAGAGGGATACTTATATAGATCTGCATACACTGCTGCAATGAACATAGAATCATAGAAAAGCAGGGGCTCAAATGGATCTCAGGCAATTATCTAATCTAACCTCCAGCTCAAGTGTCTAAACCATCCCAGTCAAGTACCCATCTAACCTACTTTTAAAAAACTTCCAAGAATGCAGGTTTTACAACCATTCCAGGTAGCCTTGTTCCTTGTTCATCCACCCTTAGAGTGAGAAAGTTCTTCCTCATATCCAACCTAAACTTTCCCTCCTACAGTGTGAGACCACTGCTCTTAGTTCTGTCCTCTGTGGCCACAGAGAAGTCATACTGTATCCTCTTGATGACCTCTCTTCAGGTATATAACATAGTAAAGGTATTTCCTTCTGAAAGATTTATCCTACAATGTATGGGTTATTTACCTGCTGTTTAAATAGAAACTACAGTGCTTTGCTGCCACGAAGTTTCTGGATGTGTGAGGACATTGGAGGATTGGGCCAAAAGAAATCTCATGAGGTTCAACAAGGACAAGTGCAAAGTCCTGCACTTAGGATAGAAGACTCTCTCATGCACTGCTACAGGCTGGGGACTAACTGGCTAAGTACCAGCTCTGCAGAAAAGGACCTGGGGGTTACAGTGGACAATAAGCTGAATATGAGTCAGCCCTTGTTGCCAAGAAGGCTAATGGGATATTGGGCTCCATTGGTAGGAGCATTGCCAGCAAATCAAGGTAAGTAATTATTCCCCTCTATTTTGCATGTGAGACTACATCTGGAGTACTCTGTCCAGTTTTGGGCTCCCCACTGCAGGAAGGATGTGGACAAGTTGGAGAGAGCCAAGTGGAGTACAGCAAAAATGGTTAGGGGCTGGGCCACATGACTTATGAGGGGCTGAGGGAACTGGGGGATTTGATATCAGCCTTTAAATACCTGAAAGGAGTTTCCAAAGAGGATGGAGCAAAACTATTCTCAGTGGTGGCAGATAACAGAACAAGGAGCAATGGTCTCAAATTGCAGCAAGTTGTATATTAGGAAGGTTAGTTGTATATTAGGAAGGTTAGATAGGAATAACTTTCTCACTAGGGGGGTGGTAAAGCCCTGGAACAGGTGAGCTAGAGAGGTGGTGGAATCTCCATCCTAGGAGGTTTTTAAGACCTGGCTTGACAAGGCCCTGCCTGGAATGATCTAGTTGGGGATGGTCCTGCTTTGAGCAGAGGATAGGACTCAATGACCTCCTGAGGTCCCCTCCAACCCTAGTTTCTATGATTCTATGATGATATTCTCAATTTGGATCAGGTGTATAAGGAGGCACAATTGCCCTGGTATAATGTTCATACATGAGCAGAACTTCTTGCAGGTGATGATGCAGATTTTTGAGACTAAAATCTTTTGAGACTCATACTAGGGTGAATGTAATCCTATATCTGTAGGGATCTTCCTTTTTTCTATACTGTGACAAAGTCTCAGTCATCCCCTATCAGAAGCAGAGGCATACTTGTGATGTCTTGGTGGTATATAGTTGTATGCAATCCATGTGTTTTTGCACGCACACATTTTCATAAGATTCGTGATTATGCTCAGAAATGGGTTTGTGTTCACAGTCCTCATTATTTTTGTGCATAATTCTCGCTCAGTTGCATTCCAAATAAGAGCCCTGTTTAGCTGCTAAATACTCAAGGCTAACAGGGCTACCTGCATGTCTTTCTTCACACATGCATAAGTCTTTTTAATTCTAAATAATGCCCCCAATTAGACTTTTCATTTGGAAAAGGGGCACTTCATACTTTATGGATTTCATTCTAATTGAAGTCAGTGGAAATGCTGTCATTGACTTCAGTGGCAGGAGGACGGAGGTCTATACATTAATCGGAGTCTTTTAACTCATGGTTGATTTACTATATTCTATTAGACATTTTGGTTACAGTATTAAGGTAAAGAATGTAGCAAAGACCATAGACCAGTAAACCCAGACATTTTCTTTCTAACAGATCACTCACCATTTTTAAAAACTTTCTCAGACTTTCATTTATTTTCAGCCAAAATTTGATACAGTTGTTCAAAGTCCAGATGTATCCTTTTTTCTGACAGCTTTGACATATATGGTTCTGCAGTTTTAAGAGATGGAAAAAGAGAAAATGTAATTTTTCTGTTATTATGTATTTTATTACCTTATTTTGGATATCTCTAATACTACAGTGGGAAGCAATGGAAGCTTGACATTCTTCAAGGACATCTTTTCTAGGTTATAAATGTACCTTTTACTGGTCCCTTGAAATTTGTTTTTGATTCACTTAACTTATGGGAGTGTCCACACGTGCACACACGTCTGTAGCCCTGCCTCAAACCCCTTTGAGACGGGGGAACAGGCACATACAGGAACAAGAAAATGTTCCCCATGCTGCAAACTTGCAGTGTGGGGAGAAAATTAGACCCCTGGATATCCAGGAGTCTAAAAAAATTAATGTTTAAAAAAGTCCCCTGATGGCCCCACCCACTCCCTCAGCACCTCCACCAGCACCCTGAGGGCCCCTCCCCCC
>NW_017728886.1:186719110-186720320 GCF_001723895.1 Crocodylus porosus
GGGGCAGCCATTGGGGGGCTGCAGGAAATGGTGGTGGATAGGGCAAGGTAGGACAACAATTGGGGGACTGGGGTGGGGCATGTGGGGCTTGCAAGGGGGTGGTAGCCCCTGTGGGGGCCATTTGGCCCCTGTTGGGGGGCCATACCCCTTGTTTGGGGGATGAATCCCCTGTTGGGGGCCCATACCCCTTGTGTGGGGGTTGAACCCCCTGTTGGTGGGCTGTACCCCTTGTGAGAGGACTGAACCCCCTGTTGGGGGGCCATACCCTTGTGAGAGTGCCAAACCCCTTGTTTGGGGGCCAAACCCCCTGTTGGGGGGGCATACCCCTTGTGTGGGGGCCATCGTCCCGTAGGAGTGCAGCAAAACATGTATTCATGAATTCATGAAACATGTATTACAGTTCACTTTATTATTATGATAAGAGACTTGCTTTAACACTGTAAGATATAGCAATACAACATTGTCCAACTGATCACTGTCTCTTTCTTGCTCTCTGTCTTTATAGTGGTCTTTTGTTTTACTTGTGGAGGAAAATGGATTTGGGGGTATTTTACAGAGTGACTTGGAGATTTTTTTTATCAGGAATTTTTTAGTTTTCCAATAGGGAACACCAGAATTCCTGATAAGGAGGCCAGTGGCAGGACCCTGCTTGCTCAGAGCTGGCACCTTGGACCCATCTGGCTGTGGCTGACCTCCTGGCCAAATGGGGCCAGGAGGATATGTTTTGACAGTTCAGAGTAGGCCACCACACCCAGAACAGCTTTCTGGTGATAGCTGCCCAGATGGCCAGGCAGGGGGAACGAATGGCAGTAGTGCCTCACAAAGGCCAACCCTGCAACTACGGTCCAATGGCAGCTGGCCCAGAGGAGTAGATGCCTCTTCTGGCTCTGCAGTCCCCATCCGAGTCTGGCAGGTGGGCAGCAGGTCACAGCCAGGCAACAGCCCCCACTGCCAGACTGCTGCAGTGGGTAAAGTGTGCAGGGAACTCTCAGGGCTGTTGCAGCAGTCCAGCTGGCACAAGGGGTATTGCCCCCAGGTACCAATTGGCTGGGCCCCAGAAGCTTCTGAGAGCTAGTAGCCCTGAGCTATGTGCCAGGGCGGCTTTTATACTGCTGGGGCCAGGACAGGGTAGCTTTTTATACTGCTGGGGACAGCACAGGTGCTGGTCTCAGGCTCTAGCTCCCTTTGGCTGAAGATCGAGGAGGAGCCA
>NW_017728886.1:186721897-186725417 GCF_001723895.1 Crocodylus porosus
GCCTCCCTTTTAGCTAGGAGACATTCCTGGATGCTTTTGGTGAGCCATGGGGGCTTGTGTGCCCTCCTGCTCCCTTTGATCTGTGTTGGGATTACCTCTCTTTGGGCTTGGGGGATCATCTCCTTAAGGAGCGACCACTCTCCTTGGACACCCCTCCCCTCTGGGACCTCAGTGCTTCCCCGACTACTTTCCTTAGCTTATTGAAGTAAAAATAATTGAAGTTTAAAAATATATACCACATAGATGTGAATGGGATTTTATTACAACAAAACTAACAAGCTGCTTATATTCTGTTAGAACTGTACCTGTGGACACATATACATTTTACAGAAATTACCTTTGAACAGATGGTCTTCCAGTAATCCCATTGGAGTTGCACTTGCACGTACAAGAAATTTTAGTTGTAAAAGCTGGAATATGGTTTGTAATGTTATGTGTAAAAGCAAGAGCTCTTGCCTCTTTGTGTATAATAATGAGCAGGAAAGAAGAGGTCTACTGCAGTCTACATAATAGTGGCACAAGCTTTTTGGCTTGCTTTTTCTTTCTTTCTTTCTTTCTTGGACTTCTCTGAGACAGCATGCATTTTCTCTCTCCCGTATTGGGAAACCAGGTGGAGTATGATCTACCTGACAAAGTTCCTTTTGGGCCAGGCCACGATAGCAACCCTGAAGAGCCACAGGGGCAGGCCCTAACAATGTCCTCCATCTCTTTCATTACTTATCCGTACCCATCTGTCTTCTGAGTTTGGACACTACACCTGCCAACATTACATAGACCAGTTTATGTCACGCTGGCCATTGAGAGGGCCCTTTGTATGGTTATAGATGGCTGGCTAGTCCTACAAGTGTGACCCCTTGAATGGCATGGAGAGGAGGTGGGTTTTAACTTCTAGTTAGATTATGATGTAATTTTGATTGACAAATACTTTCATGATCAGACTCTTGTAGGGTTATATACTTTTATCTTTCTGTTTTTAATGTTAGTCGACGTTAAAATAAAGCCGAGTAAAGGACTAACGAAAAAGAATCTTAGAATTCCAAAGCAAAGATTCTCTAGAAGGGTCCTGAAATTTCATCTGTCCCTCTGAGGAGTCTTACAGTCTCCACTCATAAATCTTACCCTAAGCAAATATATCTGGTGTCCAGTATCGTAACCAAAATAACTTCCAGATTTCTCAAAGACCTGATGGAACTTCTTGGTCTCTTTAAAGATAGTTCAAGAGCAATAAAGAATGCATTTCTTATTTCTTCTGACTAAAAGCTTTGACATAAATCATCACCAAAATCACTGCCATTTACTTAATATGGTTTAGAATTTTAGATTAAGAAAAAATTCTAAACATGAACCTCTTTTTTTTTTGTTTTTCTTCAATCTAGTTTACATTAAATTAGAGAACAAAAATTGGGTACATTGTCTCATCTTCTTATGATATAATATTAATCAGGTATTATTTTCATATTATATAATATATAAACATTACCAGGAACTCTAGAGATTCAGCTGCAGCTTCTGTTTCAGAATTTGAAGTCATGGAAGTATAAATTATGAAAAGACATACCAGGCTGTTTGGACAAAGGCACTGCCACTGAAGGAGTGTTCATGTCTGCATATTTACAGCACTTTATTTAATTTTAATTGAATCTCAGTTACTTGGTCCACAGCTTCTCTCAAGAGACTGCATAATCCTGCAGATCTTGTTGTTAGGGATATTTCCTGCTTTTTAGTCTAAATTTGTTTTTGGTTACTTGATTTGAGAAAGACTTTTAGCTGGAAAGTTAGCCACCTGTTTTGCTGTCAGTAAGCACTTCCTTAATTCACATGCAGTTTTATCTTCTTTTCAGTTTTTTTGCTTTTCTCTCCTGGGTGCTTTAATTGCATTTTTTTATTTCCAGGGACGTGTACTCATTAAAGCATTTGTTGATGTTTTGTATTAACTGAGGGCAGTGCCATCTCCCCCACTACAGACTGTTACTTAAAAGCCTATTGTTTTCAACAATAGTTATTGGAGTTTTGTTCTAGGTTTAGCTTTGGCCACATCTTTTAATCTAATCTCAGGCCCTTCTGGAGTTTAATATCCTTACCACATTTCTATGGATTGACATTGTTCAATCTCTTTATCAGTGATTTGGACGACGGGGTGAAAAGCTCCCTGTTTAAATTTGCTGAGGATACCAAAATTTGGGGTGAGGTGAGCATGCTAGTAGGGAGGGAAAGACTGCAGCAAGACTTGGATAGGTTGCAGGAGTGGGCTAGCAAAAACAGGATGCGCTTCAATACTGACAAGTGCAGGGTGCTGCACTTGGGCAGTAGTAACCAGCAGCACACTTATAAGATGGGAAATGCACTTCTTGAAAGCACAGAAGCAGAAAGGGATCTTGGAGTCATTATTGACTCCAAGATGAACATGAGCCGACAATGCGAGGTCATGGCTGGCAGGGCTAACCGCACCTTGTCGTGCATCCCCAGGTGCATCTCAAGTAGAGCCAAGGAGGTGATCCTCCCCCTCTAGGCAACGCTGGTCAGGCCACAGCTGGAGTACTGTGTCCAGTTCTGTGCGCCCCTATAGCAGGGCACTAGGGTGCCTGCTACTGATAGTGGTAATATGGGCTCAGCTGCCAGTCACCAGGGCAGCACAGGTGCGGGTTGCCGGGGCAACCAGTCTGGTCAGCTGACCAGAAGGGGGCAGGGCCTGGCCTATATAATAACAGCAAGGCTGAGGCCAGCGGTCAGTTCCCCTCTGGCAGAACAGAGCTCTGTGGGCCTAGTAAGGAAGCCGGATGGCTTAAGCAGTGTTGGCATGGCAATACAGGATGGAGAGAACCCTGACCAGGAAAGGGGTCTGGGGGCCAGGTAAGGCTGAGGCTGCCTGAGCTCCAATTGCGAGGAGCCCCAATGGGGCGTAGGACCCAGGAAAGGTGTCTGGGGCCAGGTAAGGCTGAGGCCGCCTGAGCCCCAATTGTGAGGAGCCCCAGTGGGGCGTAGGACCCAGGAAAGGGGTCTGGGGCCAGGTAAGGCTGAGGCCGCCTGAGCCACGATTTGCGAGGAGCGCGAGCAAGGCCCCAGTGTGGGCAGGGAGTGCGAGAAGCGTGAGCAAGGCCCCACTGTGGACGGGGAGTGCAAGGAGCGTGAGCAAGGCCCCAGTGCGGGTGGGGAGCATGAGGCACAGGTCCTGGTTGGAGGCGAGAGCGCGGGAGACAGGTCCCGGTGCGACGAGGGCCGTGAGGGAAGCAAGGGGGCACCCATGAGGGTGACGGTACAAGGGCAAGGCCCCGGTGCGGGCTACGAGAGCCGGGCAGGGCCCCAGAGCGAGCAGCAGTATAGAGTGGGTGGCGGTGTAGAGGCCCCGGTGTGCACGACGATTTAGAGGCCAGCCCAGGGAGGGTAACCGTATCGAGGCAAGGCCCCAGTGCGAGCCACAAGAGCCTCACGAGACAGGCCCCAGTGCAGGCGAGAGCACGGGAGACAGGTCCCGGTGCGACGAGGGCCGTGAGGGAAGCGAGGGGGCACCCATGAGGGTGAC
>NW_017728886.1:186726037-186757082 GCF_001723895.1 Crocodylus porosus
CTTTAAGAGGAGGCTTGATGCCTGCCTAGCTGGGATCATTTGAGCCCAGTTTTTTCTCCTGCTCAGGCAGGGGCTCAGATTTGAAAATCTACAAGGTCCCTTCCGACCCTACTTCTATGATTCTATGACATTGTATTGTAACAAATTCACAATTTTCCTCAACATTTACCATGACAGTCCTACAGGTCTATTCGTAATATTTGGTAACATGCAGTTCATATGCTTGGCAGTCTTAGCATTGCCTGTATGGTGGTTGGGCCTTTGGGTACCCTTTTAATTAAGATACTTGGTGTTTAAGCACAGTAGGATATGGTTTGGTAATACTATATAATTAAATGGTTATGGCTGCTGAAATGTGTAATTAGGATTTTTGACGATTCATTCTGTATCTCTCCTTGTGGTAAACAAGAACAAAGCTAAAGTGAAAATGCTGGCTGGGTTACATAGATAAGTGAGAGATGATGATCCAGCTGAATAATGTTCAAGCTCTCCTTTTAAATGAAAGGGTTTCTATATATTCTGTATAATAGAAGATTGCTTAGGCTCAAAGCTTTCCAGAAGAAATAACTCTAGCCCTTTGAGTTGCTTTATTATGTCAGGTGTAGAATAATGGAGTCACAGAAATGGACCACAGTTAACAGACTAGGCCTTGCAAAGGAGAACTTTCTCTACCCGTGATGTGTGCAGGATTTAGGTTTCAAACCTGTGGTTGGGAAGTGAGGCTCCCAAATCCCTTCAAATTCCCTACATCCTTCTGACATTTCTAGCCATACTGTCTCCTGAGATGTGCCAAATGCTTTCAATTCTCATTACCTTCAGTGGAAGTTAAGAGTATACGTTGCTTCCACTATTACCAACTCTAAGCTTCCCTCACTAGGGTGGTCATTGGTCCTGTTTTATACCAGACCATCCTGTTTTTAAACCTTTGTCCCCTGTCCATTTTTGAATGAGGAACGGACTGCAAAAAGTCCTGGTTTTCAGTTCATTGGTGGAAATACATGTCAATCATTTGTCCTCACAATTCTGTTGGTTGTACTTAGTGGTAGGGTGGTGCACAATCCAGAGGAGCAGGGTTCCACACCAGCCAGTCAAGGAGAGAGGGAGGTGGCCTGTTTGTGGGAGCTTCACCCCTTGCTGCTGATTGGCCAGGGGGCCTAGTGGCCCCACCCCTCGCTAGTGATTGGCCAAGGAGACAGTGCCTTGCCCCTCACCCCTGATTGACCGAGGGGGCCAATTGTCCTACCCCTCACCAAAGGGATATGTATTCTGGGGATACATCAGTGGCCACTCTACCCGTCCCAAATTCCCAAACAATTAAATTTGATTAAAAATCATGACATTCATTTTCAAAAAGTAAGAAAGACTAGATTCTCTTACTTGTTTCTGGTTTTGAGCCCTAAAGATTTACATTTTCAAGATGCTTTTTGCAACCAAAAGGCCAAAAATGTTCTGTTTCTTAACTTGAAAGATGAGATTCTAATATAATCCCTTGACTACATCTGTAAAGGGAAAAATCTAATATTATGAAACTCAAAATGAAATCACATGACTTGGCAGTAGTTATCTTTCAGAAATATCTCAGCTTACCTAGACCTTCACACATATAAAAGTGATTTTAATTTTTTTCATCATCTTATTTCCTGCAAAGTTATCATCACTATAACAGGGAAGTCAGATTTTCTAGATTCTGAATTAATCTGTATCTGTGAGATACTTTGAGGTTAGCTTGTTTATTTTTTTAAAGAGAAAGAGGTTGTCCTGCTGTATATACTTGACATCTAAAATAACTCTTTCCAACTGTTATCTTGCTGCCATCTTTCATGATTTTCCACCTGGCATTGGAAAACTGGCATTCATTAGGTGATGTTATATCCACTGCTGCACTTTACATTTGAGCCATTTAATTGCTTCCTTGTAAACAACTAGAAACCCTTAGAAAATAAACCTATTTTGCATTAGCCTGCAGTTAACCAAATAAACAGCAACAAGACCAGTAATTTGCAGAGTGAAGCATAGAATATGTGTTCATTACTCCCCATTCAAATATCCACAGACCAACCAATTTACTTTGACAATACCATCCTAGGTGGGGTTACTGGTGCTGCTACCTGATATTAAGGGAAACGGATCTGTCAGTGATTTGGGAAAAAACTGGGAATATGTAGGCGAAGATAAGGAGCCAGTGAGGGAGGAAACCTATGCTGAAATCCATGCTTGAGTGGGCAGAAGAGATCTGCAGATGCAAGAGTATACTCCCCACTAAAGCCTGGAATGGAAATCACCATTCTCCTACTGAGATAAAGAAATCTAGAAAGCCCACTGGCAAAATGTGCATCTTGTTCCCTTAGTCCTATCTATGCATAAGTTAGGAGGCCTGTGAAAAAATAATTTGTGGTCATATCATTCTAAAATGTTTCATAATGCATATGCACAACAGGAGGCAAATTAAGGTTGGACAGGCAACCTTAATTCTGGCATTTCCTAACTTGAATGTTCTATCCTGCAACCTTAATAGTGTCTTTTGACCTGACTTTTTGTGTAAGTTATATAAAAACTGAAGGGCCAAGTTCTATAAAAAAAAAAAAATCTCACTGTGTTGTGCTTTATTCCATGAGTACTGAAATCAGCACAATGAATCATGTTGTAAAGAACTGCTTAGCTTGAATATGTTAGCAAAATCTGGCCCTAAGTTAGGGTACTTAATACCCTAGCTCACGGATGGCCACAAGTGGCATGGACAGCCTCTGTGTGTGGCACATGGGAAATTGGGGAGGGGACAGGAACCACACTGGTAGATAGGGCAGAGAGCAGAGCAGCAGATCAGGCAAGAAGCCCAGGGCAGAAAGCAAACCAGTATATCAGACAGGGAAAGGTGAATTGAGTAGCACTTGGGAGAATGTAGAGCTCATTTGTGGAGCATCTGCCAGAAAGGCTGGCCCCATTGTTCCACCCTGTGGGTCTCATGGTATCATTGCTGGGCAACTTCAATCCCAGCTGTAGATTTTATAATGCAGGATCAACTCTTAAATATAAAAGAACATGTATATCTTAAAATCTGAAAAAAAAATCAACCTGATTTTTGTAACAAATAAACTTTAGAAAAAGAAATCAGCCATTTATTTTAAAGTTTTACGGACTTGTTGCTTTCTGTGGTATGGTACTTTTTGGAATTTGTCATAATCATAGGTTTTGCTATTTATAACCAAACCATTCACATGGGATTACAGGAATTCTTACCATGAATCAATAGGTAAATAATCTGTAAAGACCACATGAAAAAGAAGTTGCAAATTGCAATTCAAACTTTGTGGTTTGCTGGATTAAAAATCTCCAGTCTTTATGGATGTTTATCCCTGGTTGAACTCTGAACATGCTAATATAAAATGCTGATTTTATTTCCAGAATAACTTCAGCAGCTTCAGTTATTATTTACTGGGATCCCAGTTTTCATGTCTGAACACCTAATCTTGTCCCTTTGATGTTGAAGTCAATACTTAGGCAGCCAGGTTCTCACTTTAGGTGCCTTGTGTGTCAATTCAAACACCCAAATTCATGTCTGAGGCTAAGGACAGACATTCAAAAACCCTGAGTTTGAATTGATTCAATCTTTGCAGGTTAGTCTAACCTGCAAAGCTTGAACCAATCTGGAGGTAGATACTGTAGACATTCCCTTTTCATTCCAGAAATGCAGGCACATGCCTGCAGTGGCTCAGGCTAGAAGCTGGGGGTTGCTAGAGCAGCCCTCCCTTCCCTTCTACAGTGCTGAGCTGAGGGGCATGTGACCAGGCTCCAGCAGGACACTCTGATTAGGGAGGCGTGCCCCCCCCCTTTGTTGATAACAGAACATTTATCAGCTCTGTCATCCGCATTTAGCACCCCATCAGAAAATAAAGCATCTCTCATTAGTTCAAGCTCTTCTTAAACAGCTTTTTCCAAGGAAGAAATGGAGGGACATTACCAGCTGACCTGTTGATTAGCTCCAAAAAGCCCTAAGCATTCACTGTCTTGTCTGCCTTTGTCCTGTCTGCCTTACACAGAAACCTCTTGGCATTAGCTAGCATACCACATACTGGCTACAGTCCATGCCCTGGGAGAGAGGAGGGGGGGATTCCTGGTTGAGCAGTGAGCAGTGCCGGGGGGGGGGTGTGAGCAGTGGGGACAGGGGAAGCCAGGCAGATGCTGCTGTGCCTGCAAGTCTCTGCTAGACCTCCAACAAGGGAGCAGAAGGGAGGGGCCAGCTCAGCTCTCTGGAACAGAGAGGCCAGCCCAGCCCAGAGAGCATGCCAGAATGCTGGGGACTCTGGTTTAACTAAAACCAGGAAATAGCTACATTTAAGCCTCAGAGTCTGAAATTGCCTCTTTTGCCACACACACATATACAGTGTTTAATGTTATTAATATAAAAGTATTGTTATAATTGATTAACAACAGTCTTTTAGTTTTTAACATTAAAGCATCATGACTTTGTTTGTCAAGTGCAAAACTGATTCATAGTTTCATAGTTAGGAGGGTTGGAAGGGACCTGAGCAGATCATCAAGTCTGACCCCCTACCACAGGCAGGAAAGAACGCAGGGGTCAGACGACACCGGCAAGGTGTCTATCTAGCCTCCTCTTAAAGACCCCCAGGGTAGAAGCGAGGACCACTTCCTTTGGAAATTGGTTCCAGATCCTAGCCGCCCTGACTGTGAAAAAGTGCCTCCTGATATCCAGCCTGAATCTGCTCTCTGTCAGCTTATGGCCATTGTTCCTTGTTACTCCTGGTAGTGCTTGGGGGAACAGGGACTCTCCCATAGCTTGCTGGTCTCCCTTGGCCAGTTTATAGATGGCCACCAGATCCCCTCTCAGCCTCCTCAGGTAGAGGCTGAACAGGTTCAGATCCCGTAGCCTATCATCATAAGACCTGCCCTGCTGCCCCCTGATCATGAGAGTGGCCCTCCTCTGGACCCTTTCCATGTTGTCCACATCCCTCCTGAAGTGTGGCACCCAGAACTGGATGCAGTACTCCAACTGACCAGTGTCGTATAGAGGGGAAGGATCACCTCCTTGGACCTGCTTGTGATGCAACTGTGGATGCATGGCAAGGTGCGCTTAGCCTTTCTGACTGCATCCACACATTGGCAGCCCATGTTCATCTTTGAGTCAATAATGACTCCAAGATCCTTTTCTGCCTCTGTGCTGGTGAGAGGGGAGTTCCCCAGCCTGTAGGTATGCTGCTGGTTCTTCCTCCCCAGGTGTTGTACCTTGCACTTTTCAGTGTTGAAACCCATCCTATTCTCATCCGCCCACCTCTGTAACCTGTCCAGATCTGATTGCAGCTTGTCCCTCCCCTCTAGCATGCCCACCTCCCCCCACATCTTAGTGTTGTTTGTGAATTTGAACAAGGTGCTATTCACCCTTGTCCAAGTCGCTGATGAAGATGTTGAACAGTGCGGGCCTGAGGACCGAGCCCTGCGGAACCCCACTGCCCACATCCTTCCAGGTCGAAAAAGACCCATCTACCACCACTCTGATTACAGCCCTCCAGCCAATTGGTGATTCATCTGACCGTGTAGGGGTCAACACCACAGTCCCCCAGTTTCTTAATGAGAACGGGGTGAGAGACAGTGTCAAAGGCTTTTCTAAAGTCCAGAAAAACTATGTCCACCGCGACACCTGCGTCCAAGGATTTGGTGACCTGATCATAGAAGGCCACCAGGTTGGTTTGACAGGACCTGCCTCTGATGAACCCATGTTGGGTGCCCCTAAGCATACACTCCCCTGCTGGTCCCTTGCAGCTGTGCTCCTGGATAATTTTCTCAAAAAGCTTCCCCAGGACCAATGTAAGATTAACAGGCCTATAGTTTCCTGGGTCCTCCTCCCTTTTTTTGAAAATGGGGACCACATTAGTCCTCTTCCAGTCCTCTGGCACCTTGCCAGAGCCCCACCAGTGCTCGTAAAGCTGTCTCAGGGGACCCACAATGACCTCTGCTAATTCTCTTAGCACTCTGGGGTGGAGATCATCAGTACCTGCTGATTTGCACATGTCCAGTCCTATCAGGAGGTCCCTGACTAGGTCCATTCCAACCCTGGGCCTGGCTGCACCTCCCCTGGGACTGTCAGGGATCATGATGGGGGGGATGACCTGTTCCCTGCTCAGAAAAATGGAGGCAAAGAAGTTGTTAAATAAGTTAGCTTTGACATCTGGTGTGACCACCAGACTTCCTAGTGTGTCCTGCAGAGGCCCTACGTTACCTGGAACCTTCTTTTTACCTTCCATAAAAAGGACTTCTTATTTGTCCTTGATTGGACTGCTAGTCCCAGTTCCAGCTTTGCCTTACCCTTCCTAACAGCCCCCCTGCAAACCCAAGCAACAGCTGTGTAGTCCTCCCTGGTGATGGCCCCTCCCTTCCATTGGGTGTACACCTCCTTTTTAGCCTTGAGATGTTCCTGGATGCTTTTTGTTAGCCAAGGGGACTTTTGAGCACTCTTGCTCCCTTTGACCCTTATTTGAGCTTGGAGGATCATCTCCTTAAGGAATGACCCCTCTTCTTGGACTCTCAACTCCCCTCCTCTCTGGGACCTCAGTCTCTCCCCAACTAATCTCCTTACCTCATTGAAATTTGCCCTCCTGAAGTCCAGGGTTACTGTCTTGCTGCAGGCTTTTGCCGCCCTATGCTGGCTGGTCAATTCCAGTAGGTGATGATCACTGTAGCCCAGGTGATGAAGCACCCGCTGTCCTCTCAACCGGGTCATTACCTATGGCCAGGACCAGGTCTAACAAGGCATTTCCCCTGGTGGGACTGTGCACCTCCTGGATTAGATGGAGGTCCTGTAACATGGCTAGGAACCTACGTCAGTGGTCAGACCTGGCTGACTGCTCTTCCCAGCAGATGTCTGGGAAGTTCAGGTCCCCCATGATGACCACATCCTTAGCCCTCACTGCCTATGTGAGCTGACCTGAAAATTCCCGGTCAAGTTCTTCTCCCTGGTTGGGTGGTCTGTAGTAGACGCCCACCATTAAGTCCCTTTCCCCCCCCCGGCCCCCTTGTAATCTGACCCAGAGCACTTCAGTCTGCCCCTCCTCTGACCAAGTGCTGCTCGTTGAGGATGTGAATTGCTCTTTGACGTAAAGCACCACACCTCCACCTTTCCTCCCTATTCTATCCTTCCTGTACAGCCTGTAGCCCTTGATGTTTGCTGTCCAGTCATGCTTTGGATCCCACCACATTTCGGTGAGCCCCACCATGTCTGGGTTTGCATTAGCTATCAGGAGGGCAAGTTTCTCCTGCTTGTTCCCTATTCTCAAACTTCAGTTCTCCAGTTTAGGTAGATAGCACAGTTATTTGCCTAAAGTTACACAGTGGCAGCTGATGAGATTTTCACAAGTACTTAGATATCTCACTCTCTTTATATCTTGAAATTAAACATCAAGACATTTTGAAAAATACCACCAGCTCCCTATTTGCAAATTTATATAACCAAATATTCAAAATTTAGTCTTGGTCTACTTATTCTATGGAAATCACTTGTCCTATTCAGCCCAAAAAATTAGACTACTAATTCAGGTGGCCAAGTATGGATTTTGGTGCACAATTATAGACAACTGGATTTGATAATGTTAGCAACAGCTGCTATATCATTTTGAGCCTGTAAACTAGGTTTAAAGCCTTCCTTTGAACTTCAAGAGATGCTATCCCTCTAAAGTGAATCAAACTGGAAAGGCAGAAGACAAGGCAGAGTATCACCTTAGGTTACGTGTACGTGTTACTGCATGTATGTTCATGGAGTTTAGATTGGGCAAAAATGTCCAACCCATCTCACTTAGTTTACCCACACTGCAGACCTTACACTTAGATTGACCTAACTAGGGTTCAATTAGAAGGTGAACTACAGCTAACCCATGCCTGATCTAACCCAAATGTGTGTACACATTCAAAGCACAGCCCTGGGGCTGAGACAGCCCATCTGCTGTCCTCAGTCCTAGGGTTGTGCTTTTTCAACCCTCCCCCCTCACCCTCCAACTGTGTTATCTTTAGCCCTTCAATCCCTCACCTCTGGCTGATGCCTCCCCTGCAGACTCACCAACCTCCCCTGGCCCTGCATACCCCCCCACCCCAATCCTGCCAAACCTACCCCTGGACCTGCCAACCACCCACCACAGACCCACTAACCCCCTGATCCCACCCTGACTTGGATCTGGCCGCTGGCACTAGCAAATGTCTGCACATTTGGGGCTCAGTATATAATCATGCAGCATGATTGTAGATTGAGTCCTGGGAACATCTGCACATGGCCTTAGAGACTAACTGGTTCAGAGAGCCTCTGAGCCAGTTAGTGTCTTAGGCACCATCCTGCCCTGTCTCCTGCGTGACTTCAGACTAATATGGAAATCTCTATACATACTGGAAAGGGACTCTTCTAACTAGTATACATATCTGGCTTTCTGCATTTTGTTTCTTTTAAGATTTCATTATTGTAACACTCCGTTGTTGTTATTGTTGTTATAGTGATGCAGGGAACCTTGTGGCTTTGCAACAACTCACTTTTATGAGGCTACCTAAGATCCTGAAGCAAGGGCCAAGAAAAGAGTTCAAAAGAAAATATTTCAAGAGAATTATTCAGGCTGTTAGGCTCAGGCTTTCTAAGGCACGGTTCTTGAAACTGCATATGTTTGAGGAGTCTGGCATCTCATAGGGTATCTACTCAATGGCAAAGGGCAAAAGCATATAGCTTCTTTAGTGAAAAACCTGCTTATCTGCAGCACGAAAGAAACCTGCAGATGGATACCCCCTGCATGAGACCAAAGTCCCCAGTCATTGGAATGTAAGACTAGAAAAAACAAATACTACAAAGACCAGTAACAGGGGGCGATCTCTTGCATATTTTTTGTGACCATCTTAGTTCGCAGAGAAGGGGGTCCCCAAAACATGTGAGCCAGCAGGGTCCCTTTGTACTGAGTAGCTATCTGTTTGCCCAGATGTCTTCCCAACCGTGAGACAGAAAAAACAGAGCTCTTATAAAAATAAGTTGGGGAAAAGAAAAGTGTGTCAAGTGAAACAAGGCACATTGTGTCCCATCTGATATTTATTAAATGTTGATCAAGTCAGCAATGAGAAATGCACATCATCCGGAAGTGACCTTGGCTCTCTGGGATTTGAAGTTAGTGACAAATGTCTGGGAGCAGCAGATCAACATTAAAACCATGTGTACAGAATGCATAGTGGAGTATGCTGTGCTATGCAGAACAATAACAAATAAAGGAACCTGGGCTAAGCCCAGTTCTGTGGTGTTTACATCTATTCTGTTACTGGAACTGATGCAGGGTATTTTCCTATGGAGTTAATTAAAGTTCTCCAAATAAGTGGTGATATACCTAACAGGATAACACTGATCAAGAGAATCTTACAGTCTTTATACTCAGACCTCAGTCAGGCAAAAATGCTAGTGCAAGTTTTGTCTCATTAAAGACCAAATACAGGGTTTTTTTAGTATGTGAATTTGTTCTTCCAAGGAAAAGGTTTCTGATGGTATCTAGTTTATGCTGAGCTGCAGTGTTTTACAAATTCTGGATCCACATTGCCTCGTCTTCTGATAGATTGACGTGGTCATGTTTCCATTCCCTATCTAATTAGGATTTTAGTAAAGTGAATTTGAACTCTTCAGCCTTCCAGAGAAATATTGTATTAATATCTATTCACTCACCCAAGACGTGTCCAGGTTTCCAACATCTTTGGTCATCTGCATTTAATTGGTATGAAAGCCAGCCAGAATCAGGAACTAATACAGGTGTTCCTAACCTATCATAAAATCCACAGGACAGAAGCGGTTAAAATGATACAGCTGTATGTAATACATTGTCAATCCAAATTCTCAACTGTGCCCACTTCTAAGGGAAAAAAACATTGTTACAGCTCCCTGAATTCTTTATCCCAGCCCTGGCCCTAGTACAGATAAATCAATTTAGGGTATTTGAGACTACAAGTCTGATGCAATTTTAAGCTGGCATGCACAGAGAACCAGCATGCAGTATAACCCAGGGCTCAAATGTATATTACTCAATAAAATCATGTTAGTCTTTTTGGCTGCTTTCATATATATTGTATGTTATTAGTACTGACAGCACTGAATTGCTAAAAAAAAAAAAAAAAGGGTCTGTCTCAAGTTGGGATGTTATTTTATGAAACCCATTGAAAGTGAAAATTCCACAAAGCCAACATGTTTTTTATTGATGTGGAGAAGAGTACAAAAGACAGGAAATAAGTGGTTTGCAAAATATTGGTGTATATATACAATGCTAAATGATGAATTGTATTACATTCAGGGAGGATTGCAGCTCTTTATGTGGCCCAGAAAATCATATTAAGTTCAGTGACAAAAAGAAAATCACAATGTGGACATGAGCAACTTTAATATAGGATTTTAATATGGATGAAGCATTTCAACATAAGGTGCTATCAGACATATATTTCTGCCTCCTCTTATGCTTTGTATATCTGTAATCTATTAGCTTTTCTAATTATGGACTTGTTACTCCTTCCATTGATTCCAATAGGAACAGAATCCTGCTTTCTGTTACCTGGAGAATGGAACGAGGAAGCTGACTGTGGTGTTCTGAGTACTTTGAACTTGAATGAATTTCAGTGGATGGTGAGGTGTTTGGAAGATTATAAAATGGGGTCCTAAATTATAAACCCCTCCAAGGAGGAGCCTGTTATTTCAAGCTTATCTCAAAGAGCATTTTTACATGTGCTGCAGGAGTAGGGGAGAGGGGAGGGAGCTTTAATTAGAGTACCTGGAACATCTCATGTGTTAGCATCCCTGCAAATGGTGGTGGGGGTGCTTTAAAGCTCATTTGACAAGCTTTAGATAAAGCGCCACTGCCACCATTTTGAAGTGCGGGAATGCTGACACACGAGACACAGAGGCTGGCTGGAATGCGGTTATTACCATGCTCCAGCAGATTGAGTGTGCTCTGATGCACTATAATTACAGCGCATCAGAGCAGCCTCCTGGCTCATGCATAGGCAGCCAAAAGTGCCACTGAGCCTATTTTGATCCTTCTGCCACATGCTTAGAAACAGCAGAAAAGTTCAAAATATCTATGGTCACTCTTAAAAAACTACTAAATCAGCTAAAACTGCCCCCCAGATAGCTTTGGAAAACTAGGCACACACTTTTTGTGTGCCTAAATCATGCAGAGTTCCCTTTCTTACCCTCTAGGATTGTGGACAAGCAGGAAAGAGAAGCCATGCACATTAGAACTCAAGTGTAGAGTCTGTTCTGCTTGATAATGAGCTTTTTGCCTCTTTAAATCTGTCTGAGAGCCCACCAAAAAAAGAAGGGATGGGTGAATAGCCCATTTCAAAAAGAAGTTCTCTTTGTCAGCCCTTTTCCCTTTTCCACCATCAGAGGACATAAAGAGCCCTTTCCCCCCGGAACTTCTATCCTTACAGCTTATATCAGTGATTCTTAACCAGGATGCTGCAACACCTTCTGGTGCCTTGAGATCCTTTCAGAGGTGCGACAGAATGTGATGCAATGTTATCACTGTTAGGTTTAAAAACATGATTCACAAGATAAACCCATGGCTGCTTGCAAATGTAAAAAAATAAAAAGGGTTTATTTTAAGTAATAAAAAAAGCAGTGCATTACTTCAACCCGGCTCCTCAGTGTCTGAATAGACTGGGCACTTCAGCGGGGCTTTTTGGCACTTTTAGCTAAAGGTGATTCAATCAGCTATTAAATAAAAGCACCAAAAAATTAAAACCCCTCTTTAAAGCACTTTAGGTTTAAGAAACTGTTAATTGGCTTGGTTTAATATGCTGTTTCCATCAGTAAATGTAGCTGAAGCTGCCTGTGCATTTCTCTGAAGGACTACACAGTGTAGAACAGGAGTAGGCAACCTCCAGCCCGGGTGCCAGAGCATGGCACACCAAGGCATTTTGCTTGGCACGCATGCTTCGGGGCAGATGGCAAGGGAGGATCCAGGGCTTCACTGACAGAACAACTGAGCCCCTTGCAGCTCCCCTACCATCTGGCCCAGAATGCCAACATCTAACAAGTTGAGGTTGCAGGTGTTTTTGTAGTGTTTTTGGCACTCTGCCCAAAAACGTTGCTGACCCCTTGTGTAGAAGGTCACCGTTGGAGGAAAGTAAAGTCAACTGTGGGTGAATCCTCACAGGCAATATAATTTACTCATAAAGAGTTACCAAGCAAGTTTCATTAGATAGGTAATTTGGTACGTACAATTTATTAAAGCTTAAAGCTCTCTCGCGGACGATTATTTTAAGATATTATGTTGCCATAGCGATGAGCTACGGTGATGTAGCTCGTCTCTATGGCAGTGTAGCTTTGGCGTCACAGTTTGTGCCCACTGATGCTATGTCACCGTAGCGACGAGCTACGGCAATGTAACATCTCATGTAGACACCTACAGAGAGCTATATTCATTACCCTTGAATTACTCTCATCCGAGTGAGGGATGAATGTCGCCTATTCATTCCAACATGGTCTTTATATTTTTGTGCTTTTATGTTTCTGTTCCTCTTGCATTTTGTAGTAGTCTAAGCAAAGTTTGCAGAGTTTAAGAGCTACTCCCTGTGTTTGTTTACAGATGAATGACTGCTGGGGCCCAAAATGGGTTGGTATTGGTGTATTTTCTAAAAAACACAGCTAGTAAAGTTTTGTCTTCTCTGATAAACTAGAGGCTTCTTTTTTGATGTTTTGGGGTTTTTTGGGTTTGTCTTTAGAGAGATTTACCAGCATGGCTATACTGGTATAATTAAATAAGTTAGAACTTCCTGGGTAGGCACTCTTATTCCAGAATAAGAATGTTCTGTTCTTGTTCTGTTTCTAAACACACAGACTATTATGGTAGAGCAGCTAATGTTGAGCAGAGCTTTGCTCCCCTGGTAAATTGTTCATGTGTCCATTTCCCAACTGAAGAAAGACAATTTTATTCTGATATAACTGTATGAGAAGAGTTATGTTCAGAAAGTGTCCATGTAAGCAAGCCATACATCTCATGAACCTTATTCTACTCAGTGCCAACACAATGGCTAATATTTCCCTTGTAAGTGTGTGTAAAGTAAAATTCTCCTTTTAGACATTTATAATAGTCAAGTTTTGTATTCTGCCTCTGCTTGAGTGTGTATCACCAACTCCTGACAATGCAGGCAAGCTGACTCAGAGGGAATATTGCCATAAATATTTTCTACTTAAGTGTACCTTATTCTCATGAGCATATTCTGTTAATATAACTGAGTTTTGGAAGCTACATTGTGTTTTCCAGTTAAGTTGCATCTAGTAATCTTTGAAACCTTAAATTGAGCATATCACTGAAGCGAGAATGTAAAAAATTACCATGTATTAATTAGCTTGTCCAGGATAGACATATGTTAACAGTTATAATCTGTTTATGTAAACGTCATTCTTTGGTCATTTACAGAGATCTAGACAAAGAAACCAGAAGATAAAAGCTGAAAATTGTTCTTTGCCTCTGTTCTAAAATTCCCATCTTCTTTTACAGGCATTCAGGAGGGGACTCAGTGTACCAAATGTAAAAATAATTGGGCACTGAAGTTTTCCATCATATTACTATATATTTTGTGCGCCCTGCTAACAATTACAGTGGCTATTCTGGGATACAAAGGTATGTACCATATCTATCTCAGCATTTCACTTTCAGACAGGGACCCAACAAAATCTGTGCATGCTAGAAAGAGATGAAGGGACTGTATTTTATTATCCCCTGTGGGTTCATTACAATGTAAAATCTGTCTGTCGGCATGACTTATTGCATGCTTGGCATCATTTGTACCAGAAAAATCTGAAGTCTCTCTTTTAAATAATTTTAAAATTTTGAATTAGGTTATAAAATTAAGAGAGATTTTTTTAAAGGAATAGAATTGTATTATGGGGTGTCAATATGTATGGGTATTAATTGGGAGACCTAATGAGCTATACAGATCCCCTGGCCTCACAAAGAAAATCCTTACCTGTAGACTCACATGTCTGTTTGGAACAGTATCGACTTCATTGGGCTACGTGAGGGTCTGCCCATACAGAACATCTGATGTGCTGGGAAGGCCAGGACCCTCATGAATCATAGAGAATCATTGGGAAAATGGGGCAGGAAGGAACTTCCAGAGGTTATCTAGTCCAACCCCCTGCTTGAGGCAGGATCATCCCTACCCAAACCATCCTATACAAATCCATTGCCTAACCTATTAGCAAGATGATGTAACCAACTCTGACACAACCACAAGACATAGCTCCCTGATCTGCCACAGGTAAAGCAAGGTGACCATGATTGCCAATGCTCTGCTGCTGCAAAGGCTGTTAAACTATGCTTGAGAAATATGCAAGAAAGAGGGTCATGGCTCCCACTGCAGAAGAAACCTCTCACAGGTTTTATCCCACACCCTGACTGTGGGATAAAATTCTTTCCTGATCCAAAATGTAGTGATCAGTCTGATCCTGAGCAGAGAAACAAGACCCTTTAGCCAAGAACTTCGGGGTTTAAGTCCCAGGAGGCACACTGGCACACCCCAGTTAAAATCCCCAGCCTTTGCTGCAGCTAACACCCCATGCTTCTGAGGAAGGTTTAAAAAAAACTATAGTGAGACTTATAATAGGAGCCCAGTTGTATTATTGTTTGAATGATTTGGAAGAGGGGCTGAAGGGTGAGGTGCCAATATTGAATTACATACAGTTATTTTGACTGGCCAGGCCTTACGCTAATTTTAAAATCTGTGAGGAAAATCCAAAGAATTTAACAATGAGAATTTAGACAACATGATGACAGAGGAAATTCCATGCAAATGAGAACAAGAAAATGTATATTGGATGGAATGGCTTGAACCTCTCATGTCCACTGATTATTTTAATTTAGCAGTAGTCATTCTAGCATTGTAGTCAACAGATCAGTTCAGATACTGGCTCATACTGCAGTACCAATCAAAATAAGCAAACAAGATACTAGTCTGCTTAAGAAATGAATACTGAAATTTTTATACTGGGACTGCAGGAATGGTTACAATAGCGATTCTCAACTAGGCTGCTGTGAGATCCTCTTAAGGGTGTTACAGGGTGCTGTACAGTATTAATACTATTAGGTAACCTAACACCTCTCACAATTCACGTGATAAACCAAAAGATTTCAAGTGAGTCACAGTGTTAAAAACATTCTGACTTGGTGTGGTCTTTCTGGCCACGGCTACACATGCTATTAATATGCAGCAATAAACTCCAATGTATATTGTGCAAGAATTTATTGCTCCCAAGCATACTGTCTGAATGTGCACCCAAGACCACAGCATGTTGAGCTGAGTTGGAATGGCCCTGGCTGGTAGCGGGTTCAGGGAGTCAGCCTGCTGGGGCTACTCCAACCTGCTCGATGTGCTGCAGAGGGTCTGGCTGGGGCACATGGGTGCTCAGTATGGGGCTAGCTGGTAAGGCAGCCCCCAGACTGAAGCACCCTCATGCCCCAGCCAGCCTGGTGTATTGCTCTATATGGAAAAAAATGCAGCAGGATATTTGTATTTACAAGTAGTAACCTATGGCAGAACTAATTGTTTTCCTGAAGCCTAATAGGGCTGCACATGTAGATGTGGAGACTTTACTGCAGAGCTAATTAGGCAGCTCTACAGTAAACATCTTGTGTAGATGCGCTCTCTGAGTTCTTTACAACAGAAGATTTGCTCTATTATTTTTATATAGTCCAGAAAAAAATGAAAGCTTAGAGCTTATATTTTCCAAGGGGTGCCTTGAGTCTAAAAAGGTTGAGAATCATTGGTCTACACTGTAGTCACAATAGAGACTGCAACCTAGGGTAGATGCATTTGAACTAACTTTAGACTAGGTAACTCAGGTACTTATAGTAATGGCACTACGGCAGCACAGAGCTCAGTGAGAGCTATAAAACCTGTTCAGAAGCCACTTGGGTGGCTTTGCCCACACTGAGTTCCCCATTGCCATTGTTTATAACAGCCATATTCTGGAATGTCTGTGGTGCTTTTTTTGGATTTTTTTTCCTAAAAAAGAAATAAAGGAAATAGAAAAATGATAGAAAAGGGCAACAAACATGATGAAGAGACTTGGGGAAAATTTTGAATGGGAAGAAAATGAAACAGAAAAAAAATTATAATTTGGAAGGGAAATTTATTAAGCAAAGATGCAACAAAAATATGAATGATAAACAAATTTGGGTGCTCTTGTTTACCTTTTTAATTAAAATACAAGAACAAGGAGGTGGTTAGTAAATAAAAATCCAACATATAACTGGTAACATTTACTTGTGAACAACTTGCCCAGTACATTGTCACAATATATTGAGGCACATAATTTAGTAGGATTCACAGTACAAGAGATCTACTAGAAAACTATAAGTAACTTTAGTTTAACTTATTCTAAAGATCTAAAGTAGGGGTGGACAGTTATTTAGGCTGGAGGGCCACTTAGGGAGTTTTGGTGAGCTGTTGTGGGCTTGAGGGTAGGGATGCAGTTGAGCCTATCTGGCCCTGGGGCCCATCCACCCTGCACCCACTGCCAGAGACAATGGATGGATGAGGCAGGTGTGTAGTGTCTCCATGGAAACTCGCCCAGGACCACCGTCGGCAGTGCATGCTCAGACAGGCAGATGGGATGGGGCCACGGGTGGGCAGGGAGTGATGTCCAGGAGCAGAATGGGCAGAAAGGGCTGGGATTCTGGGGCAGTGATGGCACAGGGCTGGGGCCCAGCACAGAGCCCCAATCCACCCACCACACATCCCCTCCCGCAGAACCAGCACCCATCGAAGGGATATGTGGGGAGTGGATTGCAGCTCTGCCCTGGCTCTGGCCTTGGCCCTGCGCTGCCCCACATTGCACCTGGTTTGTGCCAGGGCTGCTTGCAGCTTGGCAGCACAGGGCACCTTTATGGATCATGACTGGATTAGGCCTCTCCATGCTGCTGCGCCATACTGCTCCATGACTATGCTGTGAGGACTATGGAGTGGGGCTGTCCACATGTTCCTGCACTGAGGCGGGGGGAGCTGGGCTGGGTGACAGGTGTGTGCTCCATTGTCCTCCCAGGTCGGCCTGGTCACAATCCATCAGGGCTATCCCCACACTGCCAGGCCACAAGCAGCCACAATGTGAACCAGGTGCAGTATGGGCAGCATGTGGATCTGGGGCCAGGGCCAGGGGCTGAGGCAAAGCCATTATCCACGCCCCACACATTCCTGCAATGGGCACTACTTCCAGAGGCAGGAATGTGCAAGGAGCAGATCAGGCCCCGGCTCTGCACTGTTACCACCTCATGATCCCAATCCTGGCCCTGCCTGCCCATCCCATTCCCAGACACCACTCTCTGTTTACCCACCCATGGCCTCATCCGATCCACACAGCCAAGCGTGCCTTGCCTGCAGAGTCCTGCACCAGTCTCCTTGGAGACCCCACCTGCCTACCTACTCCATACCCCCAGTGGTGGGTGCAGGGCATACAGGCTAAGGTGCCCAGGCAGCGGGGCCTGGTCCAGTGGCATTGGCAGCAGCAGCAGGGCACACACCTGTTTCTGGGTGGCAGCAGGGGCTTCCAGGAAGTCGAGTGTGGCTGCCCCCAACCTACCACCTAGCCCTGTGAACTATAGTTCCTGACATGCCCAAGAGCTATGTGTCAGGACAGGGTGGTCTGCACCAGGCAGCACCTCCATGCCCGGGGGTAGCAGGACCAGCCACACACACCACATCCCAGGCTGCCTCCTACACCAGGGCCAGGTAGGGTCAAGGGACCTGCAGTGGGCCAGATAGAATCACACCGTGGGCCAGATTTTGCCAACACCTGGCCTATAGATTTCCCTCCTGTCCCTGACCCCCACATTAGATTTCATAGACATTAGGGCTGGAAGGGACCTCGCAAAATCATTGAGTCCAGCCCCTCACCCAAAGGGCAGGAAGTCAGCTGGGGTTATAGGATCCCAGCAAGATAAGCATCCAGTTTGCTCTTGAAGGTGTTCAATGTAGGTGATTGAACCACCTCCGGTGGCAGGCTGTTCCAGACCTTGGGGGCTCGGACAGTAAAGAAATTCTTCCTTATGTCCAGCCTGAAATGGTTTTGTAGTAGTTTATGACCATTTGACCTCGTCATCCCTTGGGGCGCTCTGGTGAACAAACGTTCCCCCAGAAACTGGTGGTCACCCCGATAAACTTATAGGTGGCCATCAGATCACCCCTGAGCCTCCACATTTCCAGGCTAAAGAGCCCCATGGCTCTCAGCCTGTTGTCGTAAGGTCTGTTTTCCTGACCTCTGATTACCAAGTTTATAAATGCATCAGTGTCTGAATCAAATATGGGTAATGATACTGTGAAAGAAAGTATCACGTCCCACCACCCCCCACTAGACCTTGTGCAATTCTTCTTTAAATAACATCTGTTACGATTAAGGTGAGGTGAAACAGCTCCTCAATTTCAAATTTTTCCTGAAGAGAGATATGAACATTTTTCCATACATTGACTTTTGTCTACCTTGATGTCATAGGTACAACTTGGACAGTACCAATTAAAATCTGTTGATCCTTAAGAAGGTTTGGGAACTTTCCCATTTAGATCTCTTGAAGATCCTGTGAAATAATATTTTTAAAATGATGGTATTCGCCATAGGATGAACAAATTATTTCTTTTCCCACATGCTTTCCCAGAATTTGGTCATTATGAAAATCAATTTATTGATTAATTCCAGGAAGCCAAGTCTGGCCACCCCAACCCTACCACCCATTTTGTTAGTTCCTGCACTCTTTGTTGATAAGAGACAATTATATCTAGGAACAAGACCAAATAGAAAGATGCCACTTTAGTGTTTTTGCAAAAAGGGAATTCATTCATTTTCATATTCCAGAGTGACAAATTTAGCAGGGAATGAATTGTACTTGGTTGAGTAATACTCTGAGCACAGGGGTAGCAACCAAGCCATTTTGGGACCCTCCTTAAAGTAAGGACATTCAGATTGAGGTTGAGGAAAAAAGTCTTTACCTTCTTGATGAAGGGCAGCTCAGACCATTTCATGGGCAAGTCAACAATGAATTTCACCAAATTAACTTATTTGATAGATGTGCCATCCATGGATGTGAAGCCATTATGTTACCATAAAGGAAAGAATTCAGTTAGGGAATTCCAAATCCAGTTAAAATCTTTAAAAATTTACAATTTGGGCATCTGGATACTGATTTTGGCCAGCTGTGACACAATATTCCTGGGCATTGGTTACAGCTTCCAGTTCAGTGTTTTGAGCTGAGTGTGGAAGACAGGATCAAAATATTTCAGCAGATAATTAAAAAATGCCAAATTGGGTATACCTTTTCCTTCCTCATAAAATCTGGGCTATTCACAAAAATTCTTAGGTGCTGATTTGTATCAGTAGTCTTGAAGACAAGGTAAAAAAGTATTTTCAGTTTATTTTGAATTTCCAGTTGGATGCTTGTGAGGAATTCTGTCAAACTGTAAAGCAATGACAGTTGGTAGCAATGATGGATTTTTGTCAGAGATTACCATAATTGATCTGCCTAAGAATCCACTGGGTAAGCCTAGCACTAGAAACATGGCCATCCTTGACGCTGTCTAACAACAAGTACTTAATTGGAGTGTGGTGTTTATGGATCACAATTGGATTTGGGCCAGTTAGATGAACCCAGTGCTAAATTGCCCAAGAGCAAGCAAGCATGGACAATATTTACTTGAATACAAGATGTGGGTTTTTCCCCGCAGTTGACATGGGGGAAAAAAGCACTTCATCTTATAATCACATAAAAGAAAGTCTTACTAAATACATTGTCTATCATTAAACTGCTGCCAAAGGCAGCATGTGCTTAGCAATGGAAACCAGCTATGAAGTTGATGCAGCCAACACTGAGCATGACTAAAAAACACATGGCCCACATTGGGCAAACATGCTAATGGGAACCTACCACGATAATAGGTTAGTGTAGCTCATCTGAATAAGACATATGGTAGTGTCCATTAAGTGCAGCCTCTCTCACTGCTGACTCTTTTTCAAGTCATGGTGAGCAATGTCACTGCATACAGTTCACCCAGAAGCCCTCTGTTGGCCCCCCTTTCAGCCTATGGCACATATGATTATTATAGCTCTACCCCCGTGAGGTGAAGCCAAGCCAGGTTACATGGAGTCTTGTCTGCATATACATTTTTGGAGCATCCCAGGACTTGTGACGAGAACACCCAGTTCTAGGTATGAGTGGGAGATAATTAACAAATGGATCCTTTATGGGGGTATCTGAAGCACACACCCACACTGAGCAGTGGTGAGCTATGGGGTTACCATGTCTTTAACTCTTCTGGGGCCCAGCCCTATGAACCATGTGGTGAATCATAAGCCTTTGGTTTTGGACTAATATCATGCATAGTTTGTGCGACATAACTAGGTGATAAAGTGCTGCTCAAAAGTATGTCTATGGAGTACCTGTGCTAGAACTTGCAGCAGTTTTGAAACAGGTAGTATGTATTGATTCTGAATGAACTAAGTACATGGATATTATATGTTTAATTTAATTATTAAAGGAGATGTCAATCCCTTCTCCTGCCATTGGCAGGTTATTTGATTAGCAAGGCCAAGGACCAATCTAAATTTCCCTCAAAAAACATATCCCAATAGGTTAGACAGGTAAGGTAATTTGTGTAGGGCAAAAACATGCTCACATTCCAAATTGCCTAAAACACATTGTAGGGACTTAGACAAGCATCTCTTTCTCTGTTTCTTGGTAAATGTCTCAATTTTGATTGGAATTTCATGTGCCCATGGTCATTGTTCAGGATGAGGATGATTTAGCATTGAAACTGTGACCCCAGCATCCAGTAAAAAGCAACTTGGGTGCCCCCCCACCCACATCAACACTTGGATTCTACATTCTTTATTACCAGAGATGCATGGTAATGGAAGCCAGAAAACAACTTGATGGGGGCTGTTGGCATCATAGGGAAATTACAACAGTTGTTTTTTCAAATTACATACCAGGTAAACCAGATCATACCTTCATGCAGACAGTTCTGTGTCTGCCTCCTCCCCTCCCAGCCTCTTATGGTGCAGAGATCAGTAAAGCAGAAGCAGAGCTGAAAAGAGAAGTTGAATTGCAAGAAACTGTAGAAGTTGCAACCTCCTTAAATTGAAGCAGATGGTTGACCTTCTCCATCAGGTCCTTGAGAGATGTAAGCATCTAGTTAATTAAGGGGATGAAGAAGTTAGAGCCGGTGTTGGAGCGAAGCAAAACTAAAAGGTTTGTCAGGACACCAGAGCTTTCACAGACTGTAATCTTCCCACTCCATAAAGGATCCATGTGCCAATTATGTGCTCATCCCCCAAGGGAAGAAATTGTTGGTTAGTCAGTCATCCTTTGAGGAAATCTGCACTGACTTGGGGTTGTGAAGGTTCCCAATCTGAGAGAGTGTTGCTAAAAGTGATCCCTGCCTCCTGTTTGGGGAGCTGAATTTATCATAGCCACAGGTTTAGTTTACCCTTATTTTTGCCTTCAGGAAATTCTGATACTCCTGTGTAAAGAAAATATTCATTTAGTCCACAATGTCATCCCCTTCACTATGGGAGTTTACATGGAGGCTGACCTATCCTTTAATAAAAGACTGAGCATTAGCAACTAAAACCTCAATAAAAGCTAGATAATTAACAGGTTCTTTCTATCCTGCAACCTGCCAGGCTGCAGCAAGACAGCTGAGATACTCATTGGCTGGCTTATCAGCATGCTGAGTGGTCCTTGAAAGCAATACAAAATAGAAGTTAGTTTGCTGATAACACTGGAAACAATTTCCAGTTTGCATCTCCTTGGGAATAGATCCATGAACCCAGTAGAAGAATATTCGGCAAAACAAGTAATTTGTCCTGATCTGTGAAACTTAAAGCAATCAACATTTTCATTAAGATTCTCCCAATATTGAGTCAAAAGTCTAGGAGGTTGAATAGTTTGACTACACGAGTCAATAGTCTTCACATCAGCCACACAGACAAACTGAGTGCTTTCTGAGTCTGTGTCAGAGGTTTCATCAGTTTCCTCTGTCCCTTCATGAGTAAATAAAGAGCCATTGTGATGGTGAGTGGCCATTTCAGAGGGAACCGATGGGTTATGAGAAACTTTAATGTAATTTTTCAACCATACAGAGGTGGAAACATCATTAGAAGGTGATTCAGCAAGGCTAACTCAGTGAATGACTGGGATTGCTGAATGGGTGATGTGTTATTAGAAAAAGGTACCTGAGGTATAGTTGGACCCTCCTGGACTTTTTCCATCTCTTCGTTTCCTCATACATAAGGAAGTAAGGAATCTGAAACTGGTTAGAGGTCAGAGGGAACCGTATCAGTTACTGCCTGTTCCACCTATGCAGGGGGCATATCTACACGTGCAATTAATTCAACTGAATAAACTCCCAAGCAGTTTGTGCTGGAGTGAATTGCTTCTGGGTGCCACATTCACACATGTACCCAGGAGTGCAGCGTGTTGAGCCAGGTCAGAACAGCCCCAGCTGGCAGGGGATCCAGGGGGTGGAGGTCAGCTTGCCAGCCTGGGGTGCTCCGACCCAGCTCAACATGTTGTGGAAGGTCTGGCTGGGGCATGAGGGTGCTCCAGTGTGGGGCTAGCTGGCAGGGAGCCCTCGCACTGGAGCACCCTCATGCCCCAGCCTGACCCATCAGCGTCTGCATGAGCAGAGTACAACACTAAACCTATCAAGGCTAAAAATTTACAATCCAGAGTTATACCAACTTACTGTTATTATTCTTAGATTATAGGAAGTGGTGCTTACTAATTAAAATTGTGCAGGATTTGTCTCAAAGCCAAATTGTGGCTTAAAAGTTTGTGTTCTCTCACTAACTTTTACAGCAAAAGGAAGAATAAGGGGCAAAGTAAAACCAGCAGCTTGAAAATAGGTATTAATATATGAAATTTCCTAACTTACTGGTGCACCTATTCTTAATGCTCATAAATTTATAAAGAGATCCTTTTTCTTAATTAAGATTGCTGAATGACTGCCAGGAAGCATAACTAGGTGGCTGCTGCCTGGCTTACCTAATCTATGGTTCCCCCAGGGGAGGTAGATTGAAAAGAAATATGTTAAACCAGCCCCTTTGCTCCCAGCAAAACAATAATTTTCTACAGGAATCATACGGAGAACTTTATTAAAATATTGCAAAAATGAATATGGCTAGCAAATAAATGAGAATGCAATACAGATAATGTATCACACACACACGTACATATATATATTTATATCTAGCAATATTCTATAATCAATCACAAACTTAACAAGAATGAGCAGTCTTACAACCTAGTATCATCTAAAACCCCAAATCCCCAAAAGGGCCCAACGGGTGGCCATTAAAGCAATATACTTGAAGTCAGGGAAGTACTTAAGGCTAAATCCAATTAAGGACTTAGGCCAACTGGTTCCTAGGTTAGAATGTGGAATCTAGCCGAGGCTCCACATATAAAGCATGGGGAGAGTCAGACACTTCAAAATGGAGATCCAGAAAGCTCACATGCTGAGCAAGTAGCAGCTAGAGTTTGCCAGAAGGGAACACAGCACTCCAGAGTCTGAAATCCCACCACTCACTGTATTGTCAGTGCCTGTCTGAGAACCCAGAACACCTTTCTGAGGATAGTTGTCAACAACCATTCTTTTACAGAATTCAAAAGAGCTTGCTTGTTTAAGATGAGGCCAGAGGAAGAGGTGGTGATGACATATAAGGAAGTGGTGATGTCATATAATAGCCAAGTGATTAGAGCACTCATCCAGGGAGTGGGAAATGTAGATAAAGTTCTTTCCCCAATCTGAGGAAGTTCAAAACCACCTCAGCCATCACCAGAAAGCTTGCCTAACTACCAGACTGTAGGCTGGTCAGGGATGCACAGAAAGATGTATTTAACCCTCCTGTTGAAACCAGGCTCCTGTGTAGCAAAGAATGTAAGACTAAGGACTGGGAAATGGAACAGCTGACAGTGAGACCCTTAGGCCTGATCTTGTATTTTATATAAATCTATGATCGGAAAAAAAAATCAAAACAGACTTCAAAGCTGGGATCAAAACCCATGACTTCCCAGGTAAGTGCTCTAACTACTAGGACACAGAGTCATATTTTCTTTGTGATTCCTTACTTCTGTATGTATGAGGAAATGAAGAGATGGAAAAAGTCCAGGAGGGTCCCACTATACCTTAGGTACCTTTTCCTAATAACATATCACCCATTCAGCAATCCCAGTCATTCACCATGAATTTTGCATTCTTTGCCACCCAAACCAGAATAGCTGATAGCTTGGTGATTAGACCATTCTCCTGGGATTTAATGTGTTTTTAAATCCTGTCTGGCTGAGGAAAGCATAAAACTCAGATCTCCCACTTTCTAGGTAAGTGCTGTAACCAGTAAGGTATTATAATATAAAAGGTGGATACAACTTCCTTCACCAAGAGTGATCATAACTTCAATTTGCAAGAAGTCCAGGTTGGTTGGTGTGTGGTGAGCATGTTGTGAGAGTAACTATCACAACAGACCTTTTGGAGACTTAGGCAAAGGATTACCTAGTTCCTGAATCCTAGTTTGGCTTAAGCAGGAGGTGGTTGTTGTCTATTTGGGGCTGCTCTGGGTTTGCCAAGATGCAGAATTCAAGGCACCGAAAGAACTTTAACATTAAACCTGGAAGTGCCAAGCATGTTTCAGCAACAAATGAACAGGGTGTTTTTAGACAACCATTTTGGATTTAGGTCTGCTTAAGTCCTCCTTTAAGTCTTTTCTAGACATAGCATTTAAAGATATGCAGAAGTCCAATTCAAGTCAATGGTACTTAAAAGCATGCCTGAGTATTTTGTGGTACTGAAGTTTTAGTCTAGAAGAGGAAAGGAGCTAGAGGGAGATCTCAAGTTTCCTCCCTAATTTGATTTAGAAGGAATATTTTGTATGGCATTTCTCTACCTTTAAATAAAAAAAGAATCCTTCCTATTTTTGAGAAAATCCCTGGTAAGGTGGAAGACAGTGAGAAACATTTTTACCTTAAAAATCAGACAGCCACTGTTACATCTGCATTTGGTTTAGTTTCTCTTTGTGCTAGAGATTATTTTTTCAAGGAGACTCTAAAAAAGTTTTAAGATTTTATTTGGTATCTCTGCTAGGCTCTTAAGTAGTTCTGAGTAAAATAAATTAAGAAAAAGGACCGAGAAACAGCTGCCTTCTGTTACATTAAGTGTTAGTTCTGGATCTCTATCAGCATAGATCTTGAAGGTAGCAGGCCAGCTGCCATCACCCCAGCCCTGAAATGCAGATCTCTGCTCCGTGGCTCTATTTTTATACACACACACTGGGGCCTCTGTGTAGCCAGCTCATTAGCACTATGGAAAGGAGAAAAAAGGAAACTTTGCACCCAAGAATGTTCAAGCTCCTCAAAAAACCATGAGGCCAAATTTATCTCTACTGTAACTCCAAATACTTCCGTGTAGTTACACCAATGCTGATTGTAGCCCTCTGTCTGCCTGTTCTATGTTTTTGAAGCATGAAAAGCTTGCTATATACATGTACCTACTTTCAGAAAAAACAAGGGGGAAGGAATTGAGCATTGGGAATAAAGGATTGAGAAGCACTTGTCTACCACAAATTATAGGTGCAAATTATATAGGATTTTTCTGTGGGTGCAAAGTGTGAGAGGAAAGCTTCTGAAATTACTCCTAACACAAGAACCAGGCACAGTCTCAGGTCCTATACTAAGTGGAGCATGCGGGCTGCTCTTCCCTTGCTTGTGTCCCTCCTGCAGAGGGTGGGAAGATGGAGTGGATGCAAGGCTATGGCTGGCTGTGCCAGTTATTTCCATATTGCCTCATAGAACTGACTGCTACATCCAATGACATGATGCAGTAACTTTTTTTTCCTCATGGCATGTGGCTGGGGACATACCACATTGAGACTCAGAGCTTCCTGGAGCCCCTCCAGGAACAATTCAGATGGACCTTCCCCCACAAACAACTTGTAGCTAGGTAATCTGGTTATAAGACATGAGTTCTGGCGTGATATAATAGATGCATATTTTTATCACTGTGAATCTCAAGGTTCTTATTTCTGGCTCTCATCATCTTCCTCCATATCATTACCATAAAATCAGTTAAATGTGTCACTGCCAGGAGAATAATTCAGACTTTTAAAACAAAGAGCACACTAGAAAGAGCATAAGTGTACGGCTGTTAAATGACTATTGCATAAACCCTTACAAGTCAGAATTTTTTTTTTTAAATGAGTACCTTTATATAGTTATCAAGATGATTAACAGTTCCTTAGCTTTTCACAAAATATCATTTAAGAATCGTACCTTAGGAATAATGCCCTTGATGCCAACATTAGTAGCTTGGAAAGTAGTTTATAATTAGTAAGAAACAGAAATAACACAGAGCAAATAAATATAAATTCTGTCCTTTTATTTGTGACCTGTTATTCTACCCTCTTATTATGAACAAACTTCTAGCACACAGCATACTTTCATTATCCTGTGGCATTGGTGACTGGTGCCACCTTAGTCTGGGGTGGGGGGCATTTGCCCCATCAGCAACCAGTCAGTGACTGGGGGGGCCCCCCATGACCAATCTTGCTGACCAGGGCAGGCAGAGAGGGTGTCGCTATGGCTGATCATGCTGACCGGGAAGTGCCCATTGGGCTTCATCTGGCGCTCCCACTCCCGGGCCAGCACCTGCAGGCTGGGGCACCAGCGCTCCCACCTACCCTCCCTCCCCCCCTGCCCATTGCCTAAGTGGGGGTGTGGCCTGTTAGGGGTGCACCAGCGCTCTCAGGGGGTGCACATGCACCCCCTACATGTCACCACTGGACTGTGGGATACCATTAGCATTTAAGTACTGGAAAAAAGTAAATTTGTGAGGAAGATTCTCAAAGAGGAATCTTCACAAATCTATTTATTATCACAAGAAAAAATTGATCCAAATATATTGAAGGACTGCCTAGCAGAGTATTAGGTTATACAAGCAGAAAACAACATATTCTGAAATTCTGTAAAGTAATCTGATTGTGGAGTTTAAAGGCAAGTGAGGTAAATAGCTTAAGGATCTTTTTATCTATGACCTAAATTTTTTTGTATTTTTCCATCATTTATTACTCTTGTTTATTTGCTGTTCTATATGATCTGTTGTTAAAAATCATGAATTACTTATATTTAATTATTTGACTTTTACATGATGCCTCCAGAATAGAAATGGAAGTGCTTATTAACCCATTGCTCTTGTGTTCCCAGTTGTAGAAAAAATGGACAATGTTACAGGTGGCATGGAAACGTCCCATAGAAGATACAATGAAAAACTCACAGAAGTGGAAAGTGGTCTGAAGAAATTAGGTAACCTGCATGCCGTTTAGGGGTATCATCATGGGAGATGGAGAAATGTTTATCAGGCATCCTTGATGAGTCTGATGAATATCTAACCAAAGCAAGATAAAATACCATCTTCCGACAGTTACAATCATCTGCATTTGCAGTGGTGAATTCAAAGAAAGGAAATGTTGGAGCTGAAGATACGTACAGCTTTCTGCATTATTCTGTTATTTAGATTAATTACAGTTTGGAATTGCTGTGATTAGATTTGTTCTGAAGCATTCTTGTGTATTGTGCTATGGTTAGTATGAAAGGCTTAGTAACATCAATTCTGATTTTAAATCTGCTTCAAACTGGGGAAAGTTTAAACATACATTGGTGGGGGGGTGGATAAGAGTGTATATATGTGTGTGTGTGTATATATATGTGTATGGATCAACAGATTATTAATTGGTACTGTCCAAATGGATAAGAGTAAAGGAGCTCTTTAAGGGGTGCTGGGAAGTCAGGTTATGGTGGAGTTGGCATGAAGGAAATGTAGGTTGTAGGGCTGGAGGAGACTATGACTTGTCTTTGGAGTTGAGGCTGTGTGCAAGAAGAGTTGAGGGAGAAGTAGAACTTGAACAGAGGGTCCAGGAGTAAGACAAAGAGCAGGGAAAAGACCTGCATTCTGACAAACTGTCTATTTGCATAACTTTGTATAAACATTTTTGAATGAAGTATGATCCACCACTGCAAACAGTCATCAAGCCTCATTTGTACAATAAGACTACACTCAGAACTGTGTTTAGTATGATTTATGAAAATCTTCTAAACACACAAATATATCACCGTTGAATTAGTAAACACGATTAAATTTTAAGGTTGAGCAAATGTGAGGCTGGAGATAATATGGGCTATGAGTAGTGGAAGGAAATGGTTGAGGCTGAGGTAATACACTGATAAATGGGATTTACATGAAGTGCTAACCATTTATTTCTCTGCTTTTTATGGTTTGGCAGTCTAGAAAACTTCATTACATGTGTAAAAATATATTACATGCAAACCAGAATTACATGATAGTTCAGTGTGAGCAATAAAAGTGTGGCTCCTCAAAGTGTAAAGATTTTAACTTACTGAAATGAAGAACATGAGGAAACAACTGGGTGCCTATCCACATGCTCCAATTCATTCTAATCAGAATACACTGGAGCATGTGTATGGGCACCCAGTCGTTTCCTCATGTTCTCAATGAATCTTGATTAATCACATCTGCTCCGCATTCTAATTAGAATGCTTTAGCATCACTGCAGCATCCTATGTAAACCCCACATCGGGTTAAAAATGGCTGCCGGGGTGCAGCACCTTACCTAGACTCCTGGCGACCCTGGGCAAACTTTTAGTATTGGGCCCCTCTTCTCCAGAGATAATGATAATAATAATTTAAAAATACCATTTTGGGGCCCCCTTTCTGTCTGGGCCCTGCACAGCTGCCCCGTTCACCCATGCCAGTGTCCGGCCCTGCTAGGGTGCTTTAACTAAAGCTCATTGAATGAACTTTAGTTAAAATGTCCCATGGCCATTTTTAAATGCAGTGGAACTTAATGCATGTGATACCGTGGTGTTTTAATTAGAGTGGTCTCTGGGAACTGCTCTAATTAAAGTGCCCCCCCAACACCCCTGAGCATGTGTATAGGTACCCAATCATAGCAAAACAGATATACAGTAAAAGCTTTGTTATCTGGCATTAGTGGGGTAAAGAGGGTACTGGTTATCTAAAAATTCTAGTTATCTGAGAGTTATATTAGCCCCAGTCCACAGCAGCAGCATGCCCTACCCCATGCAGATCCCTTCCCCTTCCCCCTGCTCTTTCCCCCTCAGACTTTCCTGCCTGGGGTGGGGCACAGCCCTCCCCCGTCAAAATTTTCTCCCTCCGCCTATGTGGATATCAACTAGAAGGACTCCCAGCAGCTCCTCTCACGGCAGTGTCACTAACTAATGTAAACAACAGAAATACTTGATGCACATGCCAGATAGACTCGGCAAAGACTCCAGTTGCTAAAGTGAGGATTTGTATTGGGAGATATTGGAAATTCCAGTTAATAGAGTATTCTGGTTAGTAAAATTCCAGTTAACACAGCTTTTACTGTAATTAGGTTCAATATAGGCACCCAATTGTTTCCTCATGTTCTCAATTTCAACAAGCAAGGAAGGAGAGGAACAAAGTAAGGTCTCTGGACTTGAATAAAGCAGACCGAGGGGGAGAGGAGTCCAGAAGAGCTTTAAAGAAACCTTACTGAGAGTACAGGAACAAACCATCCCAATGTGCAGGAAGACTAGCAAGTATGGTAAAAGACCACCTTGGCTTAGGATCAAATTTTTCAGTAAGTTAAATCACAAAAAGGAAGCTTAAAAGAAGCGGAATCTTGGACAGACAACTAGAGAGGAGTATAAGAACACCGCTCAAATGTGCAGGGATGAAGTCAAGAAGGCCAAAGCACAACTGGAGTTGCGGCTACCAAGGGACATGAAGCGTAACAAGAAGGGTTTCTACAAGTATATCAGTAACAAAAGAAGGATCAGGAAAGTGTACTGAATGGGGGAGGCAACCTAGTGACAGAGGATGCAGAAAAGGCTGAAGTACTCAGTGCTTTTTTCACCTCAGTCTTCACAGGCAAGATCAGCTCCTGAACTACTGCACCTGGCAGCACAGTTTGGGGAGAGGGTGAGCAGCCAACTATGGCAAAAGAACAGGTTAGGGACCATTTACAAAAGCTGAACATATTCAAGTCCATGAGACTGGACAGAACGCACCCAAGGGTGGTGGGGGAGTTGACTGATGTGATTGCAGAGCCACTGGCCATCATGTTTGAAAACGCATGGCAATTGGGAGAGGTCCCAGACGACTGGAAAAAGGCAAATATAGTTCCCAATATTTAAGGGAAAAGGGAGGATCCAGGGAACTACAGACTGATCAGCCTCACCGCAGTCCCTGGAAATGATATGGAGCACATGCTCAAGGAATCCATTTCTAAGCACTTGGAGGAGGAGCAGGTGATTAGGAACAGTCAGCATGGATTCACCAGGCACAAGTCATGCCTGACCAGAATGATTGCCTTCTGTGTTGAGATCACTGGCTATGTGGATGCACAGAGACCAATGGATGTGGAATACCTTGACTTTAGCAAGGCTTTTGGTAGACTCGCACAACATTCTCACAGGCAAGCTCAGAAAGTATGCGTAAGGTGGATAGAAAACTGGCTGGATCATTGGGCTCAGAGGGTAATAGCCAATGACTCGATGTCTTGTTGGCAGCCTGTATCAAGAGGAGTGCCCCTGCGATCAGTCCTGGCGCCGATTTTATTCAATATCTTCATTAATGATCTGGAAGATGGCACAGAGTGCACCCTCAGCAAGTTTGAAGATGACATCAAGCTGGGGGGAGTAGTAGATACTCTGGAGAGTAGGGCTAGGATTCAGAGAGACATAGACAAATTGGTGGATTGGACCAACAGAAAATTGTAAATGTATCAATAAATTGTGTTCAACTGATACCTATATATATAGTGGCATTTCATTTTAATCACAGAAAAACACAGATTTGGGGGTTTTTTAATCAGAGAATTCACACATTTTTATCAGAGAATTTGCAATTGTTAAACAGGATCCCTGCTTATAACCCTCTCCTTTGTCGAACTCCAGTAAACCATATGAGTTATTTTCATCGTTTCTAGGGTCGGAAG
>NW_017728886.1:186757182-186772508 GCF_001723895.1 Crocodylus porosus
TGTGCCAGGGGACTTGCAATGACCTCGGCCAGTTCCTTTAGAACTCTACAGTGGAGATCATCCGGGCCGGCTGACTTGAATACGTCCAACCCCTTCAGAAGCTCCCTAACTAAATCCTCGCTAACCCGTGGCCCAGGTGTGCCTCCTCCCAGGGCCCGAGAGGGGCCTAGCAGGGAGGTGGCTGTTCTGGTCCCTACTTAGGAAGACGGAGGCAAAGAAATCGTTAAACATGTTAGCTTTCAGTATAGTAAGTACCATATGAATCCACATATTCTATAGTACTCTCTTTTAAAAGATATTTTTAAAAGAAAGTACAACTCTGACTTTTAGTGACACATATGTAAACTTCCTTCCACAATAGCGCCAACAGACTATTCATTCTATCCCATCAACAAGATAAAGGATCATATTCCATTGACTTTTAAGTGCATCAGAGGCAGAATTCAGCCCTGAAGCATGAGAAGCAGGATAATCCATTGTTCCACCAACTGAATGCTGTGATTGCCTGACTACTTTTATATATTTTTACAATGCAAGAGAGTGCTTTTTTTATATTTCATTTTTAATAATATAACTTGTTAATGGTTCTAAAAATGTCTCTTTCTAACAGATGACCAAACTGGACAAAAAGCTGTGAGCACTAACACAGAACTTTCTGGCTTCAGAGCTGACATCCTAGCCCTTCGCCAGCAGCTTCAGGAGGTTTCAGAGAAAACTACCAAAAACGAAGACACACTGGAGAAGCTGCAAGAGTCTGGAAATGCATTAGATGACAGGCAGAGCCAAATGAAAGGTGTCCTGGATAGCAACTCTTTCATGATCATCGGTGTCAATAAAACTCTCCAGGCATACACTGGCTACATCAACAATCTCCAGCAGGACACAAGTAATATTCAAACAAATTTACAAAACCAAATGCATTCGCATAATGTGGTCATCATGAATCTGAACAACTTAAATCTGACACAAATCCAGCAGAGGAATCTTATCAATGTTTTGCAAAAGTCTATGGAAGATACAAGTTTGGCTATCGTAAGAATCAAGAATGATTTTCAAAATCTGCAGCAGGTTGTCCTTCAAGCACGGAAGGATACTGATTGGCTTAAGGAGAAAGTGCAAAATTTACAAACATTAGCAGCAAACAACTCAGCATTGGCCAAAGCCAACAATGACACACTTGAAGACATGAACAGTCAGCTCAGCTCATTCAGTGGGCAGATGGAGAACATTACCATGATCGCACAAGCTAATGAACAAAACCTTAAGGATCTACAAGATCAGCACAGAGATTATGAGAACAGAACTGCTTCCAAATTTAACCAATTTGAAGAACGATTTCAGGTCTTTGAAACAGATATAGTTAATATCATTAGCAATATCAGCTATACTGCTCATCATCTACGGACACTGACAGGTAATCTCAATGAGGTCAGGACAACTTGTACAGACACCTTAAGTAAACATTCAGATGAACTCCTTTTTATGAACAACACATTAGCCAATATTCGCTTAGATTCTACATCTCTCAAGATGCAACAGGATACGATGAGATTAAGATTAGATACTGAAGTTGCAAATTTATCAGTAATTATGGAAGAAATGAAGCTGGTGGATTCCAAGCATGGCCAGCTAATCAAGAACTTCACTATATTGCAAGGTAAGCTGAATCTTAGATAATGCTTTTGGTCTGTTGTTCAAGGACAACCCTAGTAATGATATATAATTTTACTAGCTTTAAATGAACACATACTAGTTCAGCCTTATACAGTATATAGAAATATATATTCTGGACTGGATCCTATTATTCTGAACAAATCCTGAATAGATTTGGCATGTATGTATTATGAGACAGCTTGGGTAAGAACAAGCTCTGGATAAACATTAGCCACAGTGCTATAGAAAAGTGATTCTAATTCCTATGAGTTTGGCAGAAAACAGGACAAAGTGACATCTTATTATAGACTAATTCAGAGAACATCAAAGAATTAGTCTATAAAGTGCCTTCTGGGTGTGTCTACACGAGATGCTTTACTACACAAAAGAGCTGATTACTGCACAGTAAGCACCCACATCTACACATGCAAATGCTTACTGTTCAGTAAATGGCTTTAATTGTAAGTAAATTTGCTACCTGCAAATGCAAGGAGAAAATATACTTATGATTAGTAACTGTGCAGTAGTGCATGTGTAAAACCCTGGCAGTAGGGAGTGGGAGATTGCTCCCTGCCCCCAAGAGCTGCCTGATGCAAGGGTGGGCTCTACTATCAGAGCCCAAACAGGGACAATGTTCCCTTGCCCCAGCAGCAGGGAGCTCCCAGCCCCACTCTGCAATTGCAGGTTTGGGGCTAGAAGATCCTTGTCTCCCAGCCCGAGTCCCACGGTCAGAGGGCCATGCTGAAATATCCTTATCTCCCAGCACCAGCTCCATGGATAAAGTTCTCTTAGCCCCATGACCATGGGACTCAGGCTGGGAAATAAGATCTCCTGATGCTGCGATCATGGACAGGGGGCTGGAAGCTCCCTGCTGCCAAGGCAGAGAGACATTGTCCTCACCCTAGCAGCAGACAGTTCTGTGGGGTAGGGAGAAATGTCCTAGCCCCCACCTGGAGACAGTTGTCTCCTTGCCCCAGGGTTAGCACCCAGGAGGATCATAGAGCTACCCCTGGCTGCTTCAGGGGCTGGTTGCAAGGCCACAGGGAGTGGGAGCAGTCTGCTGCTAGGAACAGCAAATCTTCTCCCGTGCCCCTGCACATGTAGACACATGCCCAGGAGAGTTTATTCTTGAGTAGTTTACTCATGAGTAGACTGCTCCCAGATCATTTGCCCATGTAGATGTGCCCACTGTATTACAGCTAACATGTCTAAATTATTTTCTTTGCTATGAGTCTGGGATAGCTGTCAGAGCTTCCTGGTCCTCTGTTTTGCTGGGAGAGAATCCAGGGTTTTTTGCAGATATGGCAAATCTTCCGTTTCTGTTTCTGCCATGTGTCATACCCATCCTGGCCAGCTTCTGCTCTTGGCTGGATTTTGTGAAGCTAGAATTTGGCTATGACATAAACACTCAGCCACTCATCTAATATGTCTAGCAGCACCAGGGTAAAGGTTAATCTTAAGAAAGGAAACTGTACCCAAGATGACACAAAAATTGCTATCTACACTTTTTTAATAGTATTGTGGGTCTTTAGCTTCTATCCCTAGAGAGAGGACAAGAAAGCCTTAGTATAATGTTTAATCAAAAAAGATTAGATAAATTAATTCTCCTTTATTTTATGAAAATCTTCCCCATAATTCTGTTACATAGACTTCACTTTGTTCCATTATCTAATTCTAAACCTGAGAAGCAGCGTTCCCTCTAAGATGCATATGAGTGCAGCCACACAGGTGTATTCATGCTGCACTGGCAGGCACACCTGCGCAGCTGCACACACCAGGTAGTTTAGAGGAAACACCACTGAGAGCTATCAATCTGGCTTGCAATTTTTCCACCTTCCTACATTTTCCATCTCTTCTTTACCTGCCTAGAATTGGGATTTTATTAAAAAAATCTTCCTTCATTACATTTTGTTCTAACTGCTGGGTCTGCTTTTAATTTAGCTTCCAAAATTAGCTATAGAAGGTGTGGAACCTCAAGAAACCAATCTCTGCTAAGGAGGGCATGGCTGAAAAACATACATTGGATCATTCCCAGAGTGGTTCCACCCAGTGTGAAAAACAGGTTCCTATTTTGTTTTAAGCCAGCTGCGATCAGGTCAGAAACTATCCTGTTTCGTTTAATCAAAGAATACTTTATTTTCCAGTGAAGTAAATAACATAAATAAGGTTGTTAGGAAAGGTGCAGTTTCTTCTAAGCCAAGTATTCTTCTAAATCCAGCTAACATTGCCAACCTGTTTTGAACCAATAACTGTCAGGCCTTGAACTCTGGTTACAGAAACAAAACCTGTCCACAGAATAAATCAAGATTGAAGCAGGATCCAAAATATGTTACTCATACTCATAATAAAATTCCAGAGTACCTTTATTTTTATTTTTTTTACCCTTTCTCACAGATTGAGCTAGGCATGTTAGGAGCTTATGATTTAACCTCCATCAGTGAAGCAGATTGGGAGGAAAATAAGAATTTCCTAAAACATTCACTCATTTATGAACAGAATACAAACCTAATTTAATGTTTAAATGTGGAAAGCTCTCACCATTTCCCCATTGCTTTTTGTGATTCTTGCAACATTTTTCTTTGATAATTATCCAATAAATAGGTAGTCTCAGGCACTGGACTGGCAAGCACATACAATGGTTTTGTCTGCACTGGGGTGAGGAATGGATAGATGTGTAGCTATGCTGGGGTAGTTCCCAAAATAGGTAATGCTGCTGCACCTTACTGCTATGTGGCTGGAGAGCAGCCTGTTTGCCTTTAGCAAGAAGCTGTCCTGGGCTGGACAAAGACAGATGACACCTGAACTAATGTAACTTGGGCTAGCACAGTTTTATCCATGATCGTTTTAGTGGTAATTATCCACAAATTGGACAAAGTTACTGGTTAGAGGCTTGCATTGTCTATATATTGTTGTAATGCTGATTTCACTGCTGTGATTGTTATCTATCTCCCGAGCCTCAGTCTTTCCTTTCCATGAACCGTGCATTTCACTTGCTGCTCACTACCAATCCATCGCATGGCTCTTAAATAGCCTGTAGTTTTTTCTCTTTCTTCCTACTTCCTCAAACTGGCCTGTAGTCTGCATTCAGTCTGCTTCTCATTTGACAGGCATATGGGTGCATAGAAAATGGTAGTCACTGCTGTTAGAGACCTGAACCTTTCCCGATCATTTGGTGAATTACATACCTGCTGAACTTAATTACAAGGTCCATGTCCTGCATGGAATCATATACTTTGAGAAGACTCATTGAATAATAGGGATAACTAAGGCATTTGAAGAGATATTTTTAAGGCTAGATAAATTAAACAAACTCTCCTCTTGGTTTTTGTTCCCTCCACTGTCCATGTTTCAATTGTTCCAGGACCTCCAGGTCCAAGGGGGCCTAAAGGTGAAAGGGGGCCTCCAGGGTCTTTTGGCCCAACTGGTGCAAAAGGACAGAAAGGAGAAAAGGGAGAGCCAGGACCACCAGGACCGGCAGGTGAAAAGGGCCCCCCTGGTCCAATTGGGCCACCTGGAGAAAAAGGTGGAAAAGGTTCCAGAGGATCACCTGGTTCCAAAGGTCAGAGAGGCTCTCCAGGCAAGACTGGCCTGCCAGGACCAACTGGAGATCCAGGACCACCAGGACCACCTGGTAAAGATGGTCCTCCAGGTCCACAGGGCCCACCTGGATTTCAAGGATTGCAAGGAACAGTTGGAGAGCCAGGGGTACCTGGACCTCGAGGACTGCCTGGTCTGCCTGGAATACCAGGACTACCTGGTCCAAAGGGGCCACCTGGGCCTCCTGGCCCCTCTGGTACAGGAATGCCACTGGCCCTGCAGAGTGAACCAACATCAACACCTGAGGCTAATGGTAAGCTACCCACCTACACTGTGAATAGCTGCTTATCTTGGCATTTGTATTTCACCCATTAACCTCTGTTATCTTAGAACTTCCCAGTGCTCAGAGGGGGGCTGGGGTGATGTGGGTGCTAAGCTGCACAGTTGACACCCCAGATGTCTCAAGTTTGAGGCTATAGCAGAAGTGCTCATGGTATAGCCCTGTCAGATTCTAACAAATCTGTGAGATCCACTAAATACTTCGTCACAAGGCCATGAGAAAGAATGATGTTCTTGGGGACACAGAACATGGAGCTCAGAATTGTATACCAAAGCCAAGTCTGCCTTTTTTTTTCTGCTGTTCTGGAATTTGATTTAAAAAAATGTATCTTTCAGCCAAAAGGGTGGCAGCAGTGAAGTGAGCAATAAGCCATTCCCCTGAGCCTGCTGTGGTTAAACTATGGTCTGCATTCTGGCACAGATTTCTGATAAGTACATTTTCATTGCTCACCACACAGATAGCTCCTATATTGCCCTACTGTGGAACAGTGCATAATCCCTACTTTAAGGAGGTTTCAGGCTGGGTTTAAAAATTACCACAGCTCATAGATTTATAGGAAGTCAGTTTAACAGAAGGGTTATGTATTATAGGTTGTTCTGCTCACTGGAAGAACTTTACAGAGAAATGCTATTACTTTTCATTTGAGAGAGAAATTTTTGAAGAGGCAAAGTCTTTCTGTGAAGAAAGGTCATCGCATCTGGTTATCATAAACAACAAAGATGAGCAGGTAAATAACCTTGTTTGTTGTTCTGAGCAGTAGCTAGTTTGAGGGTGCTATGAACATGGATCCCACATAGTGGATAAAGAAACCAAGAGTATCCTGCATTTCTGTGGTGAAATAAACACACTGAATTACCCCATCCAGAATTCTGTACACCTATGTCTGCTCAGCCCTTAGTGCAGAACAGCAGTGCAGGTAGCACTGAACCTGATCCTGAAGCTAATGCACCCCCTTGCAACACCCTTGAGAGATGGTAGGACTTGGAAATGCTCAGTCCCTTCAAGATAAAGTCCATTGTTAGCTGCAGATGGTCTGTAACATATCTTTCCATCAATGCAAATACTTTATTTTTAAAATTCCATCTTTTACTATAAGCATCTTAAGTCTTTAGCGGGATCTGAAGATCTGTAGGAATTGCAGCAATAATGAACAACAACTATATCTTTTGTCACTAGGTGGTATAATTGCATGATAGCCAACACATCCCTATCATCCAGTAGTGGTATAACAAAGTACACCTTGTGGCTTTGTTTTGGTTGATTTAAAAACTCTAGCATTGACTGCTGTCTAACCAACAGCTCAGTGTTCAAGGCAAAAATGCTCAGTGTTCTTGCCCAAATAGTGTCACTGATTTTAATGGGTCTGTTAATGTAAGCAAGGGTTACAGGATGAGGCCTGAAAACACAACTTGAGCTGCCTAAAAACTTCTACAACCATTTGTACTCTAGTAGTGATTACCTCTCAAAAGCAAAACTAGTACTGACAGCTCTGGAGAAATGATCGAGTTACAGACTACAGTCTCTTTGCATAGCAAGGAAGTTCCAACCAGCAGAGTTGTATCTGGAAAGAGTGTACTTCAGTTACAAGAAGGGTAAAATCACTCCCAGAGCCCCCTCGGACTGCTTCACTCTCTAGTTGAGGTGATAGTAGTGCACAAAAGAAGGAGAATGAGGGAGGGTCTCATCCAAAATTAAAAAGAAGGGGAACACTGGAGTGGAACATTGGGAAGAGGAAGACCATTGCATTTGATTTGTCTTCAGAAAGCCAATTATCCACCAAGCATGTGTTTGCCTGCTCTGTAAAGGAATAAAAAGCAGTCACTTCACTTCTTTCTTTCACAGCAATGGATTAAAAAACAGATTGCAGGGAAAGGCAGCTTCTGGATTGGGCTTACGGATTCAGAACATGAAAATCAGTGGAAATGGTTGGATGGAACCTTACCAGTGTACACGTATGTATTGAAAAAACCGCAATGGTTACTTTCTGCAGAGCTCTACTCTTCTTACTGCCACTATACAGAGCAGTATCAATACATGATTTGTAGCACGCAGGGTTAAAGGGTGCCACTGAAGGAATTCTGTGTTTAATGCTGTTGTTGAATATTGCTTTCTCCCCTCTCCTTTCTCTGTGCTTTATTTGCTTAGAAGAAAAGTGAACATTGAAATAATACTATAACTTCACAGTGCAATGCTGTTTGCCAAGGTGCTTGCCTCTGAATGTTATTACAAAGTTGGGGTGGAAAGCACAGACACTTTTTCAGTCTTGGTTTAAATTGTCCTCATTTGCATTGTAAATGGCCATAAACAGAGAGTTTGCTCTTGTAAAAAATGACTAGCCGAGAGCCAAATGTCAGGCACTAAACATACGGAAAACATATAAAGCAAGGATGTCCAAGTTTTGGCCAACTGGGAGCTGAACTGGCAACTAACCAAGAATTAGCGGGCTTCACCTAATTTGTACTAAATGGAGCAGATTGCAGCCACTCTACATTTCAAGACAAAGAAGTGGACCACAGAGATTAGAGTCCAATGTGCGGTGCTCCAGAAAGAAACTGTGTTTCAAATCTGTTAATGAGCTAGGCTCTAATTAGAAGCTACTTTGACCCTCCTTTCTGCCCATCCTCCAATTTCAAAATGACTACGGGGCCTGTGTCATGGCCACCATTCCTTTAGATTTGCATTATGCTGTACTCCTAACTGTCCTCTAGTGCCCTCAGAACTGTAAGTCCTGATTTTGAACTTGATTTGATAGTTCTGGAAAACTGTGTGTTTTCCCCACTGCTTGCTTATACCCTCTGTGTCAAGGAGACATGTTCTTTAGCTGCCTGTGGCACCATTTCATGCAGCGATCACAAGTGTCTGTTCAGCAACCTGTTTCTCCAATGAGTAGAGGGTAGTGAGCTGTGTTAAACTCAAATCAGGTGGGAGGCAGGGCAGGATTGCAGCATAGACTAGCTTGTTCAGGGGAGCATAAGGTTTTGTATGTGATAACCTAGTTTGTCAGAAGCTATGAATGGACTTGCAGACAGTTGGGGTACTAAACAGAAAAGAATAGAGTCATTTAAATAAAATGATAGGGAAAAGGGGAGGAAAAGGAGAGGGGATACTGCTGAAAGAAGTGATGGTAGGGAAAGAGAACAAAAGTGATAAACAAAGCAGTTAACCCACTTAAAGGGCATAAGGATTATAAAATATGTTGGTCACCTGTCCACTCAGTATAATATTCACTTGCTCACATCTGGTCAGAAAGAAGGTATCTGAATATACCTGAGCCAATTTCTTTTGTGGATTGATTGTAGTCCATTACACCTATCTACACCATGGTCTGCAAAATGATATGGATTGCAATACTATAGGAAGAATCCTGTATGCCCTAGTACCATCTGCTGGCAACAAAGAAATAGACACAGCAGAGGATGTGCAGTGTGCATGTGATATGGACTGTCATCATGTATGAAAGTACACTCACAAACCAAAATATAGTTCATTGGTCTAATTTTAGGACTTTGAGCTTTGGCAGGCTTAGGCCAAGTAGATTCCCTTCCCAGCAGCACATCTGTTTTCCATTTTCAGTAAGAGTCACGTATTGTTTGCTAAAGAGTGCATTTCCCATTCAGAACAGATCTCATGATGCTTTTGCTAATCTCTTGCATGTGGAGAACAATGATATGATGCTGAGTTATGAAATAATGGTCACTTTTTTTTTTAAGAAACTGGAAAACTGGGCAACCTGATAACTGGAGCCCTGGGAATGGACCAGGAGAAGATTGTGCAGGGTTAATCTCTGCTGGGCTCTGGAATGACTTTCACTGTGAAGATATTAACAACTTTATTTGTGAAAAAGATATGGATAAAGGTAAGCTTGAGGCTTGATTTGAATAGTTTTGGCCTGTCCACAGAAGGCCAACTCCTGTGCCATGTTTATACAGCTGGAGCAAAGACAATCCATGCCCGTTGTGTGTGAGTGGAAGGTATAGGGCTGTTTTGTAAGGAAGGAAGAGCCTCTCATAAATTAGATCTCCATCCCCTCTGGCAGGTATATACAGACTTAACCCTTAACCCTTCTTCCAGCTTTTCTTTGGCACCTGGGGCCACAAGTGTCACATAGGCAGCTCATGGGCTGGATCCAGCCTGCAGAGCTGGTAGAGCAGCTGGGAGTTTGGGGACAGGATGAGTGAGGGCAGGGCCAGAGGAAATCAAATATATAAACTCTCTTCCTAGATAAATATCAATTATATTAGTAGACATTTAGGTTTAAAATGTACCAACTGTTGGGTAAGTACAAGCTCCTAATATGGCCATCTCTGAAAAAAAGTATTTTTCTTGTTAGGATTTTCCAGGAGATCTCAAATTCAGTCAGTTTCCATGTTGGCAGTTCATTTTACTTTTATGAGCCTTTCACCTATGATTTTTCTCTCTCACTCTAGCCCAAACATCTGGAGCACAATAGGCTGTGAATTCGTAGATGCTTACAAATGATTAAAATCTCCTTGAAGAAGAGAAATCCTATGGGACTGCATCATCTCCCAACAAAATTGAAAGAGGAAGCACTGAAAACTGGCTTAATAGGGGGAAAAAAAGAATTCAGCCACAACTCTTCCTCACCATCTTGCAGTTATTCAAGGGCTTCAGCCCATGGCATGAAGAGTTTTTGGAAATGCAATTGGACTGAATCAGTTAGATTTTTTTTCCTCAGCTAGTTACCATATACTTATGCAAGTTTTGACTTCAGAGAAAAGACAGTTTGTCAGTCTGAGTAAGACTCTTGGTCATTCAGCTATAGGAAAAACTTATAAAGCTACTGTATAAACAGTACAGTTCATTTGCTAAAATCCCAAATGTAGGAAAATTACACAGATACACATATATATATAGATTTTATATAAATATATATATATATATATATATATATATAGTCCAATTCTTATCAATAATATGGAATATACTTTTAAGAGCTTTTAAAACTTTGTATTTTTGTACAAAATATTTTCTTTTTACAATTGTTCTCTTTTTTATTGTCTTTTTTACAAATATAGTACACAGGGGCCAAAGAAAACTGTAGGTACTACTAAATCATTAGGGTTTGTTGTCAGTCTTACCTCTGCTCAGCCATAGAGAAATATTTTTCCAGTTAGAAAGCTACATAGTTTACCAGATGAATCATTCTCTTTAAGTAACTTTGAAGCAGATTTTAGATAGTTTTCAGTATTTTATACCTACAGATTAGACTTTCATAAAAGGTGAGCAAGGACAATCTTCATGATAGCTATGATCATAGCCAGTGATTCATCAGCAGTAGGGTACTGGACACGTTAAGTAAAGCCTTTTTACTATTTTCTCCCTCTTTCCCTCCCTTCATTCTTGGAAAGTGTTGCAGAAGTAAATCACTGGCTATTATAAAATAATATTTCAAAGGTTTTTAGTATTTCTCTAAAGTAAGAAAAGAAAGTTTATGAGCTTTTGTGTAACAGGTGCTGCTTACTTTGAAAGTCAAACCAAGAAGACATTAAAAGGGAGTACATTTCATAAAACTGAATCAAAAAGTTGAGCATGATGAAATGTGATTCTTTTACAAATGGATTTCAAAATAAAACATTCTGTACTCTGAAAGGTTAAATCAACATACATTTTTCCAAAACATTTTCCTGTAAGTTGATGTCAGTATTTCATTGGCCCAGCTTTTCCTTACTGAACAAACTAGAGAAATAGTGGGCTAGAAAAGAATGTAGCATGCCTAATGAGAAGATATCACCACCCAACAAACATCCCAAAGGAGCTGCTGCCTAGACCGCAAGACTGCCTTAAATATAAATAAACAAAGAGTTTGCAGTAGATTAGTTAGAAACCATGTACTTGGGTTCTGTGTTGCGTATTCTCTGTTTGGCCACATGCTACACCAACATTTAAGTCCTTTTGGACCCATCTGAAAGAGGTTTTGTTGGTTTTTTTCAACTGCTTTGCAACCTCTAGTTTACCATGGCTGCATGTGGAAAAGCCTGTTGAAATTCTTCAGCGTGGCTGGAAAGGGACAAGATTTTGTATTGCAGTTTCAGACATTCCAGCTTGGCTGTTTGAAGCCAGGCCCTGTGACTTTGCCCTCCACGCCATGGCAATAGCTGGGTGGCTTGGCACCTCACCTGGGGAAGGCACCAGGGAAGAGAGTCCCGAACTCACACCCAGCTGCTCTGTTGGCCTTCACAATGGGTATTGTCTGTGGGACCTAAGGAAGGTCAACTGGAAAAAATAAAAGCCACTGCTGCCAGAAGGGAGATGTGACCAAGCCAGAACAGTATCCTGAACCCAGGACCTCACTCTTAGGAGTCCATCAAGCCTGTCACTCCACAGCTACATAGGGCTTGAAACCAGGAGCCTGCTCTGAGGCACTCCTTGATTGGTGATGCCTAAAAGCTGGGGGAAATTTTAAAAAAACACTGGGCAGCAGAGGAAATGCAGCTGAGCCAGATCAGGGTCTTGAACTTAGGATGCTGTGCCTATCACTGTGCCACAGGAATAAGCCTTTGTAGCTCCCTTTTGCCATTGCCAGAGCTGGCCCACTTGTGAACTTGTTTTCTTCTCTTCCCGTAATGCACATTCTCTGAGTAAGGCTCCAGATTGGCAGCAAGGGAGGGGGGAGGAATCCTTTCCTTGTTTGCCTTTCTGGGATGAGACTTTCCAGAGCCCAAATTCCATGCTCCTTAAGTATCTGCCCTGTTCTTAATGTAATTTCCAAGAAACTACCTACAAAGAAAAATTTGGAACTCCATCATAGGGTTTATATTGGACATGGAAAAGAAACATTAAGGCAAATCTGTATCAGAAAGGGTGCGCTCTTAAACAAGTTGTATTTCTGGAGAGATCTTCTTTGTACATTTTAGTCATTGATTGACTAAAAATCAGATGATACCTGACTCTTATGGTACCTATATACATATTTACACACATTTATAGAGGTTTTCCCTATGTTTAATACATATTTATACAATATACCTGGCAATAACATGAGCATGATATCTTTTGACAGACAGGGACAGCATTAACTCTTTTTAACTCCTATTGAACGTTCCATCTTACAGTTATACTCACATTAAAATGACACCTTACAGGGCCACTGTGATTTAGAGATGTATTAATATTTTGATTTTAAGTACTGGAATATTGAAGCACCAGAGGCTTCATCCTGATCTTCTGCCTAACGAACTTAAATGGAATTATGCATGCTTCAGATTGGTAGAATTGAGACACAACTTGCGCTTATGATCACACACAGCGTGCGTAGCAAAACAGTGCATAAAGCCTTAGTTTCTTGTCTCTTGGTTCTGTGCCTAACCACAAAGCCATCTTTCCTCTCCTAGTTGTAGACATATTGCATTCAGTGAAAAGATTGCTTTTTCCCTGTAAGAACCATATTACAATGTTCTTCAAGTAAAATACTCTTCAGAAAGTAATCCTCCCAAGGTCCTCCTTTTCAGAGAAATTTCCCATTCAGAAGCTATTGGCAGCTATATCATTATTTATGTCTAAATTGCCAAAACAGAAATGACTGGAGCAGTGCATTGTAGAGAAAAACAGGCCTACCTTAGCAGTTGATGTACTTTATGATGCACAGAGCTGAGAAGCAGGGTAACTTAGTCAGTGCCAAGCTCTGTATTGTTATGGCTAGACTGCTACCCAGTAGGTGGTTTAAAGCTCCCTCAGGAGTGTCTACACTACTTTGTTGCCAGTTTTACAAATTCACCATCAGCTATCCAGTGAACTGAGATGTTTAAGACTGTCTACAGTTTATGAATTAAATAACTATTATATGAAGAGTTTAAATGCTGTCTGATGGCAGTAATGGGTAATAATGTTCCTATTACTTACTCCTGACTCAGGGACACAGTGATTAGCTGCTCATGCACACAGCTGTCCCCCTCACTTTTGATGACACCTAAGGCATCTAGTTGTAGAAAGAAGTTCTCATTTATTGTTTTTTTCTAGTAGTAAATATTTATTTTGGCTCCACGATGCAGGAAAAAACTTGGTTTCTTTTTCAAAATATATTCTGATTTAATGCTCAAAAATGTGTTTCAGACTTTAAAAAAAAAATTCTAATATGACTAAATGCTACATCATATGTAATGCTCTCATTAGATAATGTTTTGTGTATGTTTAGGGCTTCTTTTTATCTAAGTCAATGGTTTTCAACCTTATTAGACTCACAGAAGCCCTCAGAAAATGCCAGCTCTTAGGGTGCCTGTACACAGGGTCCAATGTGTTCTAATTAAAATGTGTCAGAGCAGACTTGATTAATCGAGTCTGCTCCGTGTTCTGATTAGAACATTGTAGCATTGCCACAGTGTCACATGTATAAACCCCCACATGCACATCCACACATGCAAGCACGTGCACTTGCAGCAGTTCAAATAGAAGCGGTGCAAATTTGAGCCGGGGCTTTTCGCCTCAGTGCACATGCCCAGACATGCACTTTGGTGTGGGGCAACTTGTGCCACTTGGGGCAAAATAACCCTGCCTGGCTTCTCCCAGAGCTGCAGCCAGAGCCCAGGGCTGTTCCCAGCAGTATAAAAAGCCACCCTGGCAAGTATCTCAGGGCTACTCTCTCCCAGGAGCTCCTGGGGCCCAGGCAATTGGTACCTGGGGACACTACCCCTTGTGCCAGCTGGACTGCTGAAGCAGCCCTGAGAGTTCCCTGCACACTTTACCCACTGCAGCAGTCTGGCAGTGGGGGCTGCTGCCTGGCTGTGACCTGCTGCCCACCTGCCAGACCAAGATAGGGACTGCACAGCCAGTAGAGGCATCTGCTCCTCTGGGCCAGCTGCCAGTGGGCTGTGGCTGCAGAGTTGGCCTTTGTGTGGCACTCCTGCCACATGTGCCCCCTGACCAGCCATCTGGGCAGCTATTGCCCAGAAGATGTTCCCAGTGTGGTGGCCTTCATTGAACTGTCAAAGCATGTCCTCCTAGCCCCAGTTGGCCAGGAGGTTAGCCACCTCCAGCTGGCTCTAAGGTGCCAGCTCTGAGCAGGCTCCTGTGCCTGGGTCCTGCCACTTGCCTCCCTAGCAGGAGTTCTGGTGTTTCCTATTTGAAAACTGAAAAATCCCTGATAAAAAAATCCCAAAGTAACTCTCTAAAACACCTCAAAATCCACATTCCTCCACAATTAAAACAAAAGGCCACTACATATAGAGTGAGAGACAGAGAGACAGTGATCAGCTGGGCAATGTTTTATCGATATATCTTCAGTGTTAAAGTGTTGGAAGCCTACCAGTGTCTCTGTCATCATAATAAAATGAATTCTAAATACCTGTATGCTTTGCTGTTTGCCTTTGGTTTTCTTACCATAGAGCAGTTAGAGCTCCCTGTGACGCCTTCACTAACTAGGATGTGGGGACATCTGCCCCTGCATGCCAGCTCTTGCCAGCAGGTCTCATCCTGTCTGGCAGCTGGGCATGCAGGATTTGTGCTGGGGGAATGTGGAGTTTGCAGGAGGGGGGTGGGAAGGTGGCTGTGGAGGGATGTGGAGGGCCGTGGGGTGTCTGGGTAGGTGTGGATGGATTGTGGAGGGACTGTGAGGGGGGGGCCTACTCAGGAGGGGTGGGTTCCCTGCTCCCCGCAGGGTGCAGCCCTCCTGCACAGCTCATGGACTTCTCCCCACAGGAGCTACAAACCCCCCACAGGGGTTACAGTCCCCCACAGGTGCTACAGCCCCCAACAGGGGTTGCAGCCGCCCAACAGGGCCACATGGCCACTGCAGGGGCTACCACCCCCCCCCACAGGGCCCGCATTCCCCACTTCCACTTGC
>NW_017728886.1:186772868-186785433 GCF_001723895.1 Crocodylus porosus
CGGGGGCCCAGGGGGCAGATGGGGGAGGGGTCAGGCAGGGCAGTGATCAGGGTGTGGGGGAGTAGGCGGGACTGGTGGGGGTTCCCCCATTGTCCCCTCCCACCTCCTCCAGCCTCCCCCCACCTCCTACTTACTGGCAAGAACCCAGTTCCAGCTCCCTGTGGCTAGCACGCTGACTGCCCTGCATAAGCAGGCAGCATGCTCCAGCATGGGGGTGAAGGCCAACCATAGAGATGCTCTGGCTGGCAACTGTAGCCTCAGTTGCCTCAGGACATGGTTTGGGACTGTACCGTGCCCTGCTTTTTTTCCTCTGCAGTTTTTTCTGACCACTGCATATCTAGGGGTCTAATTTTGCCCCGTGCTCCCTCATGTGTCTCTTGCAGTATCTCAAAGAGCTTTGGGATGCTGTAAGAGGCACATGTGCACTCATCTGGATGTGCCCCACCATTTTAAAAATGGCCACTGAGGCGCTTTAACTACAGCTCATCAATTAGCTTTAGTTAAAGCATCTTGCATCCATTTTTAAATGCTCAGGGGCTTAATACACATGATGCTGTAGAGTTTTAAGTAGAACAGCTCTCCAGAAACTGCTGTAATGAAAACACCCCACCGCCCAGGGACATATAGGCTCCCTTAACTTCCACTTGTGTTTTTCACTACAGAAAAATAATAGAGCAATTCTTCCGTTGCAGAGAACTCTGACCACAATAGGTCAGAATGTTTTTGATACACTGGATTCCTGTATGAAATCTTTGGGTCTATATTGTGAATTGTATGTAAGTGTTTCTTGAAGTTATATATCACTTTCTCAGCAAAAGCTGAATCTCTTGGTGGTTCTGAGTCTTCTTGGGGTTTTAATTGGGGAATAAGGGTTTGCTTGTTTTTGTTGGGGGTTTTTTGTTTTTGTGGTTTTTTTGTTGGGAGGGGGGTTTAGTACATCCTGTTCCTCCTACAAACGTTCAGCAGTATGTATTTTTTCTAGTTGTCTTTCTGTACTAAAAGTGCAATATCCTGAGCTAAAGTACGAAAAAGAAGTTATGGCATAGGATACAGCAGGCCCTAAAACAACTCTATGAGAAGTATCACCTTAATAAGAATCTTAAAAACCAGAAAGAAGATACAGGTAGAGGCAAAATTGGAGTTATTTAAATAAAATTGGAGCTACTTTTTATTTTAAAAAGCTAGTCATTTCAATTTTGAATGATAGTTCAGCTCCCAGTTTATTCAATCTTACAAGAGATCTTTCTGGATAATGGTTATGAGGGAGATGTTTTTGAATCAATGGCCCCAATCTTGTCTTATGCATACTTAATTGAAAGGGACAAAATTAAGAAATGGTTTGAGACTTTTCACTGTCACCTGTTGGAGGTTTCATTTTTTTAAAACCCCAAGAGATTTCAGAAGTAGTTCAGAACTAGATCCAACCCCCCCCTTCCCACCCCCACTCAACATTTGGGAAAGGAATAGGTTGACAAAAGTATTGATTTAAATCTTCCAATTTCCTCTTGCTGTGTGGTTTTACCATTTGGGATAAAGTATATTAGGCACAATGTTTCATTCGCATGTCATTAGAAGCTAGTTATTTAACAGACTAAGACTAAGACTCCCAGTGTACATTCAGTTCCAGGCATTTCACATTTACAAAGGCTAAAACAAAACCAAAACAAAACATAAGCAGAATAGTTGTTCTATCCAGACCCACATTTGAATCTAGGCTATTATAAGGAAGCAAGCATCATGGCTAGAGACCGACATTACACTTAAACCAGTTTAAGTCATCAGAAACTGGTTTAAACCTGTAACAGAACAGATGTTCAGTGCACATAAACCAGCTTGAAAATGGCTGAAACTGGTTTGAGATAAACCTGGCTGAATGTAGTTATCAGACTTAACTGCTTTGGGTCAAACCGATTTATGTAATGTCTGTCCCAGACCCCTTGCTGGTTTAAGATAAACCAGACTCCCCCAGCATCCCGGCATGCTCTCTGGGCTAGGTAGAGCTTTCTGCTCCACAGCAGGGCTGGCCCCTCCCCTCTGCTACCTGGCTGCAGCTCTGGCAGAGACTTGCAGGCACAAAGCATCTGCCTGGCTTCTCCCTGCTAAACAGGAATTATTCCCCTCTTCCCTCTGCCTTATGTAGGCACCTCAGCATTAGCAAGCAATAATAGGCTGGATGAACCAGTCTGGAAATTACTTACTTCAGCTTGTCTATGGTGTTCTGGGCTCTATGTTCCTCCTGGTTTGGTTGCGGATGGGCAATAGGCATGTTGAGTGAAGCACTTCAGACACTCAAGTCCCATTTAAGCTTTGTTTTAATGGTTTAATTTAACTTGAGCAATACACATAGCTTGCACTGGTCCTCTGCAGAGAGGTTAATTTTCTCTCCAAGAGCCTTTAGGAGCCTAAGGAGATACTGAATGACCCCACATCTCATTGACCTCATTAAGAGCTGTGTTGAGCACCTTCCAGGCGCATAGACTGCAGATTAAAGCCTCAGATCCCTAACTGATACTGAAGTATATTAAATTAAGAGGAGAATGAAGAAAACAGGAAAACTCTACTGCCATGGATTTAGAAATTGTTGAATTCTTTGGCAATTAACTAACAGCTTTAGTGATCAATGGAACTTTAAAAGTAACTGACAACGGTGGTGGTGATTTATTTGTTGAGAGTTCATAGGATCACACAAAAGTAGGGCTGGAAGGGACATGACAAGGGCATCTAGTCTGGCCTCCCACTTAAGGCAGTATCAGCTCTGACTAAACATCCCTGCCAAGTGTCTATGCAACCTGCTCTTGAAAATTTCCAAGGATAGAGACTCCACAACTTCACTAAGTAGCCTGTTCCATTGCTTGACCACCTTCATAGTCAGAAACTTCCTCCTGATCTCCAGCCTAAATTGTTCCTAGTCTTATCCCATATGGCCAGAGTGAAAAGCCCATCTCCAGCCCCTCCATTTTCACCCTTCAGGTATTTGAAGACTGTTATCAACCCCTCCCCTCTTCAGTCTTCTCTTCTTTAGACAAAATAACCATAGTTCTTGCAGCCTTTCCTTGTAAGTCATGCTTTCCAAGGCTCATATTTTTGTTGCTCTCCACTGGACTCTTTCCAATCTGCCCACATCTTTTGTGAATTGTGGGGCACAAAACTGGACACAGTATTCAAGGTGAGGCCTCACCAGTGCTGAATAGAACAGAAGAATCACTTCACTTGATTTGCAAGTTGCACTCATATTAATATAACCCAGTACAGGTTCCCCTCACTTTATGCTGTACCTGCGTTCCTGGAAAAAGGCGCATAACTCGAATTCGCATAAAGGGAACCCACTTTACAATGTAACAAATAGGGATATGTTCCAAGACCTCAACTGTACTTCCCCCCAGACCCATTTCTACCACTTTTACAAGACAATTTTGGTACTCACCAACAGCAGACAGTACACACAAGCACTATCACAATGGGGGCACTATCACAATGGGGACAGCAACTACAGAAATGTGTTGCAGATGAGAGAGGAGCACAGATCCACACAGAAGACTATATTTAGTGTGCATCGTTCCCACAATGCACTGCATAAAGCTTTTCCTGGGTTAACAGTGCACTCAGTGCTGTACAGAATACTCGGGGAGATGCTGAGATAATCCTTGCATCAGTATACATCTGTAGTGATTCCCTAGCAGTCAGAGGAGAGATAATGGTATAAAATTTGTCTGAAGTCAGAATCAGGCCTATTGCTTCAGAGAAGACAAGCCAATTAAATCAATTAAATACACACACATATGCACACTCACATGCACACACAACCATGTCACCCATGCAGTGGAGTCAGAGAAGATTTTGTTGTTTTGGTTTTGTTTATGTAAGGCTGAGGCTGTAGTATAATGGCATAAATAGTTTACGCTTTAACAAACAATGTGGTTTTTATTTCTCCTAAACACAAAACTTGCTTAAAGAACCAGCAGATATTCTCTCAATTTCACAATTAATTTAGCAGGCCAAAATACTACAGGAACCATTTGAAGCCCAAGTAGAGAGTGAGTGCTACATAAAGGATTACTTTATTGAACAAGCAGGCTCTGAACATGTAATAACTATCTTGAACACTCAGATTAGCTTGATAAGCAATTTTACTGGCCTGGCACCAGTACCTATTTGTATGCTTCTCTAATGCTAACAGCACTGGGCCTAAAGTAAGGGGACTTCAGATGAAGGGGGCGAAGCAGACTGTATCCCAGAACCCTCTAGTAGCAGTATGAGGGGAGAGAGAGAGGACAAACTGCAATGTCCCTTGAAAAGTTTTCTCCCCCACTGCATCTGGTCAACCTTTCCTCTGCCATCTCTACCCTTTGTTGGCCCTTTAATCAAGTTGCTTCTCATGAGATGCATCTTGAGAGCCATCTCAACCCTCCAAGGACCACAAAGGCCACGTAAGAATGAGGAATGGAGGCTTCTTACTCTTTTCCAGTCCTCACTGTACAGCCACATAAGGATTAGTCATGGCCCAGACCAGGTTAATGTGCTATTGTATAGCAAAGAGACACTGTAATCACTTTTAAATTAAATATAATCTGCTGGCCTGCCCACAGGAAGGAAGTCATGGGTTCTGTTCCTTTCCCATGGAGAGGTGTCCGCATCATGAACACCAATAACAATCACGACTGAGCCGGTTTATCACTTTCAGTAGAGGTCCAAGCTGGAAAGGTCAATGAACTAAACAGCCGTACCATCACAAGAGCTGGTTTCTCTAGTTCAGTGTTGAGACAATTTAGCTGAGCAGTGAAAAGATGCATGCTTTGCCACCATCTGTAATGGACCTGTTCTGGGATTTAAAAGAGGACTCCAGGGGGCGGTGAGCCCAGCACCTTTCACCAGCACTCAACTGACACTTAAAAAAGTTTGCAGGAAGAAGATTATGATTTACATGCATGTCAGAAGTAAATATGCACATATGCATACACATATACACATTAGAGAGAGAGGTAGTTAGCTGTGCTAGTCAGAAGTCAGGCAGGAGGCAGGGCAGGGTGGCATCTTAGAGTAACTGGTTCAGAGATGCATAAGCTTTTATAGGTTCAAACCAGGAGAAAAATAATGTCACCAAAACCAATTTGATAGTATTCATTCTTCTGTAAATCAGGAAGCAAGGAGCTGGGAGGGCATCTAGTCATCAGGAGCAGAGAAGGCAGAACACAAAGATGCAGGGCTAAATCCTACCTTGCTTCAAGGGCAGACTGCACTTGGCATGGAAGAGTTCAGTGGAATTTGAGGGAGAAATCCTCTTCACCGGACGGTGATGCTACTCGCAGTACTTTGCTATTCCCAAGCTTCTGTGCACATCTAGACATGCTCCCCACCGTGCAGTTGGTACAGCGCAGTCATTTAGTACTTGCTAAATGACTGAGCCATACCAACTGCACAGTGGGGCACACATGTATTCTGAACATACGAAATTCAGATCCACACATGCTAAAACCTATGAAATTCAGAGTCAAACTTGCTAAAGCAAGTACTAAATGTGCAGTTCCTGCTGGTACTGCGCAGTCCCAATGGCGCACAGATCATTTCTGACCCTACTGCGCAATGGCAGTGGTGCTATGGTTAGTGCCTGCTGATGCTACACGCCATAGTGACAAACTATGTTGCAGTAGCTTGTTGCTATGGCGATGTAGCATCTGGTGTTGATGCACCCTCTGTTGTGCAGGGGAGAGAAACAGAATGATTCTTATGGCTCTCTGCAGCATGCACGGACGGTAACTTCATTATAGGCTTCCCAGATTCACACAGAACAATATTTATGATAGGTCTGCAGAAGAGGTGACAGGATTTACCTCAGACACTCCTGCTGGCCAAATCAGGTGACATGGATTGAGGTTTGCTGTTTATTTTTCAGCACTTATGGACTGTCCTCACCTTTGGGGTTCATACAAGTAGAGAATTAGCTTATTCAACCACTAGCTAATTGGCCTTGTACCAGATACATTTAGCAAACGAGCTGCCCACAAATAGTGAACAGTAATCTGGTGTGCCATGGATAGGTCTGTATAACCAACAGAAGGTCCCTGACATATACAGTAAAAGCTTCATTATTTAGTATGAGTGGGGTAAGAGGGGTGCTGGTTATCTAAAAACTCTGGTTATCTAGGCTTGCATGCACCACTGCCACATGCAAACTCCACCCCCCTGCATCTGGCTGGCCAGGTGGCGCCTGTGCAGCCCGCAGAGGGGACCCACTGCCCTCGCCCCCCCCCAGGCCTACTCAAGAAATACTTGAGTAATTCCAGGTAATAGAGTATTCCAGTCAGTAAAATGCCAGTTAACACAGCTTTTACTAGACTTCTATACTGCCTTCCATTCAACTTTCTCAGAATACTTGACCTGGCCCCCCCAAACTTTTGTGAGACAGGTGGATACCATCTTCAGCTCTAATTCTCAACTGAAGAAACTGGAAGGGGGATATATTTAAACCCCAATCAGTAATATAATAATATAGTTAAATGCATGCTTGAATGAGCTGATGGACCAGGAGCTCAGAAGCTTGCTAAAGGTCACCCAGAAAATTTATGGTTGAATGAGGGATATAAGCCATAGTTCCTGTCAGCCAAGCTGAGGCTTTATTTATTAGATAAAGCCTTTTTTCAGTTTTGTATAAAATTTGGATGGAATAAGGCAGGAAGACAGTTGGCCCGACTTGGTGACAGACTGTTGTACATGAAAAGCTTCTGTCAGAGGGTTATAAAATTGAGTCTGAAATCATTTGTATCAAGGAAAAAGGAAGCCTGAAGAATCAGTCTGACATGTGTCTGATGTAAGGGGATGGAAGTGCTCTCAGCAGTTCCTGCACAGTCTGATCGTAACATTTATAAAACAACAGTCAAAACTGGCTTCCCATCTTGTAACTGCCTGGGTCTCAAGCAACTTAGAAGTGTATGGGTATCAAGAAACAAGTCTTCAGCCCAAGCTTTACTGAACTGCACAAATATCACAAGATACTAACTTATCTCAGTGTGCATTTGGCTACCCATGACAGCCCAGTGCAAACCTTGCCTATCCTTGTTGAAGAGACTAGCAGGGAAGGAGGTGATAGGCAGGGAAGGAGGTACCAAACCCCTTCTAGATTTATTGTCTTCTTCATTTTTCCTTCCAGTTAATCACATATATATGGAGTTTTCCCAAAATTACCAATCAAGTTGTCTATCAGAAGTAATATATATGTGTATGTGTATGTACATCTATACATGCATGCATACATATATATATATATATATACATATATATATATATATATATATATACACACACACACACACACACACACATATTATTCATGTGGCACCTTGGTGCATGTATAAAATGCCCAAAAGTTTAAGGTCTCTACTAAATCTGGAGTCCCTCCACTAGTACAGGGAAGTACCATGAGCAACTATTTGAACTGATTTTTAGTCCACCAGACCAAGACTTTAATAAAAGTTCCTTGAGGGTGCACTGTAGATACAGCTGGGAGCCCTTTCAAAAGGTGATTCTCTAAAAGGCAGCAGCTGGTATGCTCTCTTTGTTGTGTGAATGAGCTGATTCCAGTGCAGCAAACCCACCCCAACTTCAGCACTCCTTCAGCTAGGGTTAAAGTTGGAGCAGGGTTGTCATATATGAATCAGTCTCAGCTCATTCATGCACAACAGTTAGAACATACCAGCTGCCACCCTTTTGAGACTTCCCTTTTTGAAAGTGCTCCAAGTGCCCATGTGTCCACACCCTAAGGGTAGAGTTAGCCTAGATATGGATCTAGGAAACAGATGAACAGTCTGGGGAAACTTTGACAGGTTATGTAACACAGTGGAATCCCTTCAGTATACCCTTGAAGGAGAAATCTTGTGTGAAGGTAAAAGCATCTGACATGGCAACAGGTTGTAAGCGGCTAGTTTAGTTTACATTCTAGCTAGCCTATGTAGGGTATTTCTGCAATGCCTCCAGAGCACACTGCATGTACCAGACCCCAACACTATGTAAAGGAACAGCTGAACTTGGGCCTAGAAGCAAGCTTCAGACAGAGACTTTCTTGGTCTGTACTCAGCACTGATATAAAATAGCTCCATTCCATCCATTTTCAGGTGTAGTGTGTGGAGTTGGTGCCACGCTTTACTGTAGCAGTCCTAGGTGTGGTCCAGGGGTATTGAAGACCTGATCAGACAGCTAAAGTGTGGGAATACTATCCTAGGAATAGTATGTGATTAACTCGCAGTAAGATTTTATTTTCTGTAACCGTAAAGCACAATCACCCTGTAAAAATCACACTTCTTTCCCTTCTATTTGGTATATTCTGCAGCAGTTGTTAGAAGTAGTGCCTCTGCTTAGAGTAAGCAAAAGAAGCTGGAGATAGAAAATACCTTATCACTATTTCTTACTTGGTTACTCTGGGCATTTGACAGGGCTTTGTGCATGATTATGATCACTGTTTTCCCCAGGGAATCAGCTGCCCTTTTGTTTGTGGATCTTCCACACAAACTACAGGAGAACACATAACAGATCCATATACCTTAGTAAGGAGAATCAGGGGTGGACAGAGCACCAGAAATGACTTTTAACTCTCTTTTCATCCTTAAGTGAATAGATTTCAAACTGATGGCCTCCTTGTACCTTTAGTGACCATTTAAGCCAGTAGTGATTATTTTGCTGTTGCTGCTGCTTGCCCAACCCCCAGTTTAGTAAAGCAGTTAAGCACATTAGTAAATTTCCCATTGGAACTAGTCATGTGTTCAAAAATATGCATGTGATTAAGTGTTTGCTGGACTGGGGATTAAGTCATTTACTGTAGCATACGACTTTCACAAACTATTTATGAGCAAAGCAAAACCTACATAGACTCTTTATGTTTTCACAGTGACCCAGTGAGACCTTAATTTAATGTTTCCTCTGTGCAATGGTACCTCTAACAGCATAACATAACCCTAGAGCCATGCTGCCCTTGGAGCAGTGAGTATGATTTCACTGTCCTTGCGTACATCCCAAATCTAGAACTGACTGGCTCTGAGACTAGGGTGTTTCTTCTGGACTCTCTGGATACTGTAACAATAACTTCTTCAACAAAGAAAGCAGTAATCTGTAACTGCAGAAATGTTAATATATTTGCAAAATTCCAAGCACAAGCCACTACAATAGAACATGTCAGTTTACAGTTACAGTGTAACAAAACCAAATGTGGCAAGGAAATGAGAAATCTGAGTAACATGGACATCAATAGAGTGTGAGAGAATTTAGTCATGTGAGAGAGTCTGGGGAATCTGGATTTGCAACATGTAAATTATGAGAGAAGTCAGAGAAACAGACATCTCAAATATGATAGTGTTGGGGTTATTTCTTAAGGCGCACACTTCTCCCTTATGTCATATGAAATGCCCTGCACTGAAACCATAATGCAGCACTAGGGAAAGGAAGAGGCTCATCAGGTTTCCCATTAGACCTGTAGGAAGCATCTGACATCAGTAGGCGCCTGGGAAAAGCAATAGACTTGGCTTATCTAGTATAGTTTTGTGAGGAAAAAAGTGCAGCAATTAGTTCTGAAGGAAGGTTACACTGAAGCACAGTATAAGTGTAAACCAACTTGTCAGAGCCCTAGTCTAATCTTGAGGACAGTCAGGCTCAAGGCACAGGAGGAGTAGAGTGGGTCAGTACCTGGTCCTCTCCCTGATGCTTGCTGAAAAGCGTGAAACTCAAATAAATTCCTCTCTACCCCTACACAGATCCTTACCCATTCTCCCTTCTCCTGATCATTTTAGTGCTGAAGTTCACTACAGGAGGAAATTCAGAAGACCAGGTTCATCTTCATGCAGGCACTGGAAAAGGAGGAAGCGTCTTTTTCTACTCTGAGCTGGAGGAGCTGAGAAGGGTTCCAGGTAGATGCACTGCAGTAAGGTTGACTGAGAGAGGGCCAATATAGTTTTGGGGCTTGTACTATGTCCTTGTTCCAGCAAAATCTCTTGTTCAGTGTTAGCAGAGAGCATTTACCATTTTCATATGACACCTAAGTTATAAGAGTATGCGTAATTCTACTGATAGCAGGTACTGTAACATAACACACAACTAGCAAGCATTGTGCTAATGTCAAGGCTGGCATAAGAGCCCAGCTATTGTGAAGAACAGGCTTCACTTCCATACTCTATTCTGTACTACACTAGGTGACTTGTGCATTTAGAGACAGTTGTATTAAAAGAATGTTGAAAACAAGAACGCCTCTGGGAGGTTGTTTCATTGTGAGGCATGCTGATGTTGCAGGGATTTTAAAGTGATTGGATACTCTGAGGTAATGAGTGACTAATTTCCCGTTCAGTGAATCCACATATGCTAGGCATTCATGTTTTGAAAACCAGCCAAAGTAACATTCTTTCAGACTTAAAGATGATATAAATAAAATGTAACAGAAAGCCCTGATAGCAAAGTTTATCAATGACATATGCTTTGGTTATAATTTACACATGGACACAGCTGGATTTTCCACTTCCTGTTCAAATGACTTTTAAAGAATCTGACCGACTGCCATAAAATCTATTTATTTCCAACCACTGTCAGGGTGAGAGCACAAAACAAGCCCTTGCACAAACAGCCTGGCATTATTAGTGTTTTTGGTGGCATTTGTATCACAGCAGCTCCCAAGGGGGGAGCAGTGCATCAATGTGCTAGTCTAGTCTTTTGAAAAAGAAAAGCAGCTATAGTGTGAAAGAAAGGGATAAACCATAGCACCCACGTGGTCAGAATGACCGTGGGCACATAGCTTCTTGGCAACTGCTACTTCTTTGCCCCTTTCTTCCCACAAAATGGGTTCTTGGGGCTGATGCCCCCTCTTAGTTACACTACTGCTTTGGGGCATGATGATGCCGAAAAAGAAGAAATCAACTCCAGTAGCTCCAAGACTAATCTGAAAACATGGTTGCATCTAAGAATTCATGGTAACAACTGATTTAAATGTAAAGGAAATACCTCAAAACTCAAAGTATTGAAATAAGGATTTGTGGTCTAGAAAAAGCCTCTTTGCAGTATGTTATGTTGTTAAATAACCCAGTCAGGAATTGTAAAGCATTCCTGAATAAAATGAGTAAGTTAAAAGGCAAAACTATGTACTTTGGGTACAGAAGGAATGTCCAAAGAAAGATGTGATTTGGAGGAAAATAATATACAAAATACCCAAGATAATTACAGTTAGGTTTCACACAGAAACCACAGTGTCTTTATTAAGTTAAAGTTCAAAGGAGACTAATTTAGGGAACCAGATATGTGATAACTTATTGAACAGTATAGATTCCCTAATGTAAGTGTGACTGAAAGGATCTCTGAGACAAAAATGATACATAGTTTTATATCAGGATCAAATAGATATTGTAATACCTAACTACCAGTTTTGGAATATGAATAAATTAATACCCAGGTGATGGTGAAAGATTGACTGAATGCAAATGGATCTGTTAAAGGTAACAAATACAAGTTATGAATGAGTTTTGTTAATACTCATGTGGAAAATATGTGTATGTTAACAATGAAAAATAAAAAAGCTTTACAAACAGAAGTGATCAAAAGATTAGGAGAGGTCAGAAAGGTTGCACTAAGAAAATGGGAGAAATTATAAACGGAAAAGTTAGGAAAAGATTTCAGCCCAGCAGGAGGAAATGGGAATAGGAAATATAATTCAAATATGCAGTAAGAGGCTCACCAGGAATGATATTGTTGTTTATTGACAATTTTTAAAAAAGGCTATTCAAATCGCCACCATCCGAGGTTAAATGTTCCCCGTGTAATGGCCTTGGTTCAGTGTAATTTTTATGAAATCAAAGAATCCTAGAAATGTAGAGCTGAAAGGGACCTCAGAGTATCACCTAGTCCAGCCTCCTGCACAGAGGCAGGATGACTCTACACAAAATTGTATATGGATCTAAATGGCTCTCCAGTCTTCAAAATGTATTATGTTAAATATGATGTAAAATGGCCATACCTCACTTCATAGGCTGTGACATCAGTGACACCCTTCCCTATCTGCATATCAGTTAAATGATACTCTTAATCATATACACATCAATTTCTAACACTCTTCTCCGCATAACAGTTGCCCTGTATGCTGAAAAAGATTTAAACTTGGACAAAGCCAAGAGGATGCTGATCAAATAGTAATATTTTAAAGAAACAACCCACTTCTGTATCTTCCATGAGAAGTGTTAGGGTGCTTCATAGATTTCATAGACATTAGGGCTGGAAGGGACCTCAGAAGATCATCAAGTCCAGCCCCTGCCCCAGGGGCAGGAAGTCAGCTGGGGTCATAGGATCCCAGCAAGATAAACATCCAATTTCTCTTGAAGGCGTTCAAAGTAGGTGCTTGAACCACCACCAATGGCAAGCTATTCCAGACCTTGGGGGCTCGGATGTAAAGAAATTCTTCCTTATGTCCAGCCTGAAACGGTCTTGCAGTAGTTTATAACCGTTCGACCTTGTCATCCCTTGGGGCGCTCTGGTGAACAAACGTTCCCCCAGATACTGGTGGTCACTCCTGGTAAACATATAGGTGGCCATCAGATCACCCCTGAGCCTG
>NW_017728886.1:186785674-186810379 GCF_001723895.1 Crocodylus porosus
ATTTCTATCCACACAATCCTATACAAATCCATAATCTAACCTCTTAATAAAACTACTGTTAACCCTGACACAGTGAAAAACATAATACCTCAATCAGCCATAAGTAAAGCTGGAAGACCACAGCAGCCAATGTCCTGCTTTTGTAAAAGGTTGTTAATAAACATGCAAAAGATTCCAAGTAGATATAGCTGTCTAAAGAGGAAGGCAAAAATGATGTTCCACCTTAATCTAATTTAACCTGCCAATCCTAACCTGTCCCCCATCTAAAGCTTCCTAACTAAGGAAAGCAATAACAGGAACACAGAAAACAATTAAAAATACACTAGGGGTTCTCACCATGACATGCAATGGATCTGGAAAGCATCTCTCTGCTCTATTCATAGGAACATAGGACTGCAAGGGGATTCCTGAGACATTACAGATAACAAAAAGATAGAAAGCAAGATGTTATGAATGAGTATAAATGAACTGGCTTTTGCATCAACCTGGTTTCTCTCTCCTTACCCTGAATATGTTATACAATGCACTTCACAGTCAGTAACAAACTAAAATGACTGGGAGGACATGTACAGTAGATATATATGGATTTTTCCTGATTTTTGTATGGTATACAAACAAATCAATAATTAAAAAAATTGACAGGATTCCATCTCAGAATTTAATACCAATAGGCTATTAAATAGCAAAGGGGTTTGTGCTTCAAGGACTCCAGTTGCCTCAAGCTTGAAAGTCTCCCATTGGTGCTGCTTCCCATGACTGGGTTGGAAAGACAATGTAAGCTGCTTAAACTAAGCTAATCAGGCAATGTATCCTTCTCACATACTGTTCACCCTAAGCAGATGGATGTGGTAATACCTTTTCTGCAGAAGAAAGTGATTTAAAAAAACAGAGGCCTTTTGAGTAAAAAGGAGAGGCTGTGGAATGTGAGAAAGTAGCTCAGACAATGTAATCGTCAACAAACAGAAGTATCAGAGTTTTCTGAAAAACATCAGGAAATTGCCATGGCTCAAAATATACCTGCATTATCTGTATTCAAGTTAGCACCAGCTATACAGAAAACTAGTTTGGTTTTGAGAAAGAATTTTTCTATTGATAAATAGCATCTGGTTTAAGTGAAGTCCTTTGTAATTCAAGCTACCCAACCTATTGACATTGGGTAATGTAATATCTGGTCTATCAATGGTCATCTAAACACAGAGATACTCTGGGATACTACTTATTTAACTATTTGGATCCATCTGGGCTTTTAGCTATTTTCTAAGACAATGATTTTTAAGGGGTTTCATCATATGCCTAAAATGAATTAAGAAAGCAATTATCTCATTGGGCATTATGCATCTAAATACCTTCAAGAATCTGGGCCATTAGTGTTACTGGGGAGATAGGGACATTCTTAACTGAATTACTTTAAATGCTTTTATCCTAAGAAAGGAATGACCTGATAAATCAAGGCCAAAGGAACAGCTTTACTTAGTAAAGTAATATTTGTGTTAATGGCCAACTATGAACCATTTTAGTCTTCTGATCTTGTTTCTAAAAGCTGTATGCATTTTGAAAGACAAGCATCTTAGTTAATTTTAATGGAAACTGCTTTGCAAAAAAAAAACCCCAAACCAGGAAAATATTTAGCAGTATGTGATTTTTTTTCCTTTGTTTATTGGTTATATACATTCCTTTGTAACTAGTCTCTATGGCATACTTTTTGATTATACGACTGTGCTAAGTTAGGACAACAGACTTGTGAGCCCTCCTAACTGGCTGGTGATCCTCTTTCCAAGGAGATTCTTGGTTTAATTAACTGACCTTTAAGGTCATTTGGGATGAAATTTGATTTGTGCAATAAGCCAAAAAGGCAAACAAGCCACAGTGTCCAAAGGCCTCTCTTCTCTTCCCACCCCCATCCCTGGTCAGCTTGGACTGTGTGGAATGTGGAACCCCCATTTGCATCTGTTACCTCCAGAATTTCATTATTGACATAGCAGGCAGAGAAAAGCAATTAAAAATGATCTTGCTGAACAAGGCCTTGTCTAGACTAAATTATCACGCTGTGATCTTAGCATATATTAGCTCCCCCTAGATTTGAGATCACTGGACTAGTGCAGTGGGCAGCTAACCATTTTGCCAGTCTTTATCCCACAAATTAGCCCTGCATACTCCTTCAGTGCCATCCTGGTCCTTTTTCCCTGCCTGATCTGCTACTCTGCTTTCTGTTTCCCACTCTATATTCCCTCCTCGATCTGCTCTTGTGCTTCATTCCCTCTTCTCTGCCCTGTCTGCTGCTCTGCTTTCTGCCCTATCTACCACTTTGCTGCTTGTCCCCTCCCTGATTTGCTATGTGCCATGCACAGAGGCTGCCAATGATACTTGTTCCTTGTGCATCACGGAGTAGTCACCCCTGGACTCGTACATGTTAAAGACACTATGGCTTTTCTACACTGGACTTCTCAATTGTATTTGTTAGCACATGTTGATTAAGCAACACATGCATTATCAGAACACTTTAAATTAGGGCAGAGCAATAGCCAATGCAACTGTACCAGGGCCCATGGCCTAAAGGGGGCACATCCTTCTTGATAGCCTAAGTATATTCAATTTTGCTCACATCCAGTGCTTGAAACACTTTTGGCACTTGTTGTATTGTATATTCATAATGTCCTTTTTAAGCCTAGTTTTCAAGAATGATCATCTATCCACCAGTACAATCCACTTCTGTCTGTGGGACGGCAGCGAGAAGTTTAATGCAGTAGCTGTTGGCTGCACAGCAGGGGGGCTTGAGTGAGGAGTGTGATCCTGCCTCTGACCAGTGGGAGCCAGAGCCAGTTGTCCCTAATTGAGTCCGTGCCAGGGCCAGAAATTATTTTGGAATCCACCTTCATTATACCAACTTCATTATACTAACTTGAGTGGAACTGCAAAGACATAAGTGTTCTCTAGCTGCTTGGATATAATATTAGCCCAGCTGTCAAATTGTTTTCATAGTTTGGATGCAATTGTTACGAAGTTTAATGTAATTCTACTGAAGTCACTTGTGTCAGCAACTGATGAAGAGCTGTACAGAGAAGCAGAAAAGTTAGTGAAACAATGCAACAGGGACTTTGCTGTTGCCTTGCCTGGACAATTACCTGCATTTAAAATAAAATAAAAAAAAATTCTAAGTTACAGTGAAAGATTTGCTTAAATTTTTGATTGGTAATAATAGTACCTTGTCATCAAGCTTTTCTGAAATATGTACAGTGATTTTGTTTTTAATCACCCCAGTAACAATATCAAATGCCGTACACGCCTTCTTGAAACTCAAAATAATTAACAATTATGTGTGTGGCATATGGAACAAGAAAGACTTTCTGTATTAGCAATATTATCTATTGAAAATGAGAGGGCTAAGAAACTTAACTTAGACTAGAGTATTGTTAACTTAGACCAGAGTATTGATGAATTGGCAGAGAAAACAGCACAAAAAGATTAAATTCTAGTAGTAGTCATGAATGGAAAAGAAATTAAATATTATTGTATTCTTTATTTATTTGTACTTACATGTTATTACTGTGTGTGTATTTGTGTATTTTGTGTCATTTTACTGGTGGCCCAAATATTAAGCTTGCACTGGGGGGGCCCGTCATTCCCTAGTTCCACCATTGCTTTAAATTGTATTCTAGTCCAGTCCTCAAAGCAAGTGTAAGTGGCAAAATCAGTTCTAAAATAATGAGAACCTCAGGGCCAAATTCATCATTGCTTGAGTGAAAAGTGGGAATAAACTGACATCAGATCCAAAAGGTAGGCACTTTGCATCTATGTCATACTACTCTTGTTTTGGAACAGCAATACCTCAAGCTGTCCTTCTTTAATACTTGTATTAATTATCAGTTAGCTGGAAGCAACTCTTTGTCCTCATACATCCAAACTTCCAGACTGGGCTTAAAGAGCTGTGTTAAAAAAGAAAAGTTCTTGATTTACTTTGATAACACAGTTAATGTCCTTAGGGTACTTTTTTTTTCAATAGTGTATTTATAGAAATTTAAACCATTTTTTACTGTTCAGAGACCTCTTTCCTGCTTTACATTCACAAAGTGGGTGGAGAGAAATATAAAGTGGATCATGAAAAAGATTCAGAATGAATGAACTAGCATGAATTTACAGGACCCTTATTCTAGTTTAAGTGTAAATGCTCATTAACATATCAAAACGAAAAAAACAATAATAGAAAAAGTCAATAGCAAGGCAAGGCCTTGAAAAAGGCAAACTGCCTTGTGAGTCTGAATAAAAACATTCAATATATCTAGTAAGACTGGTATGTACTGATGAGTCAGTCAAAAGATTAAACTGAAAACATATGAAGTCTATTTTGATGTTCTGAATCTGGTTTTTTCCTAATTGATTTCAATGAGATCGTATACCTAGGCTATATCCAGCGATTTTTAGATAATCTGAAAACAAGAGTTTGATTTATAGGTACAGTGACAAACTTTCAGCTGACAAAATGCCCTTGGGTTTCCATTACCAGCACATCATCAGTGCCAAAAAATACTTTATAACCAAGACCAAGGGCTAAACTGGTTTGAGTTTTAGTTAGTACATTCTTATTTTCTATGTAAACACTGTCCTCTAGTGGTGTAATCATTACAGTTAGAGAACACAGCACAGAGAATTTAAAATTGCAATGCCCTTTTTATTGGGAAAAAATTGGCAAAATAAGTTTAAAAAAATCAAAGTATATATTGATATGCAGATCCATGAAAAACCTGAAGTTTTTTTTATTTATTAAACTATTTATTTTTCCCAGCTAGCTAACTGTAATTTTAATAACTAGTTTTGTTAGCCTAAAATAACATGCAGGGTAGAATAGGAAAACCATGTCAAGACTAAGACTAAGTTTAAGATCTCTGAACTAAAACACAAGCAAAATCCATGCAGCAATCTATTAACCTTCACAAGCAAGAATGGAAAACACATCAACGGTAAAATTCACACATCAATGGTAGAATTCACTCTGGGTGATTAAGATCATTACAACCTCGAGGAAGTTATGCCAGACCTAACCTGGTTGCTGAGTTCTTCAAGTGTTTGAATGCCCAAGAATTTTTGTGAGTATTCAACAGAGTTACTAGGCCTGGGCAGAGGCAGATCCAGGTGGGGTGCACTGATGTGTAGCTAGATTACGATTTTCCCGAACACATTTGGCAGCATGAGTGCAGGAGGAAGCTTGGGAAATGAAAAAATCTACAGTGAGCACATATGCTTTAATGCGCAGTAGTCTATTTTAATGCACATAAAAGCATCACAAAAAAACTCTGGTCACAATAGAAGTACTAGATTTAATGTGCATTACTTAAAACAGATTAATGAATGTGTAGACGTGCCCAGTGATACTCAGCGATCCCTGCAAGAAAACAGTTTGTTCTGGGCACCCTGTGGCAATGTAGAAAAGGAAGAATGTTTGATCCTGTTCTTGTCTTCCTGAACATAAACTAGAGCTGATCAGTTCCTTTAACAAATACAGTTTTTGACAGTGGATTCTTCGGTGAAACATCTCATTATCCACTTCCTGGTTTATCAAGTAACAAAATAAAAAATGTCCTTTCATTGTATATATTAAAATTTAATCAATTTTGTGTGAAAACAAAAAGGAGAGAATAAACAATAGAAATCAAGACCTGAACCAAACTAAATTTCATTTAGTTTTATTTTGTTTGAAAAAAAAATTAACTAGCTCAAACTAAATGAACTAGCTCAAACTAAATGAACAAAATTTTTTTCTAAGGAAATACCAATTTTTGGCTAGTTTTATTGAAAAATTGACATATGGGCCAAATCTTTTTGTGCTTGTACATCATCCGATTCAATATAACTAATTATGTTTATGGGCATTGCCACAATAAAAATATTTAGGCCCAATTTCTAGTGACCATAGGCCGCAACTACATTTGGGAACTAACATTTGCATTTGAGTCTGTGTTAGTTACCATGTACAGACAAGGAAACCTCCTCTCAACCCTGAAAATGGGAAGGAGATGCTGGAACCATAGTTACTCCCTCATCAGGTGTAGGCAGGGCTGGTCACAGGCATGGGTGAACTGGGTGGCTGCCTGCAGCCTGGACAGAAAGGAAGCCCGAAAAAGGTTGGTTTTTTTTTTTCCATTGTCCAATTATTATTATCATTATCTCTGATGAAGGGGGGCCTGATACTAAAAGTCCACCCAGGGCCACAGAGTCTAAGTACGGTGCTGTAAAAACCAAGAGGTAGGTGGGGAAAGAGGCACAGTTAGGCTTGACAGGCTTAGGGTATTCTTTAGAAACTACAGGATATGTAGGGTGTGTTTATGAGAGGGGCTTATGGTAAGGTACTATATAGACTTAGAAATCATCTGAACTCTAAAAAAAGTCAAAATCTCATACCAAAGAGTGGGATGCCCAAGTGCAGGGGGGCTGGACCCATTGATCTTGTAAAGTCCATTCCAGATCTTAACATTTATGAGTCTGTGAATCTTGGAAGAAATAGCATTGCAAGACTACTCAGGCACTTACCTATGAAAGACCTAGAATCTCCTATTTGAAGCTGATTCTCGAAAAGGCACCTGTGTGTTATGTTATGATTTGATTCACCCTGTGTCATATGCGTAAGGTAATTTTGTGAATGATGCAGCCAATTCTGAATTGTCTGGTACATTATTCTTTCTTTGATAATCCTGTCAATGTAGTGAGGACTTAGAACCCAGGGGCACTGTTACCTTTTCAGCTGCACTGTACATCCATCAGGTTTTAACCTTTTTGGTCTTGAAGGTTATTTTCATTTTGACAAGACCTGACAAGTGGGACCTGCCTCATGCTCAGCTTTTGAAAGTTCAGCTTATTCTGGAATGGACAATGGGCTGGGAGCCTGGTTTACAGCTAGTTGCATGCTACTTACATCAGTGCTGCCCAACCTTCCTGCTCCAAACCCAAATGGGGTTGGGGCCAGTCTGCGGGCCAGGTCAAGCATAGTGGGTAACATTCAAGGTTGGTCCACAAGTGTGATGCACCACAATGTGGCCTGGCCCCATGTGGCTGATTTGGAACAGCCCAAGCCCTGCATGCTGGAGTGACCCCTGTCTGCCAGCGTGATCTGGTGTGAAGGGCTATGTTACCCAACCTTCAGGGCTCCCCATATGTCCAGAAATTTGGTGGCAGGGGAGCGGTGACAGCATTAATTCCTGCCGCTTCCAGAGTTCCTTCTAGAGCGATAGCAATGAACACTGATACTGCTCTCCCACCACCAAATTTCTGGACCCGTGGGGAGTCCCACAGGCCAGATGACAAGGTCCCATGTACCATATTTGGCTAGAAATTGGGCACCGTTGACTCAGATGATACATGGAGCAAGGCTGTATCACTGGCCTTAGTCCAAGCTGTAGTTTACAGGTATAGTATCAGAAGTAGAGGAAAGAAACAGGGGCTCTTTGTTAAGATGACCTACTTATGGGTCAAATCAGAGCTGCACAGGCTGGTATACATTCCCCCAAATGAATGGTAAAATATTTGGGATTGATTAAGAGACCTGGGAGAAACAAGAAGTTTATGTGATGTGATTTAGAAGCTACTGTTGGCTACATTAATAGGTACTTTAAACCAAATCCTATTTTACCTTATGTGCCTAAATACAGCCATGTATGTGCCATTTTTGGCACATATGCAAATTTTAGAACCTTTTACCATCTGTAGAGCTATGCTTGCCCTTCTGAGCATGCTCAGAAAGCTCTACCATGTCACATGCTCTCCCATGGAGTAGGTCAGAAGTGGATGCTTAATTGTGTGTAAGCCCCAAAAGAGCGTAGTTGGGAGAAAAAACATGACTAGAAAGTGTCTGGAGGAGGAAAAAATGGAAGGTGGCTTTCCCACTTTTAGCCAAATAACCTAGTCTTTACAACACTTCTACAGCCTTCCACCCCAACCCCCTGAAAGCGGTTTGAAGCTTCATCTCCCACTTCACAACAAAGTAGGTCAACTCTTAGGTCAAGGATAGGTATTACCCAAAATACCCTCCAGTCCTCCTCTTGCAGCTGCCACAGTGAACAGTGTGACTGACTGGAGTGGACATTGCCTGGAGGGGTGGGGGCCACAAATTTTAGTTCTGGCCCCCATGGTTTTTCTACAGCCTGCATTTAATATTCTTTGGACACAACGTATAGACTGCAGAGGAACAGCTTCTGTCTACTGGGGACAGAAACAAAGACTAGAACCCAGACTGGAAACCTGTAAGCGTATCTGTCTCTGCCTTTATTTTCTCTTTGCTAAAAACCTAATTCTTTCAGCCTTTTCTCATAGTTTAGGGTTTCTACACCTCTTAACATTGCTCTGCTTTAGACTCATTCCAGCTTGTTTACATCTTTCTTAGAGTGGAGGGCCAGAACGGGCAGAATACTTCAGCTCAGTCCTTCGAATCAAAACCTCGAGCAGAATAAAGCCGCACCCCTTCAGAGGCGCCGCTCTGCCCTGGCGCCGCTTCTCTGTGATGTACGTGCTCCTCCCCCCCAGCCGCGCGGGGTGATGACGCCATCAGGGCACGTAGCAGAGAGCTGCTGCGCGGCCGCTCGGGAAGCGGTGATGTCGCCGCCGCTCTTCAGCCTGCCCGAGGCGCGGCTGCGCTTCACGGTGAGCCTGGCGGCCGTGCGGAGCCCCCTCCTCCCCTGCCCTGCGGACTGCCGCGAGCGGAGCCAACCGGATGCGGTCCGCCGCTCTCCGACAGGCGCCTCCCCGCCACGAGGGCCGTGCCCCCCCTCCGCCCACTGTGCCCGAGTGGTACCACCCCCCCGGCCTGAGGGGAATGTTCCACCCTGTGCCTGAGCAGTACCCTCCACCTGCTGCCAGTCTGTCAGGGGGACTCATTGTGGGGCGGTCAGCCAGGGACACTGGTGAGTGATGGGTCCATTGTAGCCAAGGGCACTGCCTGCGCAGAGCTCAGAGCTGTGGCAGTCAGCGCTCCCAGCTGCAAGATTTCCAGACCCTTGGAGAGCCCCTGGGGCCTGCGGTGCAGCTCCACGGGCTAGGGTGAAGCCCCAGCTCTCAGTGCACCCTGCTCATGGGCTGAAACATCTGCTCCTGCCTCAACAGGCTCTCAGGCAACACAGGCTGTTGGCCTGACACATCTTATGTCCTCTGCTTCCCCACTTGGCTTCTGAGAGTAGGTAGGGAGAGGCCAGAAGCATGGTGCTGGGTGGCCTGGGTGCAGAGCCCCCCAGGGTTGGCTGGCATGCATGTACTTGCACAAGCGTCTGCAGCCTCACTGATATCCATTCATAACCCGGTGCCATTGAAGTGAAGTCAACGCCTGCCTGGGCCTCTTAGGTCCGTTAGGTTCCCTTTGTAAACTGTGCTGAAAGGAATGTGTACCTGCTGCTGGAAAGCAGCTTCAAACGTTGCCTTTTGTCAACGTAGCAGAACTTTGCCTTTGGTGGGCCAGGCTCTTACCTAGGACAGCTGTAATAATGTCTGGGCCCCTGAACCCAAAGGGCCATGCTTAAAATACAGGTCACAGCATGTAGAAGGCTGTTCCCTGCTGATGTAGCAGATGGTTCACCCCATTGCACAAATATGTTGCTGAGAATTGAAATACGGGCTGGAGAAGAGAAGACTGAGAAGGGATTTAATAACAGTCTTCAACTACCTGAAGCGGAGTTCAAAAGAGGATGGAGCTAGGCTGTTCTCAGTGGTGGCAGATGACAGAACAAGGAGCAATGGTCTCCAGTTGCAAGAAAGAAAATTTAGGTTAGATATTAGGAAAAGCTTTCTCATTAGGAGAAAGCACTGGAATGAGTTAGCCAGAGAGACTGTGGACTTTCTGTTCTTGGAGGTTTTAAAGACCTGGGTTGTCAAAGCCTTGGCTGGGATAATCTAGTTGGGAATGGTCCCGCTTTGAGCAGGAAGTCAGGCTAAGTGACTTCCTGAGGTCCTTTCCAACCCTAATTTTCTATGATGCTATAAAGAAGAAGGAAAACACCTTTCCAGTCTTGCTGCAGGAAGCAGAATGTGGGCCAATGGCTTGAAGTTGAAGCAAAGTTAAGTTTAGATTGGATGTTAGGAAAAATTTCTTTACTGTTAGAACTGTGAGACAGTGGAATAGGCTGCCCAAGGAAGTTGTAAACTTTCTATCCGTGGAGGTGTTCAAGAGGTTGGGCAAGTATTGGTAAGGGATGATCAATGCCTATGCTCTGCTGTGGGTATTTCCTACATTTTTGGGCTTTCCTGGTTGCCAGGTGAGGCCAGGAAGGCATTTTTTCCCTCCTGCTGCTGCATTTTATGAAAAGAGAGGGGTTGCTTTTCTTAGAAGCATTGGAGTTGGCTGTAGTCAAGGCTGGGGATTTTAACTGGAGAACGCCAGTTTTCCTGCTGGGACATAAACCTAGAGGTTTTTGGCTAAAGGGTTTTGCCCCTCTGCTCAGGATCAGACTAAATGCCATATTAGGGGTCAGAAAGGAATTTACCCCATGGTCAGATTGATACAGGCTGAGGGTATTTGCCTTCCACTGTAGTAGGGGGTGTAGCCCTCTTTCTTGGATCTCAGGTGTATTTTAACAACTTTAGCTGTAGCAGGACATTGTCCACTGTGGTTTCCCTGCTTTACTTGTGGCAGGTTAGGGTGTTATGTGCTTGGGTTTGACTCCAGTTTCGCTAATAGTTTAGACAATGGATTAGTGTAGGGTGGTTTGGATAGGGATGATCCTGCTTCAGGCAGGGAGTTGGACTAGATGACCTCTGGAGGTCCCTTCCAGCCCTACTTCTCTATGAATCTGTGAAATGATCTGTGTAAGTCAGTGCATGTTCATGTACCAGGTCTGTTACATGTGAGTTGATATCTGCTATCTGTCACTAAGAAGTGGCCTCTCAGACTAGCTTGTGCTTGCCTCCTGGCTCTGTAGTGGGACTTACTTGCAACTTTTGTCACTTGTTTCTAGAACTCAACCCGAGATGCTCTACATAACAAAACTCTCAAACCTTTATTGAATGCTTTCAACCAAATTCCTGGGAGGTAAGGAGCTACTATATTACTCTGAAAAGTCTATGTTTAATTTTTATCGATGCTGAACTGTTGATCAATACAGACCATAACTTTTTTTCCATTTCTAGTGAAAGTGAAAAGAAATGTACCCTGGATCAAGCTTTCAGAGTTGTTGTAGAAGAGGAAATTGTAAGTACCTCATGTCACCGCAGTTGTCCCTTGATTAAAATTGAAATTATACTGTACATAATCCATTATATGCAACAGCTTATCATTTGAGTAGGCCATATTGATTACAAAGTAAAACATAGGAACTACTAAGAAATGAGATGTGGAATAGGGCAGGCAAGTCAAAGATCTGGCCCATGGACTCCTGGAATTCAGTGGCAGGTCCTGCTGCCTAAATTGGGCATCAGAGCCCAATGTTAGTAGCAAAGAGGCAAGGGACAGGTGCATTAATTCCTGTGACTCAGGCATCCATTGTGGTAGTAGCCTAATAAGGCAGGGGTGACTGGGGCACCAGCCTAAGGCGCGGACCATTGGTGGTGGGAGAGAGGAGGTAGTGCACATAAAATAGCGGCAGCTGCCCTTCCAGCCACTGACACTGGCCCATGCACTGCTGCAGCTCAGGGTGTTCAAGCATCCAGTTGTGATTCTACAGGGTGGTTAACATCACTGCCTCTTGCCCTACTACTGGTGTAGCCCTGTGGTATGAATCTGGACCACGGAGTTTGACACCTCTGGGCTAGGATATATACCTTTGGTTGTGTGCATGAAACTCCCCCTGGGGCAAATATAAGCAGATGTCCAGTTAGTTAGCCAAGAAACATTTCACAAGTGATTTTTTTTTGTGGTCACATAGTAACATTTTAAAATTTCTTGTAGTGGTTGTTTAGAGCAATTTTAAAACCTGCTGTACTTTAAGTGTTGGTTGTAAATCTGTGTGCTGAATAGTGAATAGCTATGCATTCTCAAGTTTTGTACAGGACCAACAATAACTGCTAAAAGAATATTTTATAAAGTAAAAGAAGACTGAAAGCAGTAACTTAGAACAAAGAATGCTTTGCCTCATAGTATAAACTGAAGATTTTGTTCTGCACTCTGAAAAGAAAACAGAAGGAATTGGATTGTACATTTTTTAAAATTGCTTTTTAATCTTACTTTAAAAGAGTATCACTATTTTTAACATGTAACAAACAAATCACTAAATGTTGATATTTCTATGGTGGAGCATGTGTACTGCTTAATTGCAGAAAGAAACACTATGTGGCAGTTTATGAAAGGAATCAAATAACATTTGCAATAGAAATCGCGAAGAAATGTAGACACAATGTAATTATTCATGATAGAACATTAATACCCAAAGGCAAACAAAATTTATCCATGCAAAATATCTTTAATACGGTGCAACATCTTTAATACGGAAAAGCAGTTAAGATACAAGTTTTTACATTGAATTTTTTGCTGAGGAATGTTACTTCTAGACAGGGTATATTTGATTTAAATCAAATAGATTTACATCATGATTTAACTCACAATTTAAATCACTGGTCAGGAAGCCTTGATTTAATCATTGTTTTCTACAAAAAGTGCATTCTTATTGGTAGATTTTCCCTTCTATCATACCATTCCCTCACTAGATCTCAAATCAGTGAAGAGGCTATACTCAGAAACTTATCCCTCAAGACTTCTGGAATATTCTTCTCAAAATGTAGACCGGGTTCTTTGGGTAAATCCAGTATCTTTTATTAGACCACTAAAATAATAAAAGATATCGGATTTACCCAAAGAACCTTGTCTGACTACGTCCTTAGACAAACATGGTGACAACCAACACCCCAGCTCAAAATATTTCTCTTTTTGTTTCTACTGCCCCTCCCTTCTTGCATTTATCTCCAGACTTCTCCTCCTTTCCCAGATCTACTCCACCCTTAACAATCCTCTTTTCATTTAACTTCTTGAAACTTTGAACTTTCAGAGAGAGGTAAGGGCTTGACTCTGTACACAAACTTGTAAAGAGACAAGAGGGCTGGCTGATGGCTAGGTAATTAGGTCTGTTATCTCTCATCTCCACATACTGCTGTTAACAAGGATGTTATCTCCAGACACAGAAATCCACAGTTTGAGAAATGAAACTGAGCATCACAGAGATGCTTAGTGGGCTCTTCTAGACCAGTGGTTCTCAAATTTTTTTTCGTGGAACACTTGAAAATTGCTGAGGGTCTCGGTGGACCACTTAAACATTTTTTTCCCTACGAATCAAAGCACACAACTCATAATTTAATATCAGTTGTCTTACCTTACAAGTACAGATATTCTCGATTGTTCCGCAACCTTTCTGCGTACCACCTGAATGGAGCTCGCAGACCAGTGGTGGTCCACGGACCACTGTTTGAGAACCTCTGGTCTAGACTGAGCACTGAGTACCATTGGGTAAAGTGGTTTTCTTCAGTCTTTACTAATCCATAGAGGGGCCTCTGGGAACCCCATAAGATTGGGCCCCTAATATAGTTCATGACCTGTTGTGACCTATTTATAAAACTTTTCTAAATACGTTACATAAATATATTGTCTCAAATAGTATATAATTGGAAGCTATACTCCCTATTCCATGATTATATCTTTGAGCTTTAACATATCTTAAATTGAAACTATTTTTATGTAGGCTTATTTTTTAACAGCACCTAAAAAAACCAAAAACCAATTAAATAAAAAAAAATCTGAATTAAATAAAAAAAATCGTTGATTTTTATCTACCCTACTTCTAGAACACTTACAGATGGGGAGGTTAATGTTTCATAGTAGGTAGGGTCGGAAGGGACTTAAGTAGATCATCAAGTCCAACCCCCTGCCATGGGCAGGAAAGGATGCTTTGGTCAAACAACCCAGCTAAGTGATTATCCAGCCTCTTTTTGAAGACCCCCAGGGTAAGAGCGAGCACCATTTCCCTTGGAAGTAGGTTCCAGATCCTAGCCGCCCTGACTGATGTCTAGCCTGAATCTACTTTCAGTCAACTTCTGGCCATTATTCCTCGCTACTCTTGGTAGTGCTCAGGGAAACGGGGACTCTCCCATAGCCCGCTGGTCCCCCTTGGCCAGTTTGTAGACGGCCACCAGATCCCCCCTCAGCCTTCTCTTGTGGAGGCTGAACAGGTTCAGGTCCCATAGCCTCCACTCGTAGGGCCTGCCTTGCTGCCCCCTGATCATGCGATGGCCCTCCTCTGGACCCTCTCCATGTTGTCCACATCCCTCCTGAAGTGTGAAGCCCAGAACTGGACGCAGTACTCCAACTGCAGCCTGACCAATGTCGCATAGAGGGGGAGGATGGATCTGTACTTCTAACAAGGTTTGAATTTTTGTAGTAAGACTTTCTTGTTTACTAAATATAATGACAATATATTGACATTTGGATTCAATATAGTAAACAAAGTTCCACTCTCTCATTTGTTTAGGTAAACAAGGCTCTATGTGAAAATCTCTTGGCTGTCATTTCTCTTTCTATCAGTGGAGTCACAGAAGGTGAGCAGTATCTCAGAGCAGGTTGTTGTATACAGATTTGATTTTTATTACCATGTTGTTGTCTTCCTCAAATATCTACAACATTCAGCTCCCTCAAGTGCCTGACTTGGGTCAAAGAGTTGTGTGAACTTTGTATAGGTGAGGAGGGAAGTATAACTGCTGTTCCAATAACAAGGAAGCTTTTGCATGGAGCAGCTAATTGTGTTCTTTAAATTTGTAGCTTCTATATATTTTAGGGGGTTTTTTTTCAAGATACAGTGGGAGTCTGAATTCATTTCAGTGTTTCTCTCCTTAATAATAGCAACAGTTAATTACTGATATTTTTCATGCATGGATTTCTAAGCTTTTTACACAGATGCATGTCATTATTTTTGTTTTATAGATGAGAAAAGTGAGAGAGTTTAAGTAACTTCTCTGGGGTCGCATAAAGAGTCTTGTGCAGAGCCAGGAATAAAAGCCAGTCTCCTAACTATCTATGTTGGTCAGCCAATAGCAGTGCAGTGACTGACCTGCTAGGAAACAGTTGGCTTTCATAATGTTTGAGCCTCTGGCATTGAGGATATCTTAGAATTTATAAATGTGGCTCAAGGGTTGATTTATATGGAACTATTTGAAAAATGATCAATTTGAATTGGAAAAGAAGTACATCACTTAAGTGTAGTGTTGTTAAATATTGGCATTGCCAATTTGTTTTCTAGTAGGTGGGGGAATTCTTATGCCCATCTGGGTAATCTTGTAGGATGATGGACCCCACAATTTTTCCTTTTGTCCTCTGTAGAAAGCTGGCCAATATATGTAGTTCTAAGTAACTCGTATTTAAAAAAAATCCCAACCTCAATCATTTTGGGGGCCTGCTGAGCTTTGATAACTTATTGCTTCTCATTATGGGTACTTCTGTATTGTCTGTGTGCTAAGTATTGTGCATGCTTACATTGTAATTTTTTTTTAAACTCTTCTTGGATGATGCATGGAAGTTGGATGGGTAGTACAATTAGGTTAGTAATTCTGATTATATTCCCCACTCCTTAAAGGTATATGCACCGCTTCAACTCCTTTTGTGCTCCTGGGAGATGTTCTGGATTGCCTTCCTTTGGATCAGTGTGACAAAATCTTCACTTTTGTGGAGAAAAATGTTACCACATGGAAATCAGTAAGTATTTTCTCCAAGGTGCCTCATGCCAAAGATTGTAGTTGTAGAAGTGATTTACCAAAATAATGGGCCTTTGTCCTTTTGTTAAAAGAGTGATACCATATTTCAGTCCTTGCACAGGGGCTGAGCCTGGGGGGTGGGGAGAAAGGAGGAGCGGCAAGGCAGGTACAAGCCTGCACTTACTTTCACAACACTGGGCAGTGAGGAAGAGGAAGGAGCAGAACTGGCCAGGTAGAAATGGGCATGTGCTTACCTTCTCATTCCCTGTGGCCACCTTCAAAGGCTCTCAGAGGCACCCTGGTCAAGAATCACTGGTCTAGTGTCTGAACAAGGCTTGCTTCTTTCATTTGTTTTCAACCAATTCATTTGTCTTTTTACTACCAGATTTTCAAAGGCAGCTGATGCTGTTCCCAGTCATAGGCACTTTTCTTAACGTTACATGCATGCAGAAAACATGCACAGGGGAAAAATAAAAATTGGGTGCTTAGAAATAATTTTTTCCCTTTTTTTTGTGGTGCCTGTTTCTTAAATAAGTGAAATTCAATTTAGAGCAGTATTTCTTGACCAGGGTGCTGCAAGATGTTTTTAAGGGTGCTGCAGGTGTGCCATGCAGTATGGTTAGGTATGCAGGCAGTCATGAATCACAAGGTAAACTCAGAGATTTCAAATCCAAAGTGTCAGAAACATTTTGACTTGTTATGGTTTGAGTTCTTTACAATGGAAGGTTTGCTCTAATATTTTTTATAGTCAAAAAGTAAGTGAAAGCTAAGAGCTGGCATTTTTGGAGGAGTGCTTTGGGTCTGAAAAGGTTGAGAACTACTGATTTATAGGGTTAACCAGGGGAAGGAGCCAGGAGCAATTATTATTTGTATAATTTGCAGTATGGTCTCCTCCTTGTGATAGTACTGTGTTTGTTCTGTTTCAGAGTACATTTTATTCAGCTGGAAAGAATTACTTGCTACGAATGTGCAATGGTGAGTATGGGTTCTCCACCAAGACAGAGAGTGAGCAAAAAAGCTACGACTCAGGTAATCAAAACTAGAGTCTGATGCAGCAAGACATTAGAATGTGTTCAGGAATAAAGTAAAGTATTGAATCATGTTAAAAATACTGTAATAAGTTGTTAGTTGTTTTACTGAATAAAATACATTTATTTATGAACAAAACATTATAATATCAATAAGTAGGATGATTTGGATCTCAGTTAAACTGCTTATCTAATCTGAGGTCAGTTCTCAACAGAGGTCATAGTTCTCAACTGTGATTACTTATTTGGTGCCAAACTTCAGTAATCCATACCTGAAGAATCTGGCCTTAGAGTTAGCAGACATTTGTGTACTTTGCTGTTTAATGGATGTTTAAGCAGAGTTTTAATGTCTGAGTTTTAAATGGATAAATGGAAATTTTCCTATAATTTTCAGGGAAGAGGGGTATACTAGAAAGATGTTGAGGTCTTAAATAGTTCTCAGAAATGTTGCTAGGGGCTGTATTAGAAGCAATGGCTGGATAGGATTTTCCTGTACTGGTTAAGTAGAACACGTAGAAATGCATTGATAGTCTGAAGGAAGAAAGATCATTTAAGTGAGCAACATTTGAACTTTCAGTTATTTCAGCATGTCGCATTAAAAGGGATGCAGGCCTGACCCATTTGGCCTCCATAAAATTGTGCTTGTGCAAAGTGGGTGAGAAGCAGGATAGTAATAGTCCACGTGATAGCAGCATAAATCACCTTTAATGTTCTCTCATTTTTTACATTACGTAGATCTTCTAAGAAGATTATCTAAATCACAGAACACAGTCTTCTGTGGAAGAATACAGCTGTTCCTGGCTAGGTTGTTTCCTCTTTCAGAGAAGTCAGGTGAGATTTTGTGTATTTCTTCACATGAGAAGAAGAATTAAGAGAGGTTAAATATACCTCAGTCTCTCATAAATGGGTTTTAAACTAAATCCAGTTTAACCAAAAGTGTGTTTCTAGCTCTACCCTAATTGATATGCATCTAATATAGAATTTATAAATGGGTTTTATTTGTTATAAATTAAACTAGAAACTGTTACTTACTGGATGTAGGCAATAATTAGCTACTGGTTGTAAGTAATAATCACTATCTGGCTTCATAAAGTTCTTAATATTGGAAAGTGAGCTACAATTTCTTTAAAAATGTTTTTTTTCTTAATAGGGCTTAATTTACAAAGTCAGTTTAATCTGGAGAATGTTACAGTTTTCAATACCAATGAACAGGAGAGCACTCTGGGACAGAAAGTAAGAATGGCTACATTTCTTTTGACTATTTTTATGGGAAACAGTTTTATAAACCTAGAGAAGTGTTTACACAAAAAAACCCCACTATCACATTTAAAATATTCAAAATTCAGGGTACAGCTCATCCATAAAGCAGCTTTTTGGTCTAAAAATTGGCTTGTTTTTCAGCTGTATTATCGTCTTCCATTAAAGCTAGGCTAAGATGTGAAATTTTTTAAATAAATGTCTTAAATTGCAAATTAGTTTTCAGCACCATCTCTTTACTCCTAACAAGATTTTCCTAGTTTGTAGTGAAACTGGCTAGTACCAGTGAACAACTGTGCTCTTACTTACCTTTGTAAAGCCAGTTTGCCCATGCAGTTCATTGTAGGATCAAAGCCATGAATATCTGTATGTCTTCCTATTGCTATGCAGATGCAGTATGGTTTGTGAGAGAGAATCAGCAGTGCAGGATGCAGTAATTTAGACAGATTTTTTTGTCATTGTCCTAAACTTGCTGATGTAAGACGCAAGTATTACTTAAAAGACAAGTTACAGATGCCATATGTCTTATAGAAGTAAAGAATCCAAAGCCATACTTTGGTGAATTATTTTCTTCAGTATCCTTTTGTGGCTCTTACCCTTACATCTCTGCACACTGGTGCACATATATGGTGTGCTAGATAGGCTGACTTTGTCAGAGCGGCCAGGATCTGGAACCAGCTTCCAAGGAAAGTGGTGCTGGCTCCTACCTTAGGGGTTTGTAAAAGAAGGCTAGATAACTACCTAGTTGGGGTCATATGAGCCCAGTATTCATTCCTGCCCAGGGCAGGGGGTCGAACTTGATGATCTGCTCAGGTCCCCTCCAACCCAACATTTATGAATCTATGAATTGAGGAAAATGTAAAACAGTTTTCAGAGCATATGTTGGGCTAAGTACTCCCCAGGGAATTATGTGCAGAAAAACTCACCATTATGCTAAATTAATTATTAGTATTATTTTACAAATTAAACTAGGTATAACACTATTTGAACTTAAAAAAAATGCAGGTACTTTGTGTAGCTAGGGGGGGATGTGTGTGTGGGGTGGGGGGTTTGTGGACAGGTGTAGGGCTTGTTGTGGGGGTGCTACCACACATTTCCCCCCCCTGCCATGGTGCATGGTCCCCACTGCTGACAACTCAGCAGCAGCAGATGGTGGACTCTGGGGTGCTCCTGGCCATGGCAGGCAGAGCTCCCAGGTGCACAAGCCTCTGATAGAGTCCCAGGGCCTGCACATTCTGGCACAGATTCAGCCTGGCCTGCTGGCATGTACCTTCAGATCAGACTGGGCTGGCTCTGTACTGGCACATGGGGCTCATGGCACTGCAGGTAGGAGCTGTGTACCATAGGGCTGGGCAGGTTCTGTGCCTCCATGTGCAGCTTCCCACTGGAGTACTGGAAGCCCTACGTAGAAGTACAGAGCCAGCTGGCCTGGTTCAATGGCGTGTGGACTGGGAGCCACGTGCCATTGTGCTGGGTGAGCTCCACGCCTCCACATGAGGCTTCCAGCACTCGAGCAGGAAGCTGCATGTGGAGACAAGCAGGAGCTGTCCCAGCCCAATGGAGCACGACTCTTGCTTGCCTCCACGTGCAGCTTCCTGATGGAATGCTGGAAGCCCCATGTGGAGGCACTGAGCCAGCCAGCCTGGCCTGATGGTGCGCAGCCTATACCCACCTACAAACCCCATGCCCACCTCCCGACTTCACGGAGTTGTCCAGTCATGTGCCTCTATACCTACACATCATGGAAGTGGAGGTGCAGAGCCTGCTGAAGTTCTCCTGACCTCTTTTGTCCTTCCTGAATGAGTAGGTCTGTCTGTATTGTTTCCTTACTGGAAGAATGTTAATGGGGCCTTACACTGCAAGATTTTATATAATTTTCATGCTTGTTTAAAACTTGCATTGCAGAACTTAGTACTCTATCCTTTAACAGCCCTTTAAGTAGTTAGTTTACAAAGATTTTTCAAAAGCGTTTATGGTTATCATGAATACTGAAAGTGTAGGAAACTAGAACTGTGAATGACCTGCAGTTGAAAATACAGAGGCTCCATGCACATTTTAAATGTACTCTTTTTGTTCCTGTAGCACACAGAGGAGAAAGAGGAAGGACTGGAAGTCGAAGAAGGTGAAATGGGTGATGATGAAGCTCCTACAAGTTGGTGAGCACTTAAAGGTTTAGTTTAACTGTCAAAACTGTTATAAAGTGAAAATTTTCAGTAGTGTTAGCTGCATGAAAATTCCTGCAGTGTTAACGTAAACTTTGTTGATTTAAGAGCATTGCATGCTGGAGTCAGAATTCTTCTGTATTCAGAAAATTGTCAACTATTACCTTAAAACATTACTGCCATCAAACAAGCAAAGAAAAGAAAGGGTGTTAACAAAAATACTGTAATAAGAAGTTGCTAGTGGTAGTATTAAATAAAAGACTACATGATAGAATTATTTGGATCCCAATTGAACAGTCTATCTCATCTATGATACTGTAGTATTTAGGCTGTAGTTCTCAGGTGCGATTACTTATTTGAATCATTAATCCACATATGTAGATTTTGGCTTTAGCGTTTATCATGTGCTCAGCTCAGTTAATTTAGTTGAAGACTTGTATTTTATCTAATGTTATTAAATTCAATTGAACAACATATATCTTATGTCAAAATATCAAAAGAACGCTAAAAGGAGTGCAAAAATGATACATTACAAACTATTTAATCTTTAACTAACTGCTTATCAGCATCTGAATGGCAGCTGACTGCAATGAGATTTGAAAGTCACTCACTTAAATTGATTTGAGCAATTGCATTTGTTCTCAGTCAACAAAAGCTCCTGTTTAATAGGAAAAAACTAGTTCTCTTTGTGTGGGATTTTTTCCCCCGATTATCTACATCCCATAGATTTGTGGCTGCACTTGACTAAAATGGAAGGATGAAACCAGTGCACTGAATGCAATGTGCTTTTTACTTATGGACATTTGTGTCAATATTTATACAGTAAACTTATGCTCAGGTTATTAGGGAAATTCTTAGTTTAACTAGTTTGATCAGAAATGTGCTGTTAAGTACTGTCTAAATGTTGGCCACAGGGGGGTATCCTTTAATTATCTTGTTCTGTTCTTTGAGATGTGGTTACACAAATAAGTTGTTGCTAGTAGTATTACTGAATAAGAGAGGTGACTGAATTAGAATGCAGTAAATGTAGGGATGTAGTAGTAGTCATTACAGTGTGAAAGGGAATGCACCAGGATTCTGTTATATGGATCTTCGGTAGGGGTGCACCAATAAAGTTTTTTTGGACTGATACCTATGGCCGAATATTAATGAACCATATCGGCAGATGCTGATCCGATTGCTGATATGCAGCTTGGAAAGCAGCATCCAGCCAGCAAGTCTGTTGCAGGGAAGGGGCATGGTGGTGGTGGGGGGGGGAAGACTGGGGGAGCAGATCGAAGCCCCGCAGCGAGAGAGTGGGGCAGGGGCAGGACTGCACACGTGTGACAGGGCACAGGATGGAGCTACAAGTGGCTCATCTGGGGCATAGAGGAGGGGTGCGGCTTCCAATGCTGCGCACAACCCCAGGGGAGCCATGGGCGGGGAATGCGCCTCCCGGATCTGCACGCAGGGCGAGGACAGGCTGCCACTGCAGGCTGGGGCTTGGAGCAGTGCTGGGCTCTTCCTGGCAGCAGGGTTGGGCTGGGGCTGTGCTCAGGGCGGGAGTGGCAGTGCTAGGAAGGGAGATTCAGCAGGGGGCTATGGTGAATTTTGGGGTGGCTTTAGCCCACTCTGTAGTGCCCCCCCTCCCTGCACTGCTGCCACCTCCCAGAGTGCAGCCCTTGCCCAGTGCCCCCACCGGGAAAAGCCCAGTGCTGTTACCAGCCCCAGCCTGCAATGGCAGCCTGCCCTTACCCTGTGCACAGATCTGGGGGGCATGTGCCTCCCCTGGGGGTACACACAGTGGCAGGAGCCACCTGCACCCCCTGGACAAGCCGCTTGTGGCTCCATCCCATGACCCACCCCAGCTGTGCAGCCCCTGCCTCTGCCTCAGTCCCACTCTCCTAAGCATGGAGGCCTGAATCCGCACCCCCCCACACTCCTTCCCCACAACAGACCTCCTGGTTGGATGCTGCTCTCCATGCTGCCAGGCTGCATTCCTGGCCGTGTGAATGCTGCGGCTGCGTCCATGCACTTGCCATTTATTGGCAACATTATCGGCCACATCAGCCAAAAAAAGCTGATTTGCCAATAAGGTCAGTTTTCCTTTTATTAGTGTCAATACAATATGGACCAATGTATCAGTGCACCTCTAATCTCGGGTCAGATCAGCTAAATGTTAAATAGATGCAGATGAGCAAATAATCTATTGAAATACACAAATAGCTGGGATGACATATACCAAGATTGCTTTCCTTGTGAACTTTGTCTCGGTTGTCTAGTTGGCAAAATGGGTTTGCAGCATTTATGTTTTCTTTCAAGTGGCTATTTTCTAGTAGTAGCATAATCATATTTAAAAATGTCTCTCATTTTCCCCTGGCAAAGTTCATCTCATCTGCTTTGTTCTCACCATTTAACCGTAAGGCTGGTAGAGAATCCACATCTACAGATTTTGTGTCCGAGGCGCCGCCCCCCCTCCCCCCCCCAATATACTGTGATTAACACAGTAACATGTAATTACACCATAAATAATGACCCTGCTAGACTTTCAAGTTAATTTATAGCATGATAATAAACCAGATCAGCCACATAATTATTCTACATCTGCATAACTTCTTTTGGGCTTATTAATATCTCACCTCTAATTGAACGTGTGGCATGTCAGGGCTGAGCCATGATAGGTCCCAGTGCTCAGCTGAGTGTCAGGATCTGGCATGGGACAGCCCCAGGTTCTGGGACACAACTGCACCTACCCCATCAATAGGTTGGAGCTGGAGGCAGGGAGAGGTAAGTGCCATGTGGCCAGCATCAGGACGTATCTCTGTGATATCACATTCACTGTGACCCGGACTTTTAAAAAGTGGACATGCAGCTAGGCTTCAGATAGGTTTTTTCCAGGTCCAGGTACACAGGGACCCTGGGATTTGAAAGAGGCTCCTTCATTTGTGGTCTTCATGTATGGAGACTTTTATAAACTGCATGTACATCCCAGTTGCACATGTGGTTTCCTGACAGCCCTGGTGCATGGGAACCCTGGATTGGGAGAAGCTCATTGATCCTGGGGTTTTCATGAACTGGAGACATTATAAAACTGCTTGCACAGCCCAGCTATAAAGGCAGTTTTTACAGGTCCCAACATGCTGGGACTCCGGAATTAGGATGAAGCTCCTTATCCTGGAGTCCTAGTATTCCAGGACCTTTAAAACCTATGTCTGCAGCCCTGCCTGGCTGCACATGTGTTTATTAGACATTGCAATGTTCCAAGAACCCAGGCTCAGGGAGAGGCTCCTTGATCCTGGGCTCCTGGTGCACCGGTACCCTGGGATCAGGAAGTAGTTCCCCAGTCCTAGGATCCTCTAGAGTCATAGAGAAGTAGGGTTGGAAGGGACCTGCAGAGGTTTAGCGCTTAACTGAAAAAGGCAAATTCTAGTATTTGCAGAGTAATTACTAGCTCCAAAGTCTGTATTCAAATCCAGTTTCTAGTCTCCTGTTTCTCTAGCCATTGTAAAATACAAGCACTGCCAGAATGCATCTCAGCCTGTTTAAATGGGGGTTTCCTGGAGGAGGAAAAAGATGCATATTGCTTTCAGACATCCATAGCCTGGCTACAGAGCATTATGATATGCTTTGAGAGGAAGCTGCCTCCCTCCTCGTTCCTTGGGGTACTGTTGAAATTGTGTGTTAGGGGTGCGCAAAGCTTCAGTCCGTGATTTGATTTGGAGAAGATTCAGCCCAATTCGGAGGCCGAATCACCAAATTGAATCGGGAGAAGAAAAAAACCCTCTTAATTCGGAAAAGATTTGGAGATTCCGAAGGCAGTCTTTCAGGGGAACAGAAACTGAGAAGAAGAAGGGAAAGCAGGAGGGAAAGACTGACGTTTCTAGCTGGTCAGTGACTGATCTTTCCCTCTGGGGGAGGGATGTAAAAACAGCATATAAGACTTTCTGCAGGCTTTCTTGGCATTTTGTGAGCTGTTTCTGCCTGCACAACAGCGTCTGAAAGACACTGGCCTGGCTTGGCTTCCTACCTAGTCAGTCTCTTGCTACTTTGTGTTCTTGGAAACGATTGGATATAGCTTGCTAACTAGAATCCTTCTACTTATCCCTATCCAATCCATTTCTTTCAATTTATATTTGTTCTTGTTTTTTTCCCTCAACACTTCAAAAAAAAACAAACAACCTGTGTTTTCCCTGGCAGTGTGATCCATCACTTCAGGGAAGCACGCACGCATGCACGCACGCACACACACCATAGAAGAAGTAATCAGATATTATTAAAACACAGAAGAAGTCAGGCAGTCATAGAAGAAGAAGAGATTATATGTAGTTATTAATATTATTAGTTATAGTTACATACAAATTAAAGACAACATGGAAGTCAGATAGAGATTCAGATTAACACAACACAGAAGTCAGAGAGTCAAAGAAGAAGAGATATCACACACCCAACAGTAAACACAACACAGAAGTCAGACACAGTCATACATCAGAGAAGAAGATGACGACGTATATTGTTAGTTAGTTAAACACATTTTCCAGCGCAGTAAAGATTAATATGAAGTATGCCAGAAAGGCAGGTGCCAGGTCTGGCAGGGGAGGGAAAGGGGCTAGAGGGGGTAGGGAGAGAACTAGAGCTGCAGGTTC
>NW_017728886.1:186810479-186812166 GCF_001723895.1 Crocodylus porosus
CCCCCAACATAGATGTATCCTCTTTCCTGGCAGACATGAGTCTTCTGCTGCCAGTGGAAGCAAGGATGTGAGAGCAGTACCTGTCCCTGCACCTGCACCATCTCCCCTAACTCCAGAAATAGGCACCAGAAGCAAAGTGACAGTCTCCTCCACCCCAATTTCATCTCCCAGCATGAGCCTCCCACTGCCAGAGGAGGAGCTGGATCTGAAACCAGGGACTTCAGCACCCTAGTTAAAGAAATGCTGGGGACCAAGGTGGAGTCTGAGTTTGTGCTCTTTACCCCTCAAAGTTTCCTTAAACCCAAGTCTCCTCGTCAGGAAGGCACCTCAGAAGAGGTTGTAGACGCAAGTGGCTCAGCTGAGTCAACTCCTCTTGCTGTTATGCCTCTGCCTGCTGAGGAGGGGGATAAGGCAGGATCCACCCTCAACCCAGAAGTGGGGGAGTAGTGTAGTGTGGGATCATTTTGAGGTGGTAGTTGATCCCAGGTATGCTATCTGCCAGCACTGCCTAAGGCAGATCAGCTAGGGCAAGCACGGGGGATAGGGGGATGTAGCAGGTAAAAGTGGAGAGGTACCTGGGGAGTCAGATGTCCAGCAGGTACTAGTGCATTTTAAATCCAATGTCTATATTTAGTGCATGAGTTTCTGTACCTAGGAGGCTGATGAAGTGAAGTTTATAGGCCCAGCTGTAAAAAGTGGTTTGTAAATTCCCTTTGAGGATCAGGCCTGAGAGATTGGAGACAGAGTGGGTTTTTTATGAGGAATGTGCCACCACAGGTACTTGGGTATTTTGTCTTTGATAGATTCTGGTGTGCAGTTTGTGGGGGTACAGGAGATATGTTGGCAGGTTTTGTGTTTTTAGCTGAAGGAAGCTGTCTTCTGGCAATGAGGTTAGGTTAGCAAGGTTCAGTGTTTATTTGAATTTACAAAACGCTTTTCACAGCTGGGCCTACGAACTTCACTTCATCAGCCTCCTAGGTACAGAAACTCATGGACTCAGTATAGACACTGGATTTATGACACACTACAACCTGCTGGCCGTCTGACTTCCCAGGTACCCCTCCACTTTTACCTGCTATATTCCCATTCCCCCTTACCTCAGCCTGTCCCTCACCCCCTGATGCCTCCATTTCCATTTTCACTGACTGGCTTTCTTGCCTGCATTGCATGCCAGCCTCTGGCTTCTTTACTATTTCTTCCATCCATGAACAGCACACACACCAGCTGCAGGTGCTTCCTCAGCCTAACAAAGTTTTTCAACCTGAAAGCTAACTAAGATATATTTCTCTAACTATTCAGTGGGTCAACTAAAAGATACCAGATTGACCCAAAGGACCTTGTCTGCCAGTGCCATGTCCTTAGACCAATACCCCTACGCACCTGTCCCCAGTCAGATGACCAAAAGGACGCAGGGCCCTGGGCACGTTTAAGCCCCAGGGCTCGGGCTGGCAGGGAGAGTTCTTTGGCAGCTCCTGGGGAAGGAGCTGGGGAAGAAGCTCCTTCAGGAAAGGAAAGAAGGGCTCTAGTCTGTGACAGTTTGGCTGCCTGAGATGCTTCTTGTGCTACTGTGCTGCTGTGCACTGCTTACCTGTTGTTATTTGAAGGTTACAAGGGTGGGCAGACAAGAATAGGATGGGTTTCAACACAGACAAGTACAAGGTGCTGCACCTGGGGAGGAACAACCGGC
>NW_017728886.1:186812461-186856458 GCF_001723895.1 Crocodylus porosus
GGAGGCGCTACTTCACGGTCAGGGCGGCTAGGGTCTGGAACCAGCTTCCAAGAGAAGTGGTGCAGGCTTCTACCCTGGGGGTGTTTAAGAGGAGGCCAATTCAGCCAAACTTACTCAGAACAGTGATCCGAATCTCCAAATCCAATTACTGGCCTCCGAATCAGTTGAATACAAATTGATTACTTCCCTATTTGCACAGGCCTATTGTGTGGGGGGTGGAGAAGTGGTCTCCTATATAGCAGCTAAAATGAGTACAGTCTTGTTGTCCAGAATTATTGCCTCTTCATTTATCTGACTTACAAGAATACTGGTATTTACTGTGGTTCTGTATTGTAAGAATGGACATAAATTTGTCCAGCATGTCTGTCAAAGCTGCATTCAGAATGAAGCCTTTGTTTTCAGTTCCATTCCAATAGATTACAACCTGTATAGAAAATTCTGGTCACTTCAAGATTACTTTAGGAATCCAGTGCAGTGCTATGAGAAGGTCTCATGGAAAACTTTTCTTAAGGTAAATCATGTTCCTATTTTATTGTATACCATTTGTGCAAAATTAATTGGATTAATGAATTACATTTTTATATACCTAGAGTAGGGCATCTAACAAAGAAGAGAGATATTATTTCCTGCCATTTATACAAATGAAAATGCATTGTCATTACAATTATACTTTAAAAAATATACTAAATTAATCTTAAAGTACAGTCATAAGAGTAATAAGCTGAACTTTTACCTGTTAATCTGCTGAGACATATGCAAAGCCAAGGGCACTAGTATCTAAATGTGTAGCATTAAAAGCATTCTTGATAAAGTTCTTATGGACACAGACAGACAGGAGTACACCACCATGTCAAGAATAACAATGTCAGATCTTTTTCACTTATTGGGCTAAGCTGTTTCAAATGTAGCTAGTATATTTGCTTCCATGGAAAACGAAACATTTGAGAAGTGTGACATTTTGAAACAGTTGCTTTTGAAAATGCAATGGCCCCAAATTTCTAGACACCATGGGGTTCCAGCACATTGAATGAGCTATAGTTAAAGTTCCCATGCTGCCATTTTGAAACACGAGACACTGACTACATGTAACACTGCAGCACACCACTCCAGCAGACTCAGTTATTCAAGTCTGCACCAACGCGTTCTGATCGGAACTTGGCAGAAAGTGTAAAGGTACCCCATGAAATTAAAATTTTGTCTACCCCATGTAATTCAAATTGATTCTCAATTCTGTTTTTTCCCTGTGCACACTTTCCATTAAGCCTAGAGGAAGTTTGAGGATTTTCAAACTAGAGGGTATGGATTCTGTACTAGTATTAGAAAATGGGAACTTGAAATGGGGACAAGTATGAGCCTTGAAATTGAACTTGTCTCTTAGCCATAAACATTAGAAACCATACCCATCGTTTTAGTGATGCTGTCTTAAAACCAACTAAGCCCTTCCTCAACAGATGGCAAATTACTTGTATTTTCAGGAGCTTCTTGAAGTAACATTTCAGTAACATTCTTGAAGAACAGCTTGATTTGGATTTCTGCCCAATTCTGAAATGATTCAAGAGGCTTGCTGTCAACTTTTCCTGAGCAAAATGTTTTCATCTGAAGAATATTTGTCATCTGTTTAAATTGGAGTACCTGACTGCCTTGGCCAACGCTGCAGTCCAGTGTTACTATTTGTAGTAAATAGCCAACTTAGAAATAAATTTACTTACTTGAAACCTTTTGGGATCAGCTCCATTAAGGTTTTTCTAATGAAAACAAAATACAGTACTTGAACTTTTCTGTGACACATGTCCTTGCTTTACAGTATTCAGAAGAAGTCTTGGCTGTTTTTAAAAGCTACAAGTTGGATGACACACAGGCCTCACGGAAGAAGCTAGAAGAGCTAAAAACAGGAGGAGAGCATGTGTACTTTGCGAAGTTCCTAACTAGTGAAAAGGTGTGTACTTTGCATGTCTCTATGTATTAAAAAAAAAAAGAGGAAAGGTATGCATTGTAGTAGTGAGACAGTTGCATGTATCGCCTCTCATAAATATGCTGTAATTGTATAGTTAGAGAGCAAAAGTAAAAGTTTAATGCAGGGGTCAGCAACCTGTGGCCCCTTGTGTGGATCTGGCCCATGAAGAGGTCTGATCCTGCCTAGGAAGGTGCTACCTGGCCCCTGGGCAGCACAAGGGATTGGGAGGTTTGCAGCTGCATTGAGCCAGTCATCCTGTCCGCAGCTGTCCCTGCTGTCCTCTTGTGTCTACACTTACCTCACTGCAGAGAGATAGAGTAAGTGGAGATAACTTGAGCTCTTGAGTAGAGAGATTTGCAACGTGTGGTGGCGGCTGGGTTACAAGCTCCTGCTCATGGCCTGTTGCGTGCAGGAGAAAAGTTGCCAAACTCTGGATTAAGGCCTACTTTTTTTGTTATTGCATGTACAGCTGAATTTTTATACTCAAAATAAGCATGTACTTAAATTTGAGCTGTATTTTCTGCTTTATTGTACAGTTCTTTTGAAGCCATTTTTGCAATTTTCTAAGAAACTGAATTCTATAAACATTACTATAAAGAACTGCACGCTTTTGTATTGCTGTATTCTCTTGCATGGTTAGAGCCTGAAATATTGTATCTCTTGGAGTGATACACACCTCTGTTTCTTGAATAACTCTTTTTCAAGCTTTTTTCTTGTTCTTGGGGTCTTGTGGTCACAAACTAATACAAGAAGCTACCCTTTCTGGCATACGAGAAAAGAAGATGTCCCATGCTGTTACTTTACATGTGAGAAATCATTGCATTGTGTTGAGAGTCCCATTTCTAGTTTATATCATCAGACATGATAGATTGTTAAAATAGTGAGTGAATCCAAACTCTTGTACTTGTAGAAGTGACTCATGTCCCAGGTAGAATGTTTTACAGATCAGCAGCATAAAACAGCTATAATGGGTATCTAAGGACCATAGAAGACCATATGCTGCTCTTTTTATATTGTTCTCCACACTTTAATAATCACCCAACCGACAAATCCTGCAGTGTCCCAAGGTGCATATTAGTAAAACTGGAGTGCAATAGCCTCAACTATACTTGTAAACAGTTATATAATCATAGAAAATGAGGGTTGGAAGGCACCTCAGAAGGTCATCTAGTCCAACCCCTTGCTCAAAGCAGGCCACCCCCAACTAGATCACTCCAGCCAGAGGTGAGTAATTTGAACATATGGGCAATCTAGAATACAGATTCTGGTATGCTTCAATAAAATCAGATTTCTGTAGTAGTTGCCCCAACTTGGCTTATCAAAACTAAGCGTATTTTTTTTCTTCTTGAAAGTTTGAAGAGTACCTAAAAATGAGAGTGATGAAACATGATGAGTCATTTCTGCTTAGTGACCTGTTTTGTTTTTTAAACCAAAATCTCTTGTATAGCTCATGGATTTGCAGCTGAGTGACAGTAACTTCCGCCGTCACATTCTGTTGCAGTATCTGATATTATTTCAGTATCTAAAAGGACAGGTCAAATTTAAAAGGTAAGATAGGAATCCTGAGCTTAGTGGGGGATATTGGGTTCTGAGGTCAAGCAGAATAAAGGATTTTTTTAAAGCTCCTTTTAAAAGATTCAGTAGAACTTAGGGCCAGATCTTGCAAGCAAATCTGACTTTTCTGTGGCTTTTGTTGCAAGATCTAAGGCCCCTTAAGCCTCTGGTAGATGTTATATTTATGTCATGATTAACATTAGATTGTGTTATCAATGGTGTTGTGCCACACGTTCACCCAGTTTTTGGTGTCATAGAACAGCAAAAATGTAGAACATCCTTGTGGCTGATTTGTGTGATGCTTTAAATTGAATGTGTGGTGTGCCTTGTCCATGTACCAACTGTCAGCCCAGGGTCTTGAGCCAAGCTGAGCACATGGCTTTGAACTCACTGAGTAGGGGGAACTGATTGATTCCCTGTGCCCAGAACTTGTAGAAGACCTGTGCCCCAACAGACCCATGAAGGGGCTACCCTGTGTGAAACTTTCAGCTTTCTGGTGCAGGGATTATGATTCCAAGCTCCACGTGTGCTGGCAAGTTGAAAGGGTAGAGTTGGGAACTGATCCCTGACACCCCCCCCCCCCCGGAATTGCACATCCTGCCACGAATGTGTGGCATGGCTGGTTGCATGATTGTTGGGATAACATTGTACCATTAAATGAATATTTGCTAAGCATCTACATGTGGAAAAAGTGTCTCCACCTGAAATGGCAGGAGCAATGGCCACAGATCATTATATTTATAATGCTGAAGTAAAATCCTATATTAAAAGACCCAGTTTTAGATGTGTTGGAACACAGCTGTCTGAAGTAGAACAGAAATGTGCTGTTTAGTTATGTGTTGTTTCTTGTGCTGTGCGCTATATGTGTGTGAGTTTGTGTATGTGTGTGTATGTAGACATGACAGTAGCCTTTATTGCGGCATCTCACTGTTGGTGCTTTTTATCAGCAGGTTTCAAAGCCCTTTTTAAAGGTGGTTAATATCATTACCACCCTGAGCCAGGAGTAGAACCCAGTTCTCCAGAAGCATAGGGCAGTGCCCTGTCTGTCAGACAGTACTGTTTTAGAGTGTGGTTCAAACGCAATATTCAGTTCCCAATGTGGACCAGAACTGAAATAAAATGAACGGGGCACCAAAAAATGTTCTAGGTATTTCAATATAATGCTGATGTTTTTGAAATGTTACCAAGTAATTAAACACCCTTCTGACTAAAGGAAATTTTCTGCTCAAACTGTGGTTAATTAGCCATAATCGTGGCTGAATTAACCCTTAAAGTTAGCTAATGCTTGACAAAAAAAACACCCAACCAAACAAATCCTGTATGCTGTGTGTTACATAATAGATTTAATGGGGGACTTATTCCCAGAGTTTCACTGTACAGTGGACTTCTTTTTTTTCGCCACTGAGAAATGAAAATGAGATTTCAGTTCATATTATAGTCCCCTCTTGCTAATGGACCAAGTCACAGATCTTGCAGATATTTCGTTTTCCCTTCCATGTCCCACCTGCAAGTCCTGTTGAGATTCTTGGCACCTATAAAAAGCAGTGACACTTGTCCCAGAAAGTCTACAGCCTCCCCCTCGCCCCCAGTTGTTTGAGATGCCTGTGTTTGTTCTTTATAGTCTGTACATTAATTGCTGCCTTTGAAATGCTGCTAGGTTACTACATAACTTCTTCCTTTGTATTTAGAAAACTGTATTACTGTAATAACAGATTAGACTGTGCTGTCCCTTATGGACTAGGCTATTTTGATTTGGTGATTTTTTTTTTTTCTCTCCCACTCCAGTTCAAACTATGTTCTAACTGATGAACAATCCCTCTGGATTGAAGATACTACAAAAGCAGTTTACCAGGTTTGTACAAAAGAGTCAGGTAAACAATGCTTGCTCTAAATCTTTTCTTGTAATAAAACAGATCCCTTTCTCCCATGTGTTTGGTGTGCTGATAACACAGAGCTGTAGCACAGAAGCTTTCTGTTTAAACTGGTCTGTGTTGTCTTTGCAAATTTGAAAGAATTCTTGGAATCTTCAGAAATACCAGACATTGTATCTGCTGTTCATCAGTCAGTAACCCTGGTTTCCTGTGCTTACCTTCTTTCAAATATTTTACTACATAGGTACTATTTAGTTAATATATGATCTCTTCCAATCGCAGCTTCTTTCAGAAAACCCTCCAGATGGGGAAAGATTCTCAAAAATGGTAGAGGTAAGTAATTAAAAATGGAAGCTACTGCATGTCACAACAGGGTCCAACTAGACTATAAAAGGATGGCATCAGCTTGTAATCTAGCCAGCTAAAAAACATGAGGTAAAAGTAGTTTCCGGTGCTATACCTTCCTTAGATTCTCCTTACCAGTTTCTGTTGGTTTGCGGTGACATTTTCATAGTTTCAAAAGCTTTTTCTCTCACCTATTGTTGGGATAGTTTTGGGCACAGGCAGATAGATGCATCCCCAGACACACATGAATATAATGGGGGATGGGGAGAAGGGACACTGACTGTGCAAAAGAATTAATTTAAATGGTGTTCCTCAAAGAGGTGTCCAGCATATAAAGAAGTTGAAAATATACCTCTCTGATTGTTAAACAGTCTTAGTTGCTTATGGTAGCACATTAACAAATATTTCAGATGCTGATTTTGAAGGTGGAAGTGTTCATTAATATTGGGTATTTCTATACCTTTTTCAGCATATACTAAACACTGAAGAAAACTGGAACTCGTGGAAAAATGAAGGCTGCCCAAGTTTTGTGAAAGAGAGGTAAATGCACAAGTAAAGTTGGAAATAAGCCCTTCTGCTTTCTTTAAACAAAATTATTGCGGAGGACATGTTCAGTGACACAAGTATAGACTAAATAGAGCAAAGGGGTTCTACAGTGTGTTGGAGGAGCATATCACTCTTTCCTGCCTTTTGAGTCTAACAGATTTCAGGCTGAAACAGTGGAACTGCATAAGCTGTGTTACTTTTGTATACACCTTCTCTCTTGAGATACAGATTCCCTCTAAGGGAATCCCTGTTGGTATGACTCCAATGGAATAGCATGGACTGTGGATCTCTGCTGGAATTTTACATAAAAAGGCCCTTGAATGACTAGTTGTCCTCAGGTGACTAGTTGTCATTAAGCAACTACTTGGTTGTGGTTACTGATGTGAAAGAAAGAAAAGGTTGCCTGGGTACAGCCAGCCAACAAAAGCTTTTTGTGCAATTTGATACAGGCCATGTTCAAAACTCAGACTTTAGCCTAAATGTGTCTAAGTTTATGTTTCAGTGCCTTTCATCCTCACCCATCTACACAGATTAACCGGCACCTTCAGCAGTGAGAAGTTTTTGCTCATCAGTGGATTGGGTCTGGGGATCTGGTGGAATTGCTTCATGATCCCAGTGTGAAGAAATGATAGAATGGGCGAGGGAAGAGAGAAATTTACTAAGAAACTCTAAAGCCACGTGTAATTATAAAAGGCTCAACTTTACCACCAGTGGCTGTTCTACTTGTCTCAGTCTCAGCCAGGGTTTGAAAGTCTAGGTAGGTCTTCCCTTAGACTCCTTGGTGGTCCAGGGTTTCCGTTCTTATTCTGTAGCATTGGGTGTGTTACGGAAAAGAAACTTAAATTCCCAGATAGATGGTGAGCAAGCGACATAAACAGACAAGATTACATATAGACTGCTGGAATAAATGGAAGATTTGAGGTGTGATGTGAATCTGATTCGTAGTTATCTCTTGAATTAAAGGTGCAATTTAGTATCAGGCAAATGCAAAATAAAACCCCCGTGGCTTCTCTCTCCTATGTCCAGTTTGCACTCATATTCAGCCACAAACCACACAAAGATCTTTAGTTTGGACCACCAAGTGCTGTCATTCTGACACTCAGAAAGTGATTTTTTACTTTTTACTCTTAGACCACCAGATTTGAAGCCAATAAGACCTGTGAGAAAGAGGCCAGCCCCAGAGGATTTCCTAGGAAGAGGACCAAACAAAAAAATTTTGATGGGGAAGTATGTTAACTTATTGTTTCCATGGTATATGGTATTTTTGTATCAGTGACACTTGTGCTGTATAAAGTGTGGTATCTTTTTGTGAATTAATTTCTGAAATGCCACTTGGGCTGATATCAGGGTCTGTTAAATTCTTTCATACCTCTACAATTCATCCCCTTGGAAGTTGCTTCTGTTTGGCCATTTCCATCCCTGATTATTTTCTGGGCCATCTATTATACTCATTGAATCAAATTTGCCTCTCCTACCTTATATCCTCACTTAAAATACATTATTTCTGTACAATCTATACATACTGGTCTCTGTAACACTCCAGAAATCCTTGTGTATCTTTTGGCATTTTGTGTATCTGTATTTTTTTTTTGTGACTAAATTAATTTATAAGCTCCTTGGGGCATAAACTCCTTATTGTCAGTACATTCCTTTGCAAAATAACTAATAATGAAATGCAAAATATTACAGCCAAATACTGTACTGATTTAGTTTCATCTTTATCAGTAGAAGCAAGAGGTTCTTTATTTTACCATTGTAGATGTTTGGCTAGCCTTGGGAAGGAGAGCTTCCTCAACCTGATGTTGAACTCCATGCCCGTCTTATCAGTTGGTTAGCTGAGAGTCCCTCCAGAATATAAAGTTAATTGCTCCATCTAACACAAATATACCAGGGACAAGCTTTTCAAACTTTATTCTGTTTCTGATCCCAAATCACCAATCAATTCCTAATATGCACCTGCCCTCGTAGTTTGCAAAGATGAATGGGGCTTGTCATTTACTGATATGAATCCAAAACATTCCAGGTTGGTGTATGTCATATGAGAAATTTGGGCAGAATACTCCATTCGAATACTCTATTCATCCTCCCACCTTAATCATTCATTAACTGATTTAACCCGCCTACTTGTGTTCCTCTTTGCAGTGAGGAGCTCACGCGACTTTGGAATTTGTGTCCTGACAACATGGAAGCTTGTAAATCTGACAGTAGGTAAGTAGCAAAAGGTATTTCTTTACCTCCAACCCAACTTCCAGCACTATGATTATGTACAATTAAAAAGCTATTTGTTTGCTGCAGCAAGCGAAACGTGCAGAGTATTTATATAAGTAATGCAGTGCTGTTTATGCTCAGAGAGACAGGTTATAGCTTAGTTCATTCCTTGTCTCTCAAAAATCTCCTTTTAATCTAAAACATCTATGTCTAGGGGGCTAATAACATTTTGTCAACAGTTCTTGTTGATCTTTAATAGAATAAAACCATACCTAAAAGCCCAAATTCACAACCCTTTCACACTGAGTGGTGTACACTCAGGCTAATAGTCACATTGTTTACTGCAGGGGTGGCCAACCTGCCGCATGGCTGCCACAAGTGGCTTAAGCAGCTTTTGTGTGTGGCATGCAACAGATTGGTGAGGAGACAGGAAGCACGCTGGCAGATAGGGCAGGGACCAGAAAGAGCATCAGATCAGGCAGGGTGCACAGGCCAGGAAGCAGAAAGATGAGCAGCAGATCAGGTGAGGAAAAGGGATCCGAGTGGTACTCAGGGAGGATATGGGTCTAACGTATGTCATACCTGCCAAAAAGTTTGGCCCCCAGTGGTTTACTAAATAGTCTGCCTAGCAGGCGAGGGTTGCAGAACTGGGTTGTAATAGATCCAACTGTTTAAGTAAGGGTGAGTAATGTGCATGAGTGAACCAGAGAAAACAGATAAGGGAAGATTCAAGTGTGTGGGGTATGAAGTGCTCATTCCTGTTTCACAGGGAGTACATGCCAACACTGGAGGAGTTCTTTGAAGAAGCTATTGAGCAGGCAGATCCTGAAAACATGGTTGAAAATGCGTACAAGTAAGTTGGTTTTCTTTTTTCTTTTGTGTCTTCATTAATGTTTGTTTGGGTTGATAAAGGAAAGGGCCTGTTCTCTGTAGCAGTGATCTCTGTGCTGGCTTGCCCTTCTGCATGGAAGATTAATAGCCCTCAAATCACATGATAGAGATTTCAGGACATTTGGGATCTGTTTCTCTGTCTTGTATAAATGACAGTTAAATTTATCATTATAGAGCTGTAAACAATTCTAACTATGGATGGAGAGCATTAAGGTTACTGGCGCGCAGAAGTCCCCACTTCTTCCAGCCGACAAATCAACAGTTTAAGAGTTTACCAGAATACCTAGAAAACATGGTAATCAAATTGGCGAAGGAGCTGCCGGTACGTAATGTGACCCGATACTTATTTCAGATAGAACTGACTGACCTCCTGATTGTCCCTTATTCTGTAGACTTGGCGGGGGAGTAGATCTTGGGCTTATGGGAAAGGAGGAGTGCTTGTGTGTTAATATAAAACTTGCAAATAGTCTGATCCATTAAAACCTTGATTTCGTTAACTTTGGAACTGATGATTTGCTGTTAAGAATTAAGAGCTTAAAATGTGGCTTGTTAAACAATTGACTATGACTCAAAATATTTATAGAAACATTAGGATTTTGTGTGCTGAAGGGCAGCTGCTCTTGTGCTGCTGAATAAAGTCATAAAAAAAATAAGAGTGATGCTGGCTTTGGGGCCTTATTTCCTTTAATGGTGTATAAAGAAAGCCCAAAGGATTGTGAGATTTAAATCCTTTTGCCTCAGAAATATCAGGATTTACTGTTTTAGTTATGCCTGTTTTGTTGAATGACATCCTTGGAGGACCCAGGCTTTGTGTTTGCAAGTTTTCTCAGCTGTTGAGATGGGAGAAAAATACGTTTTTCAAATATTACCAGAAAAGTTTTTTAATCAGTCACTTGAGTTAACTGGCTGTAAATATATATATTTTTTGACGTTCTAAGCACTTGAAATGGTTCTTCCTTTTCAATCAGATTTCACTCTGTGTAGTTAGCTCATCATCCATCAGCTCCTACAGAAAAATTTCACTAGATGAGACCTTAAGTTAAAATGTAGAACAAACGGGAGTCTTTTGTTAAACCTCTCAGATTTTTATTCATCCTAAAGAAGCCACTGGTCCTTCCTGCCTCTACCCTGCCGCCCCAAGCACCCTGCATCAGTGTTGGTTTTTGTTGTATGTCATCTTCAGGTAATACAAAAAGGAAACTGGGGGGGAGGCTTGAGTGAAAAATAGGAAGGACAGGAAAGGCATTGAAATGCTCACTCTCCTGGACTTATAGGGAGATGATTGATTTCCTCTAAAGCAAGGAATCTTTGTGTATCAAATACTTGGCTTTTGCTATCTTGAAAAGAATTGGAGATATTCCTGTGAGACCAGGTCATCTGGCATTTTTTTATTATTAGAACATTTGTTACTAGGGTTTGGGATATAGAAGAATAAAAAATGGGTGTTTTTTTTTACAAATGGGTTCTGTCAAATTTTCCATTCTAGCAGGCATGCCAGGTACCATCACAGTTATAAAGTTTCTCTTTAAACACAGAAGTCATCCAATGATATTCAGTTCTTTCATTGTAGCCTCCTTCTGAAGAAATAAAAACAGGCGAGGATGAAGATGAGGAAGATAATGATGCTTTGTTAAAGGAAAACAATGAAAGTAAGGCTTGCATGTTCTTGGTCTTTTCAAAGTTTCACTCTTGATGCATATGTAGAAGCTGTGTTTTACCCCCTAGGTCATCCATCCTGTTTAACCCCATGTTTCTGACCTGTATATGTTTAGCACTGGTGTTCACATGAAAAACGATGCCCATTTCACATCCCACTAAGCTAGCAATCACTTAGTGCCCCAAAATGTGCATCACTGAGTGTCCAACTAAAATTCAGAGTTAGACCATGAACACTTCCATTAGAATCTCAGCATTCCTGTTGGGTGGTAGGTTTTTACCATGGGACCAGATACTGATAATACAATGACAGTGTGGTTATGGATGGAAGTTTCTTTGACTACTTCCCTGCCTGTCCTAGTGCTCTTTGAGGATTAAATTACCATGGGATGTCTGCTTCTAGACTCACAAGGTACTTCCAGGACAGAGTCTACTTACAGGTCCATAACACCTTGTGCAGTACTTCCTGTCTCCATGATCTCTATGAGTTCCTTACCTTATTTCTACCTAAACACCACACAGGCAGAAGCTTACCTATGAGAGGAAAATCCCTCCTGATAAACTCAATAGCTTCTTTCAATTTTGACCTTACATTTGCCTCCTGCTCGTTACCTTGTCATATTCTTACTCATAACTCTCCTCTGCCGTCTCCTTTGTCTGTGCATTTGCCCTTCTCCATCCTTATCCATGCCTTCATCTCATTCCACCTTTCCCTCTGTGGCTTCCTGCTATTCGTGCTTTAGCCAGCATGTGCAGATTGCTCCTGCAAGTTCCAAGCGAAATTGCTCCATCTCCAGAAACCTTTGATAGTTGCCCATTCACATCCCGATTGAGGTCAGATGTTTTCCTGTTTAAAAAATTTTGCAGGCTTCTATGTACATGTCCACTCCATTTCTCTGTCTCATCCAGCACCTCTTTTCCCTTCCTTTCCAAATCCCACTACTGCTAGTGCAAGTCTTCTCTTTAGCTTAGCCCCACCTGGAACAGCCTTCCCACTGCCACCTTGCTGATTTTCCATCTCATTTTAAACCTCCTACGGGAAAGCTGAGGTGGCTGTGAACTGATGCAGCTGGTGGACACTGCTTCTTAGCAATTGTGGAAATGTTCAGAGTGCTTTTGTCGTCTATTGTTTGTGGCCTTCAGTTCCTTTCACTTGATGTCATGAATTCAGTTGCTATAAAGGAGTGTGACTGATAAGTATCAGAGGGAGTTAAGCTTTCAGAGTATGCCATCTGGCTCTTGAAACTGTGTGAGGGGAGACAGCAATGTAAAACAGCATAACCCAGCTCCATGCTTAAGTAATTCATCTATTAATATAGCTTGAGAAGACTGTGTGCAAATAAATGTAGCCATTAAACCATACTGATTGCAGTCCATGACTTCCTACAAGTTTGTAAACTCACTTGTATAATCTCTGCAGCATTTGTCTTCTCAGCAAGACAGTTTATTGTTTTTTATCTTGATGGCAAAAGTGTAAATAAGAGAGAGTATTTTAAGTATAATAATGTAGACAAACTGGCTGAAAATCCTGGGCACCATGTGCCGTAGGCAGGAAGACATAATACATTCCCTTTCTGGGCCTTCAGTAATAAGAGTTAAGGGAGAGGCATTTTATTTTCTACAATATTCATTTCTTAATCATATTTTAACAGATTTTGTAGCAGCAGGACATTGGCCACTGTGGTCCCCCTGCTTTACTTGTGGCAGGCCAGGGTGTTTGGGGTTGCCAATGCAGTTTTGCTAATAGGTTAGACAGTATATTTGTGTAGGCTGATTTAGATAGTGATAATCCTGCTATTGGCAGGGACTTGGACTAGATGACCTCTGGAGGTCCCTTCCAGTCCTGTTTTTCTATGATTCTGTGAACAGAGACAAGTTAGGTTCACTCTGCATGATTTCACTGACATACTTTTTTCCAAATACAATGATATTTCAGTGACAACTTTAGATGGTGAGACAGCCATCAGTACTGGGGCTGAAAATTGCAGTGACTAGCCAGGGATTGCTGGTTACAGGGATGGTTGCTCCTGAGATTCTTAAGAACCTAGCAGTTGTTGTACCTGATCATACCAGTGTTGTGAAAACCCTCAGATGTATGTTATTGAGAGGTGTTCACTAGCAGTGAAGTTCCTTCCTAGCCCCCAAGAGTGAATAGTTTATGTAAATTGATTGTTTTTAAACACTACTGAGATGGGATTTGAAGCATACAAGCAAAATGGGGGGGGCGTTGAGTTGTTGTTGGGTTTTTTGGTTTTGTTTTGGGGTTGTTTTGACTGAAAGGAGTAGAACAGCCAGAGTCTAAGCCTAAAATCGAAAGGAGCTTTACCTGCTGTATAAATCTCTGCTTTGTTGTTGTTGTTGCTTTTTTTAAGGTCCGGAAGTTCAACGGGACAAACCTATGACGGGGGAACAAATTGAGTCATTTGCTAACAAGCTGGGAGAGCAGTGGAAGGTGCTTGCTCCGTACCTGGAAATGAAGGACCGTGATATAAGACAGATTGAGTCAGACAGCGAGGATGTGAAGATGAGAGCAAAGCAACTGCTGGTTGCCTGGCAGGATCAAGAGGGGGCACATGCCATACCCGAGAACCTGATCACAGCACTGAACAAAGCTGGATTAAATGACCTTGCTGAAAGCCTAACAAATGATACTGAAAACAATAGTTAACTTCTCAGAGCAAAAAAATTTTGTTGAAATAATTGTGACTATTGTTGCTACGGGAGATTCAATAGGTCTCTTCTGTTTAGTAAACAATAAAACCTTTTTATAACATTGTTTAGTTGCATAGAATTTCTGAGAAATGAAGGCTTCATTAAGAATGCTGAACCAAAAATAGTAAATCCCAGGTCTGCCTTACATTATGGAAATGGGAAAGAGCTTTTTTGATGCCTGTGGTAGACTGCTATCTTGGTACCTTCAGATGGGCCACAGAGAGACCCAGGGCTTGTGTATACTTGTATACAACTTTTGTGTGGCTTTTTGGGATAAAGTTGGCACTACTGACTTGACTCCCATCTCCCCATAGAAGAATGAGGTAGGAGTAAGAGACATACTGTGTGGGTTAAAGGTGGAAAACGTAAATGGATAAAAGGAACTGAGACTTGAGCACAGAAATCTCACTGAGGCCATGAACCTAACTTGCAATTCAGAACAGGCCTGGGCATTTTTGTGGCTAACAAGAATGGCCAGTACAGGATGCATTATTTTATTTTTTTAAACCTGCCTACTTCAAGCCCTGACATTAAGGGTTAGGTTGAAGCTATCATGGGGGATGGAGGATTATCATGTTCGCCAAGGAGGGCATAGCGTATTGCAGGGGTGGGTGTTTTTCGGAAGGTTTTTTTGTAGCATCTGCTGCAGACTGCTGTCCGGTGGGATATTTGGACTGGGTCTGATCCAGTGTGGCAATTCCAGCATCTTTATCAGTTATGTGAAATATTTGGTCTTGGATAAAAAAATTAAGGAAGCAGGATGTGGTTTACTTTAAGAATGAAGCTGGAGCTCTGATAGGAGACTGCACTTTAGAAGTAGGATGTTATGGGACTTGAGGTAGTATCCTTCCATCTCAGGGGAATTGCAGTCCTTGTTGCGTAAGTCTGGATTTCTTCATTCTAGGCTTAATACAGTGCAGGAAATACAAATACCCTTTTTCTCTTTTTTTATTTGCCAGATTATCCTTGTTCTGGATCCCTAAAGGGAAGTTGTCAGTGACTAGAACATGATGTTAGTTCCCTTGGACACTGTTTCCTTGTCCATGAGAACTCAGGACTAGGCAAACACTATTGAAGGTAGATAGAATTAGTTGAGTATGAGAGGTTCCCGGAAATGCTTTTTGTTTCCAGCTTCCATGTTAATGGTGAAATGTGTCTCTGGCCCATTGTAAGTATCGCAGAAAAGACCCTTTCAGATAGAAGTAATCCTTGCAGAGTTGTTCATTTGGATCAGTTTTGCTGAGTAAACTCTACTTGATAACCTGATAATGAGCATTATGCTCTGACATAGTACCTTCTCCTGAAGTTTTCTGACAAGTTTTCAAAGCATCATCTTAAAACTGTTGTATTACTATAAAAAAACCCTCACCTGAGTCATCCCTCCTAAGTAAGAGAAGTAAAGTAGGAAGCGTAAGGGGTAAGGAAGACAAACGGAGTACAAACGTCATTGAGAGGACTGTCCTCCTTTGCTGGAGTTTCTTTTCTAATCTTCCAAATAATCCTCATGGTAGTGTATTTTTATGGACAGCCTCTTGAGGGAGAAAGTGTTGATGTTTATAATCAGTTTAAAGGCCTGAGGACTGCTGCCTAGAAACACTTAATTTTTCCATGAGTACAAAATCTGTTTTGCTGTAGAAATCAGTTGTTGCAGGAAACATTTCTCAACAGCAAACTGGAGCAAAGCCACCCAGAAGTCTTGCAAAATTCTGTGGAAACATGACTTGTACATACTTCCCTGCCTCCGCAAGAAGCAGAAAAGGAGGTGCTCTGCTTTGTAACAGTAAGGAGACTGGAATCACTGGGCAACTATGATACAGAAAGAAGAGGCCTCTTCTCCATCCCCAGCAGCACTGGAGGGAATGGACAGAAGAGAGAGCACCTGAGGTAGAAGTAAGACTCCACTGCCTAAAAATGGTTTTATTTGTTTTATTCCTCCTGCTGCTGAGCACTTCCTTGCATAGCAAGCCCCTCCCTCACCTTCTAGTCCTTACACCCTTCAAGGAAACTGCCAAATGCTCCAGCTGTTCTCATGGTATCATCTATTCTAAGAAACTTCTAGGCATAGTACCTGACACTGTCAGTTGAGGATGCCTCCTAAAGGAAGTTGTAGTTTCTCTGACTAGCATGAAATCCTTAAAATCTTAGCAGGGGCCAGTCCTGTTCTCATCTGGTTTTAGGACAGCTCTGTGACCCCAGTTGGACTGTAGGAAGGAAGCAGTGTCGGCTCTATTTAGAAATCACTTGTAGCCCAGTAATTTTGGGGTCTCACTCACGATTTGTGAAGGTGAGGAGCAAGCCTTGGCAGAGTACAGGATTGTAGATTTGGAACCAGGAATGTTAATATTCTGTGGACTGACTTCTGTGCACACCAAAGCTTCTTCAGAGCAAGACTTTATCTGCTAAATGTGGCTGTACTGCATTTTGGAATAAATGGTAGAAATGTGTGCTTGACCACTGTGACTAACCACTCTAATGCCTGGCACTCCAGCATCAAAACCAGAACTCAGTATTTGTTCCAAACATTCCTTGTATAAATTGCTGATGCCATGCAATTACCCTTTGAAGTGTCTGCTCATCACTGTACAACAGTCTAATTCCTCAAACCAAGTGGGAGAGGTCTGTTTTGTGGACCTGGAGCCTATGAACACCAAGACTCATTGCTGGCTTATTAGAGGCTTGAAACGGATCTGCACCACAAAACTTATCTTGCTTTATAGAGCCGTTCTAGGAAATTACATTTTAAGCACAGTAACGTTGCTAAATCAAGTCTTCAGATTAAGGAAATACTAGAATTAATTTTATCTACGCATTATCATTTCTGTCTTACCTGTAAAGGACTGTGATCAGGTTAAGGACTATTTTTCCTTGGGCAGAGTGCCTAAGGAGTTCACTTATATCATGTCTGAATATGTTGGCTGTAGGCTTATGCTTCATTTACTCAAGTTGGAAAGGTAGATGTAGCTTAGCAGTCTGAAGGAAGAGCATAGATGGTTATTAGCCAAATGTTAGAGAACTTTAATTCATGTGCAGCTGTATCAGACTTGGGAATACTAGGTGAGTCATTTTAAAATCAGTTTTCATAGGTGGTTACTAATTTCATTCTTTCTGAATGCCCAACTTACATAAGTGCTCAGCATTTTCGGTTGAAGCTGGGGGAGTGAGAGATTCAAACCCTGCTGGATAGCTTGATTGAAAGAGCCATCTTTTGTTGCTGAAATGTACTTATTGATGGCTTTTAGGTCAGTCCCCTGAGGCCCTAGTTCCATATCAGTGGAGGACTTGAAGTGTGATGTAAGACTGGGTATTGAGGGAAGATACCTGTGCAACTGCAGCATGACTCAGATTGTGCACTAAAGGAGAAGGGGTCCTGTATAAGTAGTCTTTACAAGAATTACAGATGCAGAGCCAGAATAAAGGTTGTACTTCCTGTCTGGAGTGCCTGAGTCCATAGATTACACTTAGGCATGTGGCTTTGAGTCAAGGATAGTTTCTACCCAGTGTTGAAGCACTTAAAACTGGGTAGATTTGCACCTTATAAGATGCACATGCTTTCATAAGCAGTAGCTTGCTTCATCTGATGTTGAGAAATATCTGACAGACTAAATCAAAAGTGCAATAGCTTTAAGGTGCAAATCTACCCTACCTCCTGCTTGACTTCAGACCAACATGGACTATCGCCCTCTGAAGGGTCTTAAGCCATAAGCACATTTCCTCTACTAAGATATATGTAGTTAAACTCTTGGCTTACTGCTTTTGGGCACACCTGTGACGTAATGTTTACAAAGCATTGTATTAAGACTTGCACTTTGCTTTTTCCTACTATTGTATAGCAACGTAAAAGGGGAAGTGTGCTTCTAAACTACCCTAAAGCTTTAAAAAAAATAAATCACAAATTACCGGATTTCTTTGGTCATGTGTTGTAAGGAACCCAGCAGAACTTAAGATCCTTGGTACAGGAAAATTCTAGTAGTTAAGGACAGCTAAATCTAACATACTTTACAACAGATCTACATGTGGACTCACTGCTGTTTCTAAGCGTGAAGTACTAGACCCCTGCTCTCCCCAACCCAAATTATGAATGGAAACAAGATATTTCTGTATTGATGCAGCTTCCTTGTACTGACTGGGTAGGCAGGCTTTTTAAGAAAACCTTCTGATAAAACAGTTCTTCAGATATAATGGCACCTTAATTCAGATGCTTAATGCTGTCTGGATCCAAGAGCAAAGCATAGTAGTTAGTATTCCTACTGGTTACAGGATCAATTAAACAAGTTGCAATAGGAACAGTGTCCATGGATGGCCTCAAGTAAATGGCAACCTCCCAACAGACAAGAGGCATCATAGATCTGAAAAATATACTTGTTTCCATGTTGATGTCCATAATTGTAAGGATTACTTTAAGCAAATTGTATTGTTGGGTACAGAAGGAACACTACTCTCGTCAGGGAACATTAGAGCTATTATCATAAGTAAGAGGCATCAGTGCCTGCTCTACAAAAACAGAGACTATGCATGGGAATGTAAATGTTAAATACATAAAAGGCATCTTTGTTATTGATCACAATTTATTTTAAAGTCATGAAATGCCAGCAACAGAACAGACTGAGTCAGCAGGTCAGGCTGGACAAATACTTGATTGTAGCCATGGTTGTTGGCTGTGGGCAGCAGCACTGAGTTACATAACGAGGCAACAATATCTCTTCTACCTTCCTGGCAAAAGTCAGGCAAGATAAAGGATGGACAGCTATTGAACTGTGGTATAAACCATGCAAGAGCAACAAATGATGTAAGAATAGGTGTGTAATAAATATCTGGTTGATGAAATTAGAGGGGATGGAGAAGGGACAGGAGGAGGTGCATTTAGAGCCACCATTTTAGATGTTTTTTGTTTTTTAAAGAAAATATCTTTCTGCAAGACATCAAAATTGTTTAAGTGTTGTTGCCAACACAGTGGCAGCACAGTCCAGCAATGACTAATTGTTTTTTGGTACACAAATTGGTTTAAAATAATTTCCCTCTTCACATAAGAATGGTTTGAACAAAAGTACATCTCCATTGTTAAAGCGCTGGGGTTAAAGAAATCATCAGTAATCATTTATTTCACACCTAGGCAGAAATGACAAAAAACAAAGACTACTGTTCAGCTTCATCTTCTATTACTTCAATTCTGCGAGGCCCGTAGAGTAGAACATAAGCTATATGCCAGTCTCCACCCCCAGATAACCTCAGAATGTCTTCAGGTGTGACAATGCTGACTTTGTCATCATCAAACTTGATCCATTCATCTACAGAAAAACAAGAGAGAGACTTGTAATTCTTGATGACTAAGAACTGAGTGGGTTTTGAATGCTTAGTATCCTTTAAAAGAAAAGGATGTCATTGCAAGGCTCAGTCTACAAACATACAGGAGTTAACAAGTACAGTTAGGCAAGTTCTTTTCCAAAGTTCTTAGTACCTTGTTTCCTTTTAACCCAGGATACATAGTGACCAGAGGAACTAGATCTTCCCTGATGTGTTAGTACTGCTTGCAGGTCGTAATAACCACAGTTGTTGGAACCAATATCTGGGGAGAGAAAAAAATCACCACCCTGATTAACAAACAATAGAGACCACAAACTCCATGGGAAAACAACCAGAATATAGTTTTATAGTTGCCATGACTGCCTACTAGATGTAAAGCTCTCGTGGATCATATATTTTGGTTTGAATAAACAAGTTGGTTTTACTCCTTTCCGTCAAGAGGTAGATTTTGCTGATCTGGTACAAGCTGTCTAGCGAATACACTAACACTCCAAATTGCAGTTCTCCAGGTTACAACACAGTTTCACAATTGCAAAACAACATTTTGCATAAATAAAGTTCAAGAATAGCTGATTTTGCATCTTTAACTCAATCACCACTCAAGCTTTTCAACATTTATCCCACTTGTGACAGAACTGGAATTCATATGCAGGGACATCCCTGGCAGGGTGCAAACTGGGGCAACCACCCTGGGCCCCATGGAGCCAGGAGGAACAGCTACAGTGATTCTGTGCTGCTGTCAGCTTCACATCCAGCCACTGGGCCCAAGTTTTAATACAAATTTACAGTAAGAACAGATATTCTTAATGTCCCAGGGTTATAAACAAAATTGTGTAGAAGACAAGAGCCATAATTCATGTGCAAAGACAGCTTTGAATAATTTCAGTACTGGTACAGGCAACCCCCGTTTAGCGCCGTTTTGCTATAACGCTCATTTTAAATTGATACCCGATTTCAATTATTGCTCAGTGAGTTTCGTTATAATGCTCGAAGTCACCATCTTGGGTCATTAAAAACCATTGCAGTTGCCATCTTGGGTTGTCAAATACTTTTGGTTTTGCTTAACCCTCGGTTTTTCAGGACCCAATTAAGAGTGTTAAGTGGGGGTTGCCTGCACCACAGCACAATCCCCTGCCAAGAGAGACTTGCTTTTCATAAGATGTTAATGGGTACAAACTGTAGTTCCAATGTCAAGGTTTTGCCTTTTGCTCTACAGCTTGACAGATATATCAGAGAAAGGGAAAGGATGTTCTACACAACTGCAGAACTTGCCTGTGATGCACAGCACCACCTGAAATGGAACATGAGGGAAGACTCACGAATGCCTACCACACTTCTCTTCTGAGGCTCTCCACTGTGATCACCATGCATCTGTCCAGCTGGTGTCCTTTGGGAGAAGTCAGCACTTCTCTCTTTTCATGACAAACCAGTTATTGAACCCCAGAATGTAACTGGCAGCCTGGAGGCAGCCTCCAAGGGGTTAAACTGAAGCTCCTAATCCAGACGTTGCTCCCAGGCCCCAACATTCCAGATGCTGCCATTGCTGGGGTTTCCTGGGCAGGGTACAGTATAGGGTGTGCCCACTGCCTGGTGTAGCCTGGTCCCCCAGCCACTCAGAAGTTGGACATCCCTGCTCTCTAACCCCCTGTCTGGGCTACTCCATTATTTGTGCAGTGCCAAACACCACCTCCAAAATAAACACAGTAAGAGAGCAGCAGTGGAGCTGAACACAGTAATGAAGCTTCCTTAGAATTCCACTCTCCTCTGACCAGGAGAGGTTAAAAAAAAACCTCTATCTTTCAAGTGTCTGGTGCATAAAGGGGCACCATACACTTTGCCTGTGGAAGATTATGAGGCTGCTGTTATTAAACAACTTTAATTAATGAGATAATACCTATGTGGAAGCCACTGAGCTTTCTACTTCCTAATATTTTAGCAGGGTTTCTGAAGATTCATTTCAAAATCATGAAAAAATAAGTTTTCCAATTGGGAAAGTCGTTATAAACTTAATTAAACATGGGCGATTTTTTTAGATTTTAAAATTTAAATGCAGGTTTTAAATCAATAGACCTCTCAGTATTTATTCACTTACCATCAGGAAAGGAAAATGGTTCGTATTTAACTTCTTTCTGTACCCCATCACCTTTGCTAGACTGGAAAACAGAGTAAGTGATATTTTACAGATTATTTTTAAAGACACTTTAATATAGCTGTAACAAAAACGGTGTCATCTTTTTCCAACAGATTTCATATGCCTTTATCTTTCTTTGGGTGTCCAAATACAAGGTAGTCCTATTAAGACGTCTCTAACTGGACAACCAAAATTGATGCAAAACTAAATCGCTAGTCCCTTTGGAGAGAGTAAATACAAACACAGACAAATGTCTGCTCCGGACTGAACTGTACCACTTGCTCAATGGACAGATGAGCAGCCAAAAATGAACTAGCGGGTTGGAATACCAAAAAGATTCTGCAACAGGAAGTTTTAGTCTCAGGAAAGCAGAGAGAGACTAGGTGGGGAAGAGGTGGAAGGTATTCTAAACGCCAATAAATTATTGATAGTATCAATTTGTTTTCTATCCATCCCCCCACCCCACTCCTTCCCCCTGCCAACAATCAAAAGGAAGTACAATCTTTTGTTAAATACCTAAATGAAATCTGATAAGGAATCTAAGGATAAACAAACAACTTCAGTACTATCTAAACATAACAGCATAACTTTGTGGAACTATTTAAGAATATAGACCGGCATAGCAGATAAAGCTGCTTATAGAAATAACCTGTCTTATAACACAAGCAAAAACATGTAGATCTATAGCTATAACTTTTTAAAAATATGTGGACTTTTGGATCAATACATGTCACTTCAATTCAATACCATACACCTAACAGTCCTGTAAAGCTAGTGAGCTGACAGTCACCTGATAGTAAAATTACCAATATTTGACAAAAATATTTTCATGTATAATGAGAATGTTCTCACTAGTCTCCACTCCCACTTCCTGCACCATATTTTAAATAAGTGGGAACTTTTTTTAGCAGGCATGTCACAAGCTAACCTGGAAGTGCCACTCTGACCCCCTTCTCCTGCCCAGTCTATTGCTGTGCTGCATGTCCCCTCACCAGTCTGCCAGGTGCTAATTGTGGTAGACAACTACGCAAATAACATCTCTCTCAAGTAAAGTTTCTAACTTATGTCTATTAGAATTTCTTGGAAAACTAGAACAAAATAAATTGTTCTCAGGTAAAATCAAGGTTGCCAAATAGAAGACAACATTTCTTCTTTTAAGGCAATCATGCTGTCAGCTTAAGTATTAACAAACGCACATATGGGTACAAGTGACATTTTTCATGTTCCATTTTCATTAGTTAGTAAAAAAAACACAAAACATTTTAAAGAGAGTCATTATTTGTCAGAACAGTCCTTCTACAGCTTTTGCAATCTATGCAGTCTGCCTTTTCAGTGAGATTGTGGCACTGCAAATGTCAATTTGAGTGAACAGATTCTGGTGACTTTCACAGTCCCTGCCACACAACTTGCAGTGCTTTGAGCCTGGGGCAGCATTGCAAAGTATTCAGGCAAGATTCCCTTGAAGCACTAATCTGGAATCAGTGAAAAATCTGTCAAATGAGGTATTTCAAAACAAAACATTTCAGGCTTAATGATCAACTCTCCCAGAAATAGCCTCATTTATATGGATGACTTCTCAAATCTGAGTTGACATGAAGGACATTAAAGTGCGCTGGTATGACAATGCTGACCTGCTGATCATGACAACTGATTTTTAAAGCCAAAGAACATTATTTCAATATGCTTAAGCCAGTGATTCTCAACAAGTGTGCTACAAGCTTCTTTTAAGGGTGCAATGGGTGCTGTACAACATTAGCACTGTTAGGTGTGCAAGCCTCTACACACAATTCAAAAGATAAACCCAGACGTTTAAAAAAAATACTGACCTGCTGTGATTTTTCTGAGTAGTTTGCAATAGAAGAATTGCTCTGTTGTAGTCAAAAACTAGGTGAAAGCTATGAGCTAGCATTTTCTGAGGGGTCCCTTGGGTCTATAAAAGGTTGAGAACCACTACCTGAAGGATATCAGCTTAGCAAACTGATGATCATTTACTCATGCTATCACTTAAGTATATTCATCTGAACAATAAACAATTCAGGCTAGAACCTAGAAACTAAGATAAGGTGAAGATCTTTCAGCACACTGTTTATGCAAAATTTCATCAAGTCAAAATCCATCTAGTCATAATTTATTAAGAAGGATGAAATGAAAATATTTAATGGGTCAATATGCAGGGTTGTAAATAAGCAGTTTACTTATATCAGCTCTTATTAATGGCCTGTCATTCTACTTTCACGAATTTATATGAAATCAAAGTATCAAAATATCTGGAATAATACATAAAGCTAAAAAACTATGAAACTGTCACGTAACCTACATTCTTTGGCTGTTGATTTACTTTTTTGTCTTCTAGGTCCTTGAATTTTGACCGATATGGGACCATTTTTTCTTGAAGTTCTGGTGTACAAAGTTCATACACATCCAACATAAGAGGAAATTTAACATCCTAGGAACAAGAAAAGAAAAATCAGGCTATTTACTTAACCTAATATTCTCCGTGTATTTTTTTTTGTAGAAAGGCAAATCTGTGCAACTTTAAAATGCAAGTAAGTCATATGTTGATGCATTTGAAACAAATTAAGACCTCTAGGACAGGTTACAGAAATACAAGCAACTGACTGATTAGTTCTCTGCTAAAGGACCACAAATACTTTGTGAATAGTGTCTCTAAAACAGAATAATCTATAAGCTACAATAATTATATTAACTAAATATAAATACATTGATGGAAGAGCCTTTCCCATGTGATTGGTCTTTTTAAACCTGTACCTAAGCAGAAAACTATGTCTATTTTAGTGAGTTGTCAACTGGAAACTTATGCCCACCTATTGCTACTCCTATTGCTTATATATATTTGTAGCATACTGTGGCTGAATTAAATATTATGTTGCAACCTAGTTGTGGCAGAAATAAAGAATAAAAACATGTATAACCACCTTATGGAAACATGAAGTGTCTAATATGGTGATTCTCCACCAGGGTACTGTAGCACCCTGGGGTGCCCTGATCTCCTTTTCCGTGTGCCACAGGGGTGAGTGGCCAAGCAATGTTAGCACTGTCAGGAGTGCAACATGATTAACAAGATGAACCCAGAGATTTCAAATAGGAATATGTGATGCGGATAACATTTAGCCCTGATGGGGTCTTCCTGAGTTCTTTGGAAAAGAAGAATTGATTTTTTGACTACAGAAAAATAATACAGCAAGTGCAAGTTAGGAGCTGTTTTTTTAATGGGGTGCCTCAAGTCTAAGAAGTTGAAGAACCAGTGATCTAATGCATCCCAAACAAGCGAAGACTTATCATTGCCCTCCACAGCCATCACTGGAGCAAGTCCATACACTCACGCCTCTTTCATTGTTTCAGACTCACCAAAAGAAAAAATACCATATATGCATTTCACAACTTATATTCAGATCTTTCTCCAGTTCTCACCAAACCTGTCTTACTGCACGTCATCTCCAGATAGGGGGGAAGACTGAAATTTCTGCTTTTTGTGGGTTATGGAAGAGGGAGAGAAAGCTAATCTAGTGCTTGGCAGACTAATATGACTCTAGGATCCTTCATATATGCAAATCTTTAAGATTATTATACCTCAGGTCACCCTCCTTCCTCCTCCCCCAAGTTGCATTCAGTTTACACATATGCTCCTCCATTTGTTCTGCATACATTTTCACAAACATGGACCACACAAGACTGTGTGTTATATATTTAATTCCTTCCCTGATGGTCAACAAGTGATCCTGGAGGTCTGCTACCTGAACACTAGAAAGCAGAACTGCTGGTCAAACAGTCTCCCTGCAGCCATACGGCATACCCTCAGTGCACATGCCAAAGCCTGGAAATTAGACAGTACATTTGGCACAGAGCACCCCTGAGTATACACCATAAACTTCTTCACAAACTAAGGCCACTCTACCCCAACTACACAGCCTCATTCTGGGTTTTAGCATGCCCTTAAACACCAAGTGTGAAATAAGAGCCCTCTCTCCTGTCAAGACAGTTCCAAAAAGGCAAATGCGATCCCTTTAACTAGAGGTAAAAGCAGCATCAACACACTGACAATTCAAATGTTAAAGAAAACAGCATTTGATTTGGTCTTGTTTGTGATAGCATTAGTAAAGTAGGAAAACATATTTCTTTATTCAAAGATATTCTGTATTTCTGTTTTACTGTCTGCATTTAGGAACAAACTGATTTTCTTCAAGTGTTCATGAACTGGAATATGCTGATCACTAGATGCACGGAAACGTTAAAATTTGATATATTGATGAAGGCTCCTACTGACCTTAAGAACTTTGGCATTCACAGATTCTTTCTCTTTGTAAAAAAATCGAACCATCTGAATAGTCAGGTAGGCAGGCAAGCGACTGATCTTGGACTAAACAAGAAAATATTAAGAGAAATTATTATTTCAAATTTTTACAGAGAAAATAGCATCAAACTTGGCACCATCTTAGACTACAAGTTCTTCTCAGCAGGGGCTGGATATTCCAATGAGTTTGTACAGCACTTGGCTCAGTAAGGACCCACTCTGAAAGTTACGGTAAAGTAAAATCACTCTGAGGTTTAGCTTCTTCATTCCACTAGAGCAAGGGTCGGCAACCCCAGGCATACATGCCAAGCATGGCACACAAGACTATTTTGCTCAGCACACCCTGGCCAGCCACGGCTCTGGGTAGCTGCTGTCAGCGACAGAGCCCAGGCTGCTCCCAGCAGGGCTTATAGTGTCCCAGCTGCTTGCTGGCAGCAGCCTGGGCTCCTGGCTGGCAGCAGCTACCCAGAGCTGGGGCCGGCTACAACTGGAAGGCTGCAAACAGCTGCGCCAGGCTCTGGAGCCTCGGCATCAGCTCTGTACTGGCACATGCAGTGGGGGAGGGGCTTGAGGCAGTGCAACCTCCATCTGCCCTGTTCCTGGCACAGAGCTGGTGACTGGGTCCCGGAGCCCAGCACAGCTGTTTGTAGCCAGCCTGGGCTCTGGGCAGTTGGAGTAAGCAGCAAGCAGGCTGCAAAACAGTTGCACCGGGCTCCACAGCTCCAGCATCAGCTCCACGCTGGTGGTGATCGGACGCAGTGTCAGGGTTTTGGGCCATAAAGTTCTTGTCAACATGATGAAGCTAACAGGATTATAAAAATAGCAGTAGTACTACTCACAGATTTGATGTAGAGAGCATTTCTCTGCAGTGTTGGAGAGAGTTTGGTGATTTCCTCTTGAAGACGCTGTGAAAGATGTGAGGAATAATATGTGTGGACGAATTACAATACATAGAGGCAGCATAGGAAAAGACCAAGCATATGCATATAATAAATGTTTGGCCATTGCCCTCACTCTTCCTATGTCCATCTTCTTCCTGTTGCTATCATTTGTTCTGTTATAACATGTATTTAGAATCTAGGTTCCTCAGGATAAGGACTATATCCATGTATTTGCTCAGTACCATGCATATGCACGGTATCTTGAAAACAACCTAATTTTCTTAAGCTCTTTTCCTCTAGAAAGTGGCATGGCTATAAGCCATGTATAAGATACACAATGTATAAGCCATATATAAGTTACACAATGTATAAGTTATACATTGTCACATTTTGGCTATAAATAATCCAAACTTGAACATGCAAGAATTAAGTTAAAATTAATATTCTAAATATATTTCATAGAAAAGCACAGATCAGGACCCTCAACCAAGTAGCAAGATTCTCATTCTTAGATGCACCAGAAGTAGCATGGCAGCCGAAGGCTAATTAGCAAGAGCTGCTCAAGGTTTGAGGTTGACCAGTCAGTACCCACCCAGGTTCTTAAATGTTCTGAACCCACCCTTCAGTGTAAAAGCTGGCCTAAAAATCATGAAACTTAAAACATATCAGCAAAACTACAGCATTATTAAGAATGTTAAATGTAAGAATAAAGCAATACACGCATTAAAATTTGAGGTCAAATCCAAAACCAACTCCGTTCCCGCATTGAAACTCATGTCATCAACTACCAAAAATTAAACTTAGACTACAGAATATTCTAAGGAGGTAGCTCTTGCTTGGTTTTAAATCCAGATTGAAGTCAACCAAATTTGTACTAGTTATATAACAGTGAAACAACGTTATCTGATGTCTGAATCATTGCCTACAAGCTTATAATAAGGCACGGATTGTTGAATTCAATTCTTGTTTGGTGGCTGACAATCCTTAAAGAGAAACATTTAACAAGAAAGTTCTGTTATTTACCAGAAGTGACAAAGCTGTCAGTCTAAGTTTTCTCTGGGACTACAGAACCCACCTGAATAGGGCCAACAAGAGGGCTGTTTAGATCTAGGAAACTTACTTTCTGGTTCCTTTTCCTGAGTTGATATAACAGGAATTCAAGCTGCTATACGTGTGGCTACACTGACATCCACATCCTAAAAATAATGCTAAATAGACCAGAATATCTCCAGCCCCCAAACAGAAATCTCTTCTTGTTTGTACTAGCTAGGAGAAAGGAATTACAGACTCCTTAGCTTCCAGTCTTCTACACATCTATAAAACAGAATCTGGAACAGCATTCCAAGAGACAGGCAATATCCTACTGGCACCATAACTTTATCTAAAAGGCCTTCTTCAAAGTACAAGAAAAGAGTGGCCAGAGGCCTGATTACTGGTGTTGCAACTTCTCTCCCCGAAATTGAGGGGAGGTCAGACTTTCTTTACATTTCTTGAGTTAGATGTCTGTCTAGCAAGCCTCAGTTACCCAGCCTTGCAACACCTCGTTCCCAAGCCTTCAGTTAAAGCAGACAAAAGGCTCGTGTTAGCAGCATGCAATGTGACCCAATCAGCCAGGAACTGGGTTGCCATTATCAACAATCAATCAGTTTGGGAAAAGAAGTCTTGCTTAAATCTACAATTTTTAAACACCACAAATGTCTGCATATTGCAGTGGGCCTGGCTCACCAAGCTTCCAAAAAAATCAAATCCTGACAGGCTGTTTTTAGTAAACTGACTTGATACATCTCAGAGAAAAGTATTACAGTGGTGTTCTGTCACGAAGGTAAAAAAGTCTACACACAAAAATCTTATAAAAGTAGCTTGCTTTAAAAAAACCAATCAAAGCCAGTCACTCAAACATTCGTCTGCAAAATTTAAAACAATGTTAAATTTATGATCTGTTTCATCACCTGTTTCTTATTCTTCTTAAAAGAAACTGGGCTATAGTTCAAACAGCTTGTTTTCTGGAATCTACATCTAGATAGAGAAAAATTACTTTAAAAATTATTTTTAAATGGGTTTCATTTTGATGGATTTTAAAATTTACGTAAAACCTTCCTAAACATGCTCACTCATGTTCTGTCTCTCTCACAAACAAGGTTGAGTACTTCACAAAAAGTAACAGTTTTCTTAAGTACTACTCTGGACAAACAATGCAAGTGTAATGCCAGTGTCATAATCTGGGACGTGAATTTACTCTTGCATATCAGACTCAAACGTGCAGGAAAGCTTAATTTCTGCAAGAACGGAAAGTAAGCATGTAAGCCTGAAAGTCCCACCCCCTCCAACTTCATGCATTTCACATTACAGTCTGTTTCAATTTATAAAAATGGCAATATAAGAACTTGTCTAGCAGATACTACCAGAAAGGTGAAGCCAGATTAAAATCCACTAGTTTGACTGCTGAGCAGGCAAAGGAATTAAAGGTAATTCTTCCTTGTGGCTGTTAGCACATACTTCATTAGCATCCTCTTACACACTGAGAGTAGGAAAAATTCTCATACTTGGTACGCAACTTGCTGTTAGCTAACACTGATTATGACAGGGATTCTACCAGCCTGAGAAACACCCTTCCATAAGAGGATGTAAATAACAAATGGAGCCAACTATAATTCTCTTGTTTTGCAGTACAAAGTACTTAATTCTTAGTCCTAAAGACGCATTCAAGTATGATTTAGGTCAGGGCTGTCCAACTGGCAGAACACAGGCCATATGTAGCCCCCAAGTAGTTAATCTGTGGCCCCTGAGCTCTTGGTCTTTGTGTTACTCCCTCCATTACTCTCCTGCTGCTGCCACCAGGGTTTCTGAGCTCCCTCTAGCTTGCGCTGTATGTCCCTGTACCTAGAGGCATGGCAGTTTTGGAGGGACTTCAAGACCCAGTAAAGCACAAGAATGCAGACATGGTACAGGGCAGAAAGGGGGTAGAGGACAGAGTGTGACACTGCAGGGTTGCGGTGAGTGGAGTGGGAAGCTGTTTTATGTAGTCTCCAGCCACTGACAAGTTGAACAGACAAGAGGACTGATGGGTAGGTAATCAGGTGCGTTTTCTCTCATCTCCATATGCTGCTGGTAACAAGGATGTTATCTCTGGAGAGACCAACCCAGTTTGAGAGCTGAAACTGAACATCACAGAGATGCTTAATGGGATCTTCTAGACTGAGCACCGAGTCCCATTGGGTAGAGTAGTTTTCTTTAATCTTCACTAATCTATAAAGGAGCTTCTGGGAACCCCATATGATTGGGCCCCTAATATAGTCCATGGGCTGTTGTGACCTATTTGTAAAACTTTTCCAAAAAGGTTATATGAATATATTATCTCAAACAGTATATAATTGGAAGTTATAATCCCTATTCCATGATGATATCTTTGAGCTTTAACATATCTTAAATCAAACCCACCTTTATACAGATTTATTTTTTTCAAGCACCTTAAAAAAATAAAAATTCGACTAAATAAAAAAATTCTGATTTAAATGACAATCTTACTTTTTTAATTGTTGATTTTTATCCACCCTGGCTATCACACCAATCCTGAAAGCTAAGGACAATGATACTGTTCATTCAGAATGTAAATACAACAAGATATTAAAACACAACTCACCAATTTGAGTCCCGTAAAAAGATATTTAACTTCTTGATTGATAAAGCAGCTAAGCTGAAGCAGATTTTCTTTTCCTTTAGTTACATCCTCCTCTTCTGCTTCTGTACATTTCATGCTTCACAAAATTAAGGAAAACAATCGTGCACCAAGAGCTGAACCCCTACTCAATTTAAACGGCTAAGCAGAACAAGAAATCAACTATCATCATCTGAAGCTCTTAACTGAAAAATACTTTTCTATGCTCTCCTTTAAAAAAGCTTCCCCCCCTTGTGTTTTCTTAACATAACTGTGGTTTTTATATCAGGTAAAAATAATATCTGGTACACCCAATATCCCTTCTGTTACAATAGATATCTGTTTTAATTCACTTGATGCCTAGTCATAGGGTGTCTATACACATGCTCCAACACTTTCTAATTAGAATGCATCAGAGCAGACCCGACTGAGTTTCCTCTGCATTCTAATTAGAACACTCTAGCATTGCTAGTGTCATGTGTATAAGCCCCTGCAGGTTTAAAAATGACCACTGGGGCGCTTTAACTAAAACTCATCGAATGAGCTTTAGTCAAAAGCGTCCTGCAGCCACGTTTAAATACATGGGGACTTAATACATGTGATGCAGCAGAGATCTCCAGAAATCGCTTTTAATTAAAACACCTTCCTCTACCCCCAAGCACATGTATAGGCACCTACAGTCAACAAAAAGAGCAAACTGTCACAGAGCCTTGCACATGCTTTTTTTTTTTTAAATCAGAAGTCAGAGATTGAACTATTTGGTTGGCCTATATCCAAATTCTGACTTGGAGATTATACTCTACTGATAGAGCAATATTGCAGTATGTTCTATACAGGCTAGATAAAAAGCTTCACATTTCTTCAGGCCACCCTGCAGCCTGGTATGTATTTTATGAAAATACATTCTTTATCTGAGGGACAGCCAGCATGGGTTTGTTGAGGGTAGGTCATGCTTGACCAATCTCATTTCCTTTTACCATCAGGTGACCCATCACCTGGACAAGGGGCAAGAGATTTATGTCATATATCTTGACTTCAAAAAAGCCTTCAATCTGGTATCCCATGATCACCTTTTGGTGAAAGTGGCTAACTGTGGCCTCAGGTCCACCACGATCCGCTGGCTGGGGAATTGGCTCCAGGGCTGGACCCAGAGGGTGGTGACTGACGGAAGTCAATTGTCATGGTGCCCTGTGACCAGTGGGGTCCCTCAAGACTCTGTCCTTGGACCTATTTTATTCAACCTCTTCATTAATGATGTGGACACTGGAGTCAGAAGCAGACTGGCCAAGTTTGCCGACGACACCAAACTCTGGGGTAAAGCATCCACACCTGAGGACGGGGGGTAAATCCAGGCTGACCTGGATAGGCTCAGTAAGTGGGTAGACAAGAACCTGATGGTGTTTAACTCCAAAAACCACAAGGTTCTCCACCTTAGGAGGAAAAACCTGCAGCATGTCTACAGGCTCGGCAGTGCTACGCTAAATAGCACTACGGACGAGAGGGACCTGGGGGGTCAGGATGGACCACAAAATTAACATGAGCCTTCAATGTGATGCTGCAGCTAGTAAAGCAAGCAAAACACTGGCTTGCATCCACAGATGTTTCTCAAGCAAATCCCAGGATGTCATTCTCCCGTTGTACTTGGCCTTGGTCAGGCTGCAGCTGGAGTACTACTACGTCCACTTTTGGGCTCCACAACTCAAAAAGGATGTGGAGAAGCTTGAGAGAGTCCAGAGAACAGCCACACGCATGATCAGGTCAGGAAAACAGACCTCATGACGAGAGGCTGAGAGCCACGGGACTTTTCAGCCTGAAAAAGTGCAGGCTCAGGGGCAAACTGACGGCCACCTACAAGTTTGTAAGGGGTGCTCACCAGGTCCTGGGGGAACGTTTGTTCACCAAAGCACCCCAAGCGATTACAAGGCCAAACAGTTATAAACTCCTCCAAGACTGCTGCAGGCTGGACATAAGGAAGAACTTTACTGTTTGAGCCCCCAAGGTCTGGAATAGACTGCTGCCAGAGGTGGTTCAAGCACCTACTCTGAACACCTTCAAGAGAAACCTGGATATTTTTCTTGCTGGGATCCTATGACCCCAGCTGACTTCCTGCCCGTGGGGCAGGGGACTGGACTCCATGATCTTCCAAGGTCCCTTCCAGCCCTAATGTCTATGAAAACTCATTATAGTATGAGACACAAAATGAGAGAGAGTAGTATTCCCTGTTCTCCAGCCCACCACCCCCGATTCTGTAACTAAATTCCCCTAGGTTCTTTCCATAGCTGCATCAAACCCTTCCTCCTTTATTACGCCTCCCAGTCACTAACTCTTTCACTTCTCTCAGCCATGCCCATATTTTTTTTGATGGATGGTATGCTTGCAACAATTCTTCCACCAAACATTTCCTTTCCTTAACCCATAATCCATTCAGCACACACTTCACTTCCATTATTACATCCTTACTCACTTCTCCAAGTTATTCACCCTAAACCTTGGAACTTATTGCATCTTAATATTACTTATGCAATCTGTTCTCCTGATTACATATTCGGCTCCTCTCTATTTTGTGCCTCACATTATAATTAAAAGCATGACATGAAAGGAAAGGTATGGTGGCCCTCTTGCTCAAAAGAGAAAGAAATGAGCTTCAAAAACACCAGACACTACATTCTAGGATGTAATATGAAATACGCTTTCCTTATCTAAACAAGTAATCCGTTCTAAATATTTTGGAGATGAAAAACCAGTAGCCTGCCTGTCCATTGTCAGCACATTCAACACATGATATAATGCTTCTGAGGCCAAACGTGACAATCATTTGAACTGCAGACCTAAAGTGCAAAAGTGGCAGTCCAGGCACTGTTCCATCATATGCCAGTCCAGCTCCCTAAATAATATTTAGTATACAAAAACTCTACTTTACAGTTGTGCAATGAACTCAGTTTCCAGTCATCTGATGGGAGTTTAACTAATGTATCATTTACTTCAAGGAGTGCTCAACTTCAAGGCTGTCGGCCAGATATGCTCCATGAAAACATGTTATCTGGCAGCTTCCAGAGTTCCCCACAGGTCTGAAAATTTGGGGGGCTATGGCATGAAGCCACAAGGAATAGTCTAATCCATGTTCAGTGTGTTGCTACGCACATCTATGACACTTAATTCCTGATTTGCTCGAGTCATGCAGTTCCCTTCCAAACAAGATACTGCTGGTTTATCTTTAGGTTAACATTTCTTGAGGCAAATAACTTCACATGCTCCTTTCAGGAAGACAGTTCTTATATAGTTTCCCCCATTACAGCTCAGCAAAAGTGGTGTGATATGTTACTATGTACCTTCTGCAATATGAGAGGCTTTTTAGACCAAATATTTTCATCCCCACCTACTATTCTGGATTAAGTTTTTTATTCATTACCCCCTTTTAAAAGAAATCCCTTGCTACTCCTGAGGTAATCCATCACTTCGCTTTTAACATCTTGTCTTAATCTTTAGGATACGCTGTTTCAAATTCAACACTGAAGAACTGATCAATTAAACTCTTCTTTTTAGAAGCTGCTGCTGGAGCTCCTGAGTCTGTCTGCAAAACAGGTTCTGTTACATTATTTTATTTAGCACTATTTACTATTATTTAATTAGCATACAAAAATACATAATCTTTTCCAAATTGACTACAAATAAGTGCCATTCCTTTAAAAATCTTTAATATATACTCCTCCAAAAAAACCATATCTAGTTCTTATGTAATCATGGGTGTACACTGAAATTTCATCCGTTTAAATCTCCCTATGCAGAATGTGAATTAAAATAGACACTACTATTTAATTACTGTGAAAGTAATCTGAGCAAATTAAGTTACTCTTTCTGTTGATCAAAAAAACCCAGACTTGTCATTCTTTGGTTGGGTGGAAGGTATTTTGGGGAGGGAGAGGCAGGTTGAAAGTTATGAATATTTTCTAATATTTTAAATTAGAATAAAGGCTGTTTTGTAACTGACCTTTATAAAGTCCCAAGCTACATACACAAAGCATGCTTTTTTCAAGCCTAAACTTTGGGACTTCATTTACCTATAAAACTCATTATTTTAACCAAGTTATATTCTCTCTCTCTTATAGCATTCTTGTTGAGAGTTTTCACTGAACCCATAAATGAGGGTTTTTCAGCAGCAACTAAAGGCATAGGTGAGTACGACCACTGAATACACTGACTCGGTACCCTCACACCACTGTAACCTTTCACACTGGAATGTGTTTAATCACTATCAAGAGTCTTTCCATAGCAGAAGACACCCCAAAAGGCAAGGCTGAGGTGTGTGGGTGACACTTCACTGAGCATTCACACCACAGGGCAGCTTCAGTTATTTGTCTAAGCACAGCCCGGAGAACTTGACAATACCCACGTTTTGTGATATTAGTTCAAATGTCATCAGCACTGGAGTCATAATATGTACTGGAGTCATGAGCACTGTATAACCTATAGTCAAAATAAGATTACAACTACCTCCATAACAGCATCACCTTCTACTCCTTCAAGCTTTTGCTGTAGCACTCTCATCATTTGTACCCAGCATTCATTGGCATCCTACAAAGGAAACATAATAGTGAGTTTTACTAGATACCACTGGTAGGCATATAATTTGATATCCAATATCAAAAACACTCATCTTTACAGTATAACATGAAATTTAGAATTTGAAAATTCATCAACTAAAAATGTCCCCATGGCCCAAAATTACTAATTTTCTTGAGCTTGCTTTCAAAACTCCTTGCAATATTGTCGAGATAATACCAAAATAAGTAACTTTTTTTTAAAAGCTACAAAATTTTGGGATTTCAACAGTTAAAACACAGAAGCACTTTTCTGTTCAACTGAACTCTCTAATTCTTTGCAACTGTATTTCTGTAACACAGGGAATTAATATGTAGTGCTTGAAAGCTGTAAGAAACAGAAAATTAACTGAGCAGTATTTACCTGTTGAAGGTACTGGCCTTGATCTCCTTTCTCTGCAAACTGTGGGAAAGCCATGTGTAAAAATTGCAGGAGAATGATGGGTGGGATACTGGAGGAAGTTTTATCCATAGAATCAAACAAATCTCTAAGAGCTTAAAAAGAAAGCAAGTGATTGTTTTTAGAAGTGAAAGATGAAAATTAGGGCAGACTGCTAATTAAACTAAACAGTAAGATAACAGCAACATTCAAATCTGAATCTGAATATCCAAAGGTAGAACACTTGGGGGTCCAATTGTAGGTGCACATATGATGCCCGCTAAACAAAAAACATACTTGTGAACATTATACAAGTAAAAAGAATGGCCCAGATTTGAAAGTTTGGAGCATGATGCCTTGCCTTTGGAGGGACCAGAAGTTGGTTCCTAGTCAAAAGCGCAAAAGGAAACTTCATTAAAAACAGTAAAATACATGCTTGAGGAACAGTGTTTCCACTACTCATTTATACTTAAAATTAAAAAGGTGTTCACAAAAGATCCACGTTCCCCAACTGGAACCCACAATGATTTAAGTGTTACCATCTGCTGACAAGGCCAGAAATAAACTTGATTTTTCACAGTTTAAGTTCTCTAGGAATTCTTAAGCCTTCCTATCACTCAGGAAAACACATAAATGTATATACACGTGCAGGCAATTCAAAACTATTTGAAAAACAGTGGATGATGTTTATTAAGGGTATCAAGTGGCAATATGTGAACCCCCCCTACTGACAGCTGAATATATTAATCTTGGTCCTAAAATCCACCCATGCTACCACACTGAGTGTAAAGTACTTTAGATACATCAGTTAGTCCTCACAACAGCCCTGAAAGGTAGGCAATTTTCAGTGTTAACACCAATGCAGAGGCAGCAAAACAAAGGCATAAAGCTTCTGAATATTTGTAGCTAAAATTGCTTTTACAGGCATGGATTTTATAGTCATAAAATATTGGCCAGTTTCTTCCTCTCCCTTTGATCCAGCATGGCAAATACTGACTTTAAAAGAGATCATTTTAACATGACAACAATTGGAAAAAACAAAAAACAAAAAAAAACCCCACAGCTTGGTATCGTACAGGAGCTCCCAATCTGCCCAGCACCAGAGTTAACTAAGGATTTCCTTATTAGATTTCTCCGGTGCAGAGTTGTCACCTCAAAAAGAAATAAGGGACACAAAGTAGAGGCAGAAAGAGGGGGAGGGGCAGGTGTGGTTGTAGAGTAACCATTGAACTTACCACCCCAAAATACGATCAGCAGGAATACCCACAAACTGGACCTTTCCTTCCTTATTTTGTTTTGTTTGTCCTTAAATGAACTGGTAGAAATCCCAGTGTCCTGGCCCAGCATCTTAGTGGGGCAATGAAAGAGTTAAAAAAAAAAAAGTGGACAAGTAGCACCCTTGTTCAAATGTATAGGGTCTAATGAGAGTTCTAGTTAGAGCTCATGGACTTACCCTTCCAGATACTTTTTTTTTTTTTTAATGAAATGTGAACCCCCCTGGGGTATGAATTAAGAAATGCAGTGCTTTGTCAGTCTATTACTTCAATGATATTGCAAGGCCAATAAAATATATTCAAAGAAATATTAATGGGATGATATGTTCCAGTAATACAATCACAGTCTATTAAGTGAAAACATGCTATCCAATAAAATGTTTCATGGAAGCCATTCACCTTAAAAATGGACAAAGGACTGCTCTACAACGTTCTAATTCACTTTAAAATTGTGTGTCAGGAATGAAGTGAATACCTTACTTGAAATTAGATTATGTGAAGTTTCAGGTGTACAACCTACAGTGCTCTGTGTACTTGGGAATATTTAGAAAAGCAGGGTTTGCATCCAAGATTCATCTATTCCTTAAGAGTATATAAGATGGCATATTAAAATGAATGCCTCAGACCTAGTGGATCTGGAGTTCCCAAAGCATAAACTCTAAAGAAAAATACACACATTGCAGTGTTGTAACTACAGTTCTGAACTCCAGCTGCCAAGAAATAAAGTTACAAAATACTGTAACCGAATCCACACACTAACCTGCAGTAATATACTGAGCAGATGCCATCTCTCCTGAAGCTCTCAAGGCACCAGCATATCTAAAACAAAATTGGAATACTTTGTATGAAATTAAGGTAAAACACAGATAACCTTGCCAAAAACAGCAAACTCTTTAAGTCACAAGGACAGAACACATTCTGAAAGACACTCTAGACAGATTCACTAGCCAGGTAACTGAAATAGTCATTCTCTGATGGCATGTAGTGTCCCTTTTGTTTTGTTTTTTTATACCCACCCTAAAATATCAGTTGGGCTATAATCACTAATCATCCAGCAGAACCTGGCAGAGGTTTGAATGCCTCTTCTTTTGTTAAAGAGCAAAAGCAAACAAACAGCATTAGAAGCTGTCTCCCATGAAAGCCTATTCCTCTCTGAATCAGTCTCTAAGGCAGGGGGGCCAAAATGGCATATCTAGTCCATGGCCGGACTCCATTTCCCAGCAGCCGTGGGTGGCAGTGGCTTCTTCTAGCTGCCACTGCTAGACCCAGCCCCGCTGCTGGGGCACCCCGGCCCATTTCCTCACCCCCACCCCACTGCCAGGGGTTGGACCCATGTGGGCAGAGCACGTGGCCAGGCGGCTGGGATAGGGCCACAGCCAGAAGTGAGACGGGCAGGTGAAGCCGAGGAGACCCCAGGATCTTGGGGCAGCAACAAGGCAGGGCTGGGGCAGAGCCACAAACCACTGCCCACATGCCCTTGTGACTGTGATGGGCACAGGTTCCAGTCAGGCAGCTGCATGCAGAGAGCAGATCACGGCTCTGCTTTGGCCCCATGTTGTCATCTCAGACCCACATGGCTCCGGGCCAGTCTCCATGGAGACCCTGGGATCTTGGGGTGGTGACGCTGTGGGGCCAGGGCAGAACTGCAATGCACTGCCCACAGAACCAGAGGATCAAAATTAAGAACTAAGAACAAGATTTCTATTGAAAAAAAAAAAATGAGTGCCTGTATTCACACAATTTTAAGTTTGAAGCTTAACAATTTTAAGTTTAAGTGTAGATTAGAGTAGTTGTACAACAAATTCTGTTCTGCCTGAAATTCTTACTAAGGATCCTCATTTAAGAGGATACACTACCTCACTCACTGTCAGTGCTATTAGCAAGAATGTTTTACTTCATAGTCCAAAGAAAACTTAGTTTTATTGTTTTCATACTGAACCTACCTCTTAAGGGCGTCTTTCACTTCTGGCACAGAGCGGATACACTGAACTGTAGCATTCATGTAACAAGTGTTGCCAAGGTTTGTCAAACCACATGGTAATTCCATCTGCCAAGAAGATATAAAAGGTTCTTGAACATTTAAGACATTGGTAATAATTTATTATAAATATTGTAATTCAGACAGTAGCTCACTAGAAAATAAAGTTTCTGAGATGAATGAAACTTGATTGACCGTCATGTTGCATGACACAGATCTCTTACTTCAACTTCACTATTGTACAAAGTGTATTTCCAAAATCCATAATCTTGTTACCTTAATGTATTTCACACTGGCAGTTTTCCAACATATTCAGGAATGTATCATTTCATTTTTCTGCTTTGTTTTTTGTTTTTTTTTTTATAACAAGTGACTGTTGAAAAGTCTGCAATAACCAAAGTTTTGATCTCAAAATACTACTGCCTTGTTAATTCTCATGTAGACATTTGTAATAGCAGTGAAATAGTTTAATTAATTCCCTAATGTAATTAAATCAATGTTAAGGCTCTCAGCAGAACTGTTACGAATTTAATTTTTTTTAACAAAATTCTAATTTACAGGAAGCAGTGTGCCTTAAGAGAAATCTGAATCGCCTCCTAACCTGAGAATACCTAAGTTTTGAAATTAATTACTATTTAAAAAATGAAATCTTAAAAGCAATTGATGTAGTAACTGGACATAGTTTCAGAAACAATTAAGAATTACCGCAAAAATGTGTTTTTATTATGTAGACTTTAGATAATTGTGAGGCAGATTTCCAGAAAAAATATAAATGCATTTATATAATGTATAAATAAATTTGGATGGGTATCAAAATGCAAAATTTGGGAAGGAGGAACAGAACATTTCACTGTACAATCTGTGAAAGTATCTTAAACACACAGTACAGACATTTTAATCTTCACACACAAAATCTGATTTAAAAAAAAAGTGCATGGATTAATTTTTTTTAAAGTTTTTCCAAGACTGAATTCATAGACATTTGGGCTGGAAGGGACCCTGGAGGAGCATCGAGTCCTTGGTTCACCTTTTCTATAATTACTAGTAGCAGGGTAGATAAAAAAAATAAATCAATATTTTTTAAAAGTAAAAACACAGATTTTTAAAAATTCAAATCAACTTTTTTAACTTAATATTTTTTAATGTTTTTGTTAAAATGCTTTAAAAAATAAACCTGTATAAAGATAGTTTAAGATATGTTAAAGCTCAAAAGATATCATTATGGAATAGAGATAACAACATAATTATGTACTATAGGGATTATAACTTTTAATTATATATATTTCTAATTATATACTATGAGACAATATATTCATGTAACCTTTTTAGAAAAGTTTTATAAATAGGTCACAACAGGCCATGGACTATATTAGGGGCCTAATCTTAAATGGTTCCCAGAGGCTCTTCTACAGATTAGTAAAGATTGAAGAAAACAGCTCGACCCAATGGGATTTGGTGCTCAGGCCCCAGAAAATCCCATTAAACATCTCTGTGATGCTCAGTTTCAGTTCTCAAACTGTGGATTTCTATCTCCAGAGATAACATCCTTGCTAACAGCAATATACGGAGATAACAGATCTGATTACCTATCCATCAGCCCTCTTGTCTCCCTGCAAGTTAGTGTACAGAGTCAAGCCCTTGCCTCTCTCTAAAAGTGCAAAGTTTCAAGAAATTAAATGAATAAACAATATCAAACAACAAGAATGCACTTTTTGTAGAAAACAACGATTAAATCAAGGCTACTTGACCAGCAATCTAAATCATGAATTAACTAATGATCTACCTTGATCCGATTTAAATCAAATCTACTCTGACTGATATGCTTTAAGGGACTGGAGAGCTAGTCTGTATAGCACAAAATGTGGAGAGGTTTCCTTCAGGATCTCAAAACCACTAACGGTCGCAACTGGGGAAAATGGATAGGGGATAACGCACTCTAGATCCTTCTGGCTCAAGGTTCTCCCTCTAGCATCCACTTTTACATTCAGAGACAGGATTCTGGCCTAGATGGATGGCAATTCTTATGTTCTTAACTTGTGTCCATTATTCTTGTAGGCCACAGGAAGGTGCCGAGGTACATTTTCAGCCCTAAGTTAAAAAGCCATTATTATATTGATACACTTTGTAAAATTATTGGTCATACATGGTATAGACCAGGGGTTCTCAACCTTTTTCTGCCTGAGGACGAGCCTGGCTCCCCAGTTCTGCCTGCACATCCTTGGGTGCAGTGGGTGGGGAGTCCTGGGGCCCGAATTACCTAGGCGGCGGCAGCACGGAGCCTCGCCCATGCGCAAGATGGAGGCTGTAGGGCTGGGCAGGGTATGGGTCCCACCACATTCTTGGGACTCACCTCAGCACCAGGGGGCCAAGACAGCTCCTTCCTGCACCGGGTTGAGCCAGGCAGACCCCCTAAAACATGCTTGCAGCCTCCCAAGATTCTGCAGACCCACCTCCCCCCCCAGGTTGAGAACCACTGGTAGAAGAACCAATATACAATTCTTTGCCTTTGTCCCAGAGAAGCATAGGGTTAACATGGCAAAGGTGATAGGTCTAACTTCAGGTGCATCAGAAACACTATTTTTGTTAGCTAAATGCCTACAAACATTATGCTTGGTTCAAGCCAAAAATGCCATTAGCTTAAGTGAGCTACAAATCAAACCCTAGACTTATCACTGCCTCAAGTTATGTTGTCAACAGCTATTTCTTAGATACTGTAAGTGCTAAGTAAACAAACCGCAGTTAAGATCCACTTTTAAATAAGCATTAACAATGCACTGGAAAGTTCAATTATTTAAAAGATTACAGGTATTTGAGGTTCAAAATATGCTTACAGCTGAGGCTAACTGTTCCTCTGTCATATCTTCTACAAAGACAGGTCGAGCTACTGGTTCCTCAGGCAGTGCATCTGCAGAACCCATCATTAATAAGGTCATCCCCTGTAAACACATCATGCACAGACAAGACACATTTAATGGCATCCACAAAGCACAAAAAGGCAGTTACTTCTGTATAAAAAGGCAACTGTCTACTTCTACAAAAACTATTAATTTCAGATAATTCCCAGAGATGCACTTAAGAATATTCTCTTGTGATGCTTGATTGATCTTGTGTTTCTAAATAAAAAGGTAGCTAAGAATATACAGTTTAATTCTGTTTCTGTTGAACTCAGCTTTCTTTGTTTCTTCAATTTTTCTCCAATAATGTGTCATATTATGTAGAAAGTATGCAATTTCTGTAACGTTCATCTTTGTTGAAAATACCCCTTTGGCCTAGCATGCCAGTCAGTAGCCAAGATTTTTCAAAAAGGTTAGCTTTAACTAATGGTTCTGCTATAAGCAGGGTGGGCTGGACTAGATGACCTCCTGACGACCTCCTGACGTCCCTTCCAACCCTAATTTTCTGTGATTCTATGAATATTAGACTCCTAATATGATTAAAAATTAACAAGCCACAGAATATCTTCAATGAAACCTTTTCAAATTCCTTTAATCTTTGGCCTTTCAGAGTTAATTTTATTCATATTTCAGTATGGGAAAACTATTTTGCCTTTCTTTTCTTTGATTTTCAAGATACCTTGGGTCTCAGGCAGTTAGTTAATCAGTGTTGCTGTTCTTAGATTTAAATGGATAAAAAGTTTACTGGAATTTTCATATTTAAAACAGCAGTAAGCTTCCTCTTCCTTTTGCATGGATTTTGGGAAGTGCCCAAGATGAACCTTGCATACCTTTGGAGGTCTGTGCATTTACACAGTAGAGGAATCTTAGATAAAAGAAATAAACAGTTATCAACAATGACCAACATTTTAGAGGGGGACGTAGTCAGGGGAAAAAAACTAACCCCTCACATGCTATAACCCCTTCCTGGGATAGCGTGAGCAGAATGGCCATCCTATACTCTTGGTATTTCCCAACCATTCCCCAACCCTTTAATGGATCTAGCTCCAGGTTCTGAAAACTATAAAAAGACAGACAGTATACCCCAAAATTAGTAAACAAAATACCCAGAAACTTCCTGTACACAGTATAAATTCCCTAAAATCCTACTCAGTGTTGTTATCAATTACTGAAACAAGGCTACCAGTACATGGCATGTAGCACCGGATCAGAATTCTACCTATCAAAGTATTTGTAGGGCCTTCATCACAGCAGCATCCAAGTACCTTCATCACAGCAGCTGTAATGAACTGCCAAATCCCACTAATAAAAGCCTGGTACAAGTTCCCACCAAGAAGGGTCAAGCAACTTCACTGTCTGTTCCCATAAAGAACTTCTCACCAGACTGTTGCTGAACAAGAGGGAGGGAAAATTCCAGTAGAAAGTAAACCATTTGGAAGAGCTTACAAAGAATGTCCGCACTGTCTATTTGGTCAGAATACTGGACAAGCAACATAGGTTCATTCAGTAATTGTGTCACGCTACAGGGAAAAGGGCAAAAAGTCACCAAAATTATCTTTTGCTTTGCCAAAGGTGTAGATAAATGATAAATAAAACTTACCAGTGAGGTTTGTAAGAACACTGGCAAACAACTGAGCAAGTCAGTTAAAAAGGATACACCAGCAGGACACTGCAATTTCACCACATGTGGTTCTTCCAAAATCTTAGTAAAGAGCAAAACTTAAAATGCTTATGGCAGGTTTTCTATTTAAACAATTATGTTCCAAAATTGTTTTGTACCCTGCAGAGCACTAAAACTGAAGGCTTTTAAAATTATGAAACAGGACAGTTTTAGATGCACTTCTCCAGTAGTCTCTCTTTTTCCTCCCAAAGGCTGCCTTTTTTCCCTAAAAGGCCAAATCTATCACCCCATTGAATGGAAATTACAAGCTACTTAACTGAAAACCATCTCTAATTCAATCATTCAGGAATTTACCAGTCTGGAAGTAAAGCCAGTAGTATTTTAATCGATTTCAACACTTACGTTCTTTATTTTGATGTTGCCCCATTCTTCATCCTATGTTTGAAGGGAAGAGAACAATTGTAAATGTTACTATCTTATGGTAAAAGATTTGAAAGGAAAATTGATATTTTTACCAACATTCATTTTTTCTGAATAGCACATTAAGTTTCCATTACAGTGAAATATTAACTAATGTGATTATTTTGCATGCCTGGAGCAAACTAATAAGCAACAAGGTACTTTTCATTTCTAAAAGATGCTCTCCATTTACAGCTGCACTACCATTGGTGAGATTAAAAAACCTCTTCTAGAAGAAAAAGAAAGGCAAGTTGCCCAAATTCGGTAATATTGGTAGGACAAGTTTCTGGCACAGAAATGCACCATCTCTTCAGGACTGTTTTCACTGGCCTGCAATACAAGACCACAAGCAAAAGTTCTTTAACAAGCTGTGCAGCATTCTGTTCCAACTGTCCATGTCTTAGAAAAATAAGAAAAATACTGGAGATTAAGATGGTACAAAGAAGTTGAACAATTTACCACTAGTTTATCTCTTTCAACAGCAATCTTCATGGACACTGCAAGAAGTTTTCCCAGTAACAAGCAACAATATAAAGCTTAATGTTTTCAATGTTTGCTGATACTAAGATGAAGGGGGATGTGGTCACGCTAGAAGGGAGGAATAGGCTGCAATCGGACCTAGACAGGTTACAGGGGTGGGCAGATGAGAATAGGATGGGATTCAACACCGACAAGTGCAAAGTGATGCATCTGGGGAGGAACAACAGGCTGGGGAACTCCCTTCTTGTCAGTACAGAGGCAGAAAAGGATCTTGGAGTCATCACTGGCTCCAAGATG
>NW_017728886.1:186856598-186902070 GCF_001723895.1 Crocodylus porosus
ATCAGGAGGCGCTACTTCACAGTCAGGGCGGCTAGGGTCTGGAACCAGCTTCCAAGAGAAGTGGTGCAGGCTCCTACCCTGGGGTTGTTTAAGAGGACGTTGGATGAACATTTTGCCAGGGTCATTTGACCCCAGTACTCTTTCCTGCCATGGCAGGGGGTCGGACTAGATGATCTGTTCAGGTCCCTTCCGACCCTAGAAACTATGAAACTAAGTGAAGCTCTTTAAGAGGAGGCTAGATGTACACCTTGCTGGGGTCACTTGACCCCAGTACTCTTTCCTGCCATGGCAGGGGGTCAGACTCGATGATTTGCTCAGGTCCCTTCCAGCCCTAGAAACTATGAAACTACAGGCAAATCCCACTTAATGCTGTTTTGCTTAATACTGTTTCACTATAACACTAATTTTAAATTGATACCCGATTTCACTTGGCGCTCAGCAAGTTTTGTTATAATGCTCACAATTGCCATCTTGGGTAATTAAAAACAATTGCGGTCACCATCTTGGGTCGTCAAATACTTTCAGTTTTACTTAACACTCGTTTTTTCAGGAACCAATTAAGAGCACTAGATGGGGGTTGCCTGTATTCAGAAACACTGCTTACAATTTTTTTAATACTGTTAATGTTGATTACACATTATATGGGAACACAGTTTGAGAAATTAATACAGAAAAGTTTTGATATCTACCTTCAGAGTTCCTCCTTTCAACATAACTTTTTGTCTGGCTGGCTGAACTCCAGTCAATGCAAAAAGCTGTGCCTTGAATACCATTGGAGGTTCATCAGTATTCAACTCTACGCCATCGAATTTCTCTTTTCCCCATTTTACATTAACTGCAAAGATAAAATAACACAGAACTAGATAATTTTCTGTTCAATTAACTTTAGAGAATTTAAAACTATTCATTTTATTCAAGACCTTGAATCATCTCAATAAATTCAGCTTGATTATTGATATAAAATTATGCAAGATACTTCTTTACTACTCACAATCCCAGCCTCACAATACATTACCTTCAGGAAACTATAAAATAGAATTCTGTTAGGCAAATGCAAATTCTGTTTCCAAAAGCATCACATACATTCAGAATCCGCTCAGCAGCAATGAACGCAAGTTTCAAAATAAGACCAAGCAAAACTGCTTTTCTGGCCAATTTTTATACGCAAAAACTGAAAGTTATTTCTATCAATCTACTAACCTGGAAGAGCATGACTACAATTGATCGTGCTTTCAGATGTCTGCTATGATAAGATACAGATCCTCAGCATAATTACTACAGACTAATTTAGCCTAGATTTTACTACAAAATGAGGAACAGACACAGCTCTCCAAAGTGAGCTACACAGTAAGTGCTATTGTGGGTACCTGGTGTTAGATAGCAGAGCACAGCCAGTTTGCACTAGGTAATTTGCTACCCTGAGATGAAAGAAGCAGACATGTTTGGTGCACAGGTTAATTTACACAAACACATAGTTATATTATGTCACTTTCTGAAAAATAACTTTACTCAAGAACAAAATGACTTACGCCTGTGTAAAGCTGCTGTGCCTTGAAGGTCCACTCCACCTTTACCAGAGTGGAAAGTTAACTTAAACAAGGTGTATGCCTGTACCCTAAAGCTTCCAGGAATGCAAAGAGGATAGACCTTCCCCACCAAAATAGAGAGACAGGTAGTTACCCTGTACACTTAAAAAAAGCCCAAAATTTCTATTTAACAGTTATAATTCTTTTGGCTGCAGAGATTATTTTACATCCAGTCGCACAATAAATTTGTCAACAGCATATTCAGACAAATTGCTGCAGGTAGCACCAGAAAAAAAAACAAGCAGTGGACACGCTGTTCCCTCTTAATGGAATGTGAACTTTATAATTCCATCACTGGTAACTGCTTTAGTTCAGACAGGGGCTGCCCATCTTCTAAGCCACATGCACCAGCCATAGCTATGTCCTGCACAGACCCTATCAAGTGCACTATGTGGATACTCCCTCCTCACCCACTGCTGCAACACACTGCCACATGGGCACCTCCCTACCGCTGCATGGCATGACTGCATTCCCCACCCCCAACCCTAGGTGTGGCCCCAGACTCACCCTCAGCTCCTGCCGCTGAGAGACTGCCCCACCCCACTGGGCAGAAAGCAGCAGCCATAAGAATGGGGACAGGAGGGGGAAAAGTCTGGAGATACTAATTGTTATTGCAGCCAAAGGAGTGGGGACAGTCAGGGAGAGTCAGTCAGGTGTGAGACCACAGGGTGAGCCTTCCCAGGTGACATGTGGCTCACAGACCGCTGGCTTGTTCACTGATCTGAAGCCAGTCATGTAACAAGAGAATTTTTTGGGTTTTTTTGGATAAAAACACGGTAACTCGTCAGGCGACCGCATCTTTTAAAGAACTTTGGACCTCTAAGTTTCGGCCCCAACCGGGCTGCGACTGGCCTCCAGCAGCTGGCTAGAGCACGCGATCTTCCAACGCTACCTTTCTGCCAGGCACTCGCTTGTTGGGAGAGGGAGGATCCGGCCTCGGGCAAGAGCGGGCTTAGAGGACGAGCTCTGGGGCTTCTTGAAGCCTTTCGATGATCTGTAGCGCGCAGAGCCCTGCAGCACAACGGTGGGGCCCGGCCTCACCCCCGCCCCAACCACCGGCCGCCCCGGGCCCGGCCCCGGCGCGCGGCTCACCTGAGAAGAGCGGCATGGCGGGCGGAAGACAGCCCCGAGGCGGCGCGAGCTCAGCAGGGGGCGGGCGGCAGTTCCGGCGCGTCCCGGCCTCGGGGGCTCATTCAAACCGGCCCCTCAGGATGACGCTGCAAGCGGGGCCCGGGCGCCGGAAACGAAGCAGGGCAATGCTGCGCGCGCCGCGCCGGAAGGGGCGGAGCCTGAAGACCGGCTGGCCGCGCACGCGCACGCGCACGCGCACACCTACCCACTTCAGACTCCAGAATGCCGGCGTAGAAGTTCACGCGCACACACCAAGAACCCGGCCACTTCCTTGGCCCCGCCCTTTCTCGCGTTCTTTCTCTGGCTCGGCTCAGCCTCGTCCGCCGCCGGGGCGCTGCGGCTGGAGGCGTGGGAGCAGTGCAGGCTTTGGGGCAGGGACCGGAGCTTCCCTGGGCGCTCAGCGCTGAGGGCGGCTGGCTGTGCCCGGGCCGCACGCTTTCAAAGCCCGATCTGACAGGGAAGCTGCGAGCACTGGATCAGCCGCGCCCAGGCCTGTGTCCAGTACGGGTTTAAACCAAGACGGTAGCGGCTGCTCCCGGTCCAGGGACTCGTTCCTGTAACTCCCTTCTTTCTATAGCTCCAGATTCGTCTGAACCCAGCGCATCTGTACCCCGAGCTTCCGGCAGCTGCAGTGCCCTTCATCAGCTACAAACTTTAAAAATAGATTCGCTTTTAAAAGGAGAAAAGTGTGGGAAACTGGCTTCCCCCTTGCAGGCTGCCAGAGCCCTTACTCCCCACACTTGAGTAGCAGGTCAGGAGTGAGGGGCACTGGTGGATGTTTACATGTGGGTCCTGATACAAGAAAGTTTGAGAAGTAAACCCCTAGGAACACCCAAGGTATATCAGCTACCTACTTCGGTTGGTCTGTAAAGTATAAGTGAACCCTTAGGACCGCAGCCTCAGCTCCCCACACCTTGCTGTCCTGCTCGGGAGCTGTGCTTAGTGCTGGCCCTTCTAAGCAGCTGATGACATGAACTCAGCTTTACAGAAGCTGCTTCTCTGTTGCCCTGATTCATTTAGTCCAGGGCTTGGTAGCATTTTTGTGGTGAGCGTAAAGGGAAAAAAAACCCTACCCCCTGGACTTGGAAGATGCTGGTGTGTCAGGAGAGCCGCAAGGGACCCAATCCTTGCGGCAGTGCAGCCCTAGCCGCTTCCCCACTCCACTCCGCTAGGCATGTGTACAGCTGCTGCCAGCAATGAGCTGGGCTGGGGCTCTAGACGGGTGCAGCCATTTGCCCCTGCCACCCACCCCAGAACCCAGGCTCATCACCTGCACCTTGGCCGACCTCCCTGCTGGCAGGATCTGCACATGCAGCTCAGGGAGCACAGCAGGGAAGAGGCTAGGACTCTGCTGTCCCTGGCTCCTTCCTTACTGCATGCTCTTAGGAGCACCTGCTATCACTGCTAGCTATAGAACCAGCCCAGGGCTCCTGACCCCAGTGCACCTGCCACATGCAACTAGGCTTTGTGCAGCTGCTGCCTGGCAGAGCCCAGGCTGCTCACAACAGGGCTTACGGCTTCCCCACTGTCTACTGCTAATAGCCTAGGCTCCATTGCCAGCGGCAGCTGCCCACAGGCCAGGCCAGTTATGGCATGCTGAGCGAAATGACCTAAGCTTGGCATGCTCTGACGTGTGCTGGGGGTTTGCCAACCCCTGAGTTTGTAAGGTACAAGTCTACCTTGCAGTCTGCCTGGCTTTACTTAACAACCATTTTCCTGCCGAGAGCAGTTAGAAAGGAATAACCAAGTTGAGTGGTTTCTGGAGGACACATTTGCTTACCTCAAGTGGTTTCTGAACGTCCAAAAGCATCTATCTACGAGAAGTGATTCAGCCAAGCATAGTCCAGGGACTACCAAAATCCCCAGCGTATGCGACAACCTGATATGCACTCCTGCCTTCATGCAACTTCTCAGCCCCCCCTTAGAAGAGTCAGGGGAGAGGGGGTGCACAGAAATCTATTAAACATTTCAGCAACTGCCCATTCTCCAACACAGAGAGGATGATTTTCTCATTTGCTTCCTGCTCTGCAACCCAACCTGCAGAAGGTCTCTGCAAAATTGTCCATGTAAAAAGCACCAGTTCCTCCCCCTTGTCTGCATTTCACCCACCACTTCTGGAAAAGGCTGTTGCTAATTTTTACTTTAGCAAGGAGTGTTTGATAATCTGATGGGGGGGAGGGGCAGAGAGCGGGAATAGACGGTCTTTACCACTAGGCAGCAACAGGCCCTTGTTAACAAACTGGCCCTCAGCCTATGGCAGCCTTGTCCCTACTTTTCAATGATAAAAAGCTGACCAGTCTAGGAAAGATTCCCCCCCAACACACACTCTTTTCTCTATTAGGTCAGTCCTCCCACTTTTGTGATGGGATGTCTCCTAGAGGTCACTGCTAGCAGAGAGGTAGTTAGCTATGTTATTCTGAAGTCAGGCAGATGGCAAGATGGAGCTGTGCCTTACAGAGCAGGGCTGTCAAACTCAAGTGGGGTCCTGGGACAGATCCAGGCCGTAGGGCTCCTTGTGGGTCAGATCGATCCTGTGGTTCAAGGTCTGCTTCACTGGCCACCGCAAGAGCAGTGGCAGTGAGTCTGGGGAAGCAAGTCCAGACAGCAGCAATCCAAGCTCATCTTCAATGGCCATGCCCAGCAGAGCAAAAAGGCCCCAAATTCTACAGCAGGTTATGGCTCCCAACTTCCAGTGGCCTACCAATAGCTGAGCTGGCCAGAGAGGTGCAACAGGGCTTGTTTGACACCCCTGCTACAGACCAACTTATCAGAGATGCATAAGCTTTCATGATCAAGAGTTCACTTCATTACATGCTACAAAGGGACATGCATAGAACAGGCTATCAAATAGAGAGCTATTTGAATTCTAAGACAAGGAAGGGAAGAGCAAACAAGTAGTAAACACAGAAGCACATAAAGGTCCAGGGAATGGGGTAAGAATTCACAGTCCCTGTTTAGACCATACTTAACACGTAACCAGTCTGTACATGACTCTTGTTCTTCAGTTTTGAATTCAAAGTTGGCTTTTAAAGTTCCACTATTTAAAAATAGCTACTCTCAGGTCAGTGATGGAACGTCCAAGAAAGGTTTCTGCCACACTTTTGTGGGTTTTTTGACTTGATGTCAGGTTGGTGTCCCTTCATTCTTTTACACAAGGATTGTCCTGTTCATCCAATGCAGACAACAGAGGGACATTGTAAGCAGGTGAGAACACTATACAATGTTGGTAGAGTTGCAGGTAAATGAACCACAGACATTATATAATCAGTGTTATTTGGTCAAGTGATGATCTGATATGTATTGAGGGGGCACAGCTTGCATCTGGGTCTGTTGCAAGTTCTGATGCCTCAGTGAAACTAGGAATTAAGTAGCCTATTGCTTGAGAAATGACACTTGATATTGGGGGGGGGGCTGGTCGGTTTCCTCCCCATAGCTACCTTGAAATGGCTATTTTCCAGAAGAGGGTGGTGATTGCTAACGCGTCTAAAATATTCTAGTTGCAGGGATATGGGTGACAACCAGGGGGATTCTGTTGTCCTCATCTCAGAGCTGTAGTTGTAACAGGTTGGAGGGGGGTCCAAGACTGGCTGTCTTCACTGGAGTGGATTTAGGCATTGTATTGTAAAAGTGTAAGAAGCCCTGTTCTAGATCCCCAAGGTGTGCATCCTAGTCAGTGGGATCAGAGCAGATTCAGCTGCAACGTAGAACCTGGCTGTACATAATGGATCTAGTGGTGTGCTTAGGATGAGAGCTGTTTGTGTGGAGGTAGCTGTGTATCAGAAACCTACAGACTGCCAATGTGATGGTAACACGGCCATTGCAAATTTTCACCATGGTATCTAGGAAATGAATTTGCTGGGTGGAGTATTCTAGAGTCAGTTTCATGGAGGACTGGACCTTGGTAGAATTTCTAGGGAGATTCCTTCCCATGTGTCCATACAATGAAGATCTCATTGATGCATCTTGAGTAGACCAGTGATGAGGGCAGCCGAGGAGGCATGAACTTTTAATTCTGTCATAAATACGTTGGCATGGGGGGTGGGGGGGATATATGCATGTCCATGGCAGTGCTATTTGTTTGTAGGTACAGGAAATCCCTAAACCTGAAATTCAGTTGTGTGTGAAGACAAAGTGGAAGAGTATGATGGAAACAAGCAGCACCATTATCGGGAATAGTGTTCTGAACGGCTTGTGGTTCATCCTCATAGGGGAGGCTGGCATACAGAGATGTGACTTCCATGACAGTCAACATGATATTTGCTAGATGCTTTTCAATGGAGCCTAGTTTCGTTGAAAAATCTGTTGCATCTTCCTTTTAGTCACTGCTAACGATGAAAGCTATCTGAATGGGAGGTTCAGAGAACACAAAAAGAAGGGAGAAGTAAGAATAGAATGGAAAAAGACCTTTTAAAGTATTCAAAATCCAACCCTCCCCCCTGCAAAGGGCCTGTCACACCACTGCAGAGTCCAGATGAAGATTCCCTGTCAGCAGAATTATTTAGCTGGATTTGTTTTTTGAAATGCTAGGGTTCCTGTACATATATGCCACACCTACAGTAAGTAGTTACCAACATAGAATCATAGGATTAGACAGGACTCTTAAGGGTCATTTAATCCAACCCCCTGTACAGATGCAGGATTTGCTAATTCCAAATATGCCTAAATAGCTTCCTCTTAATCTCCAATGAAAGACATTCCACAACTGCCTTCTTTACACTAACCCACCCAAATTGTAACATGCGTCTAGACTTTAATATTTAGGTGCAACATACTACAGACATACAAATCAATATAATTTTACTCTTAAGTCTCATTCTCTTCAAGCAAAAAGCAGCATTTAGGAAGTGTACAATTTTTAGCACAGGTATATATTAACATTTCCAAAGTGTTTTAACATTCTATAAAGCATGTCCGGTGCTTCACATTCTTCTCCTATTCCATAAATCACTCATAGCATTTTGCTCTAAATCTTCTTCATATCATCAGGCTGCTACTATGAGTTATGGCATAGTTGCTGCCAAAAGGAATGATCGAGCAGATTGAGCCTTAGGTACAAAAATCAGTTCAATATAATCTAATGTGGGAAGCAAATGCAATCCATTAAAATAATCTGACCATAGGTTTGTGGAAGAAAAAAAATCCTTCAAGTCCCCTTCGTAATTCACATATATTTAAAGTGCAGTAAATCTAAACTTAAAACAACTGATTTTACTGTCTGCCAGTGAAGATTAAGGAGGAGAAGCGAGCAGTTTGGATTGGAAAGAAACACCTTAACTAAAAAATGTCAAATGCATTTCTCTGAGCTTAACCAATTATAGAAACAGATTAATCTAGTTTTGTGGAGAAGTGAATGAAATTTATTTTGAATTAAACCAATCTTACCATCCATTTATACTTTATGCTTTTCCCAATCCATCCACTACCAGAGGCAGGCAATTATTTTGGGCGGAGGGCTGCTTACAGGCAGCCAGGGGCAGATAAATATTAATTTTCTAAATTTTTTTTAGGGGCTTTGTGGGTTGGATAGAATGGCCTGGCAGGCTGCACGTGGTCTCTGGGCCACATTTTGCCCATCCCTGCCCTACCCTTTGTATCCTCTCATCCTTAACCATCATACCTGTGGAAGATGAATACCCCAAATTGTCACAAGTCATTTGCAAATCAGGTTAGCGCTATCAAGTCAATAGATGGTGCTGTACTTATAGAAGTTTGTGAAGCAATAATTAATACAGTTCACTCACAGGTTTGAAAATAATCTAATGTCTCTGACTCAACCTCTTTAGTTGGATTTTCTAAGTTGTACGATGGCCATTGATAGAACGCTTGCGCCCGTTATCTCCCCTTCCCCAAAACATAGGTGGCTATGGTAATCACAGTGGGTACACTACTGTTTTCAGGCCCTCGTAGACTACTGGTTTGCTGTTTCACTGGCACTATTTCAACTGCAGCATCTAAGTCACTGAGCACGGTATGTACCACACACCCTTTTTTGAGGACAAGGGGGTAAAACATCAAGCATTTATTAATTTATGTAGCATAACAAAAAAATTCTTCTGAGTCCCATCAGCACAGTTACAAATGCAAACTGTACCTTGCATGTAATTCAAACAAACACAACCATTTTAAACTAATAGAAATTGTAAACATTGCATGAATTATACATGTTTTGATGGATACTTGTATAATCTGTTACAAAATTTTCATAGCAAATTTTCTGTGCGCTCACAAAAAATGTAAACTTGAAGTCATGAGAAAACACCATACCAGTCATTTTTAAAAGGGTCCTTCCATAAATTACTTTTATTTCTCATTAAATGAGCAGAGAGTCATTACCATATTAATAACAGATATGTTTATTATTACATATCCATCAGTGCGGCTTTCAATACCACTTGAAACATGCAAATCGTCCTAAGGACGAATCAGTTTTCCAGTGCTTATTTAATACACAACTGCAAAGCCATTATAAATTACTGAGGAGGTATTTGGTTAAAAAATAAAAATAAAACCATACTGCTCATACCATGAATGTATTCCTGCTACAAAGTAAGAGTTTGACGGCACTTATACCGTAATTACTGAATTATCAGTGGAGTTTTTAAAGGGCCATATGTGTACTATTTTGTTGCTGTGTTGCATACTTTGCCTACATTTTCTGAAGACCTCTTGCTTTTTAAATGAGAAATCTTTCTTTGTAACAGGAGTTTTCATTCAAAGATTATATTCAATTTAGGAAATGCATCTAGCATCTACAATACTTTAACCAATTAAAGTTCAGTAAAAACCACTGATGCATAATAAGTTGTTGAGATTCTACACTTATCGACATGGCAATAATACAATTATCTCAAATTAAGGCACTAAAAGGACAATGCAACACCCATTAAAAGTGTTCTACGAATAATTTACATTTCAAACAGTGCATACATTTCTTAAATGTTTGTTAACTTAATATATGTTATCACTTAAAATTGTAAAGGCAATACATTACACAATTATAGAAATGAATGTACCCCAAAATATGCTTCCAAACTTGGGTTTTTTGTACTGTTAGTTTCTAATGTCTCTAATACTAAAATAACTCAGTATGGCTTGGCAAAAATGCATAGATTAAATGCAATTATCTGTTACACTCCCCCCCACCCTTTACAAACTTGCTGAATCAGTATTTTATAAAGCATAATGTAAAATATTTAACACTTTGATCTGTTCCATTACGGGTGATTAGCATTAAGGTTGTTAAGAACTCTGCAGTGAAGGCACTGAAGTTCAAGTGATATACGGCTTCATTTTTAAACTTGATCTGCAGTCTTTGAAAGCACAACTTTCGAGTCAAAGAAATTTCAGTCCATCTCATTTTGAGATATTTTTCTTCTCTACTCAAGTTTATGTGCTCATTTTGATATAAATATCCCCTCCTCCAAAGGGTATAGTTCTTTTTTTTGTTGATACAAGGAAAGCAGACTGCATTTTATTATGATTGATAGGCATTTTTAGAAATCCAAAAAGGCAGCACCTTTTTCATACACCTAGCTAAGCTTTATTTGCTTTAACTTGCATTACATAGTAATAATTAATCTAATCTATCTTTAGGCAAACCCGCAATAAAACACCCTCAGCGTGTTTTTTGTGCCAAAGCAAGGAGGAGACAGTAACAGCAATCTTAACCCTGAAGCCTGTGATAGTTGTGTTGAAAGGAACAACAAACAGCCTCTCTGCACTGCTTGGTGTGGTTAAAAGAGTCCTGTTTTTCAGACTGCATTCCATGAAGTTTCATTAAGTACTGTACAGGTGGTTAGCTGAAATTAAGAAAAAATATAATTAATGAAAAAATTGCATTAGATGCCTCTAATCAATGTTAACTGAAGAGATAACATGAATAAATAAGTACTTGTATTCCAAACAGCAACATTTAAAAACTTAAATATGTCTTCTATTATAATGCTATAAGCCCACTTAATCATTTGAAAAGTAAAAATGTATATAATTTGATATAAAATTAAAAGCGACTATTTTCTGATAATTTTAGTATGTGAAAATTAATTTACAACATCATAAATTAAGCTAAGTGGCTATGAATAAGTGTCAGGTGTTTCTATAACGTTTCAAAATCATACCGAGATGAACTACAAGGTCAATACTACGTTAATGCAGTGTAATTAGCAACTTTGGAATATGCAAGCTCTGATTCTATGTTAATTAGAAGAAAAGACCATCACAAGACTTATATAAAAGTACTGAAATGTAAACTACAAAAATGAACAGTGAATTTTGTCTGACGTAACATAAGCGGGCAGGCAATTATTTTGAGCCGAGGGCCACTTACCCAGTTCTGGCAGGCTGTCAAGGGCTGCATGGGTAGCCCCGCCCCTTGACAGGTGCCCTGCCCCTGGTCACCATCTTGGGACCAACATCCCAATGTTTTGGGACCAATGTCCCAGGGCCAGCACTGGTGGAGCCCAAAGTGGGGCACAGGCTGGTAGGGGCCTGTGGAGCCAGGCTGGGCTGCACCAGCAGGGATGGGGGAACCGACCCAGTTCCATAGAGCCCCTGCGCTCCTGCCACCCTGCTCTGGGCCCCACCAGCACTGGCCCCAGGACACTGGTGAGTCCTGTGGTCCCACTGGCTCCCTGCCCACTCACACCCAGTGCCCCCCCAGCCCCGCGGTACAGGCGGGGGGGGGGGCAGCGCACAGCCCTGACCCCCTGCTCACCGGCAGGGAAGAAGCTGGTGCTGAGCATGGGAAAAAGTGACCCCTCACCTGACCCACACCCGGTGCCCCATGCTGCAGGCACTCACAGCCTGCATAGGGCTGTTCGGAGTGGGCACAGGCAGCCCCACACAGGTTGCAAGCAGCTGCAGCGCAGGGTACTGGGCATGGGTGGGGAGGGGCCACTTCCCCCCCCCCCAGTGCTCCTTCCCTGCCCAGGGTCCCTGTCCCCCACTTCCCCCCCACCCCCCATTTACTTGAGCTTCCCATGCTGGGGCAGCCACATGCTCCCAGTCCAGAAACCCCAGCAGGGGCTTCCAGCTGGGTGGCAGGGCCGGGTGGGCCCCACTGTTGTTGGAGCCTGCTGGGCTTCCCCTAGGTCCTACTGCCCTTGGTTCCTGTCATTTTTGACAAAACCAAGGGCAGAGAAATATTAAATTTTCCAAATTTTTTTTAGGGGCCCCACAAGCCAGACAGAATGGCCTTGTGGGTCACATCTGGCCTGCGGGCCACATTTTGCCCACCGTGATGTAAAGCCTATTTGCTGTACTAACTTTTATACCAACTTGATTAATCTTCCACACTTCCCTGCCAATTATAAACTAGATTGGTGAAATAAATACAAAAACAGATTCTACAGCAACCCTACAGATAAAATACTCTGTAAAAACAGAAGGCGTTATAAAAGCAAGATATAGCTTCATGTCTCGAAACAGCACTACAACTGGTAGTGAAGTCATCATGTAGTCCTGATTTTTATTTGAAAGTAATACATAGATTAAATTAGAATTACTAAGTGAACTTATTTATAGAGTTACTCTTAGATCCCCATCTACACATTACACTTAAGAAATGATTAAACAGTTACTCGCGTCTTAACTTGCAACTCAGCAACTTGTTCAATCCATTAAAGGTGTCATAAAACAAGGAACATGATAAAACAAAAAATAAGTAATAGCTTTATTGCTTGTTCTTATCACACCATTAATTGAACACGTGGCTGGCCACCCCCCACCTCCCCGCGATGACTGGAAACTCCATCAGCTGACACTGTTCCCGGCCCCATCAGCTGCAGGGTCCAGAGCCACATGAGCTTGCTACCTGCCGGTGCAGGGGGGACACTCGGATTGCAATCCCAGCCTGGCAATAAGGCATGCTTGGATCTAATGCTGTCCCACAACCAAGTGTCCAGCCATACGTGTGGTACGGCAAGATGTGTGACTGTGTAGAACGTGCATCAGAACCTATCACGCCTTTACCTGAACATTCAGAGAGGCCCTTACTAGGCCTGACACTACACAGTGAAAATCAGTGGAAACTTCAGCAGAGCTAGATTAGACCACACAAAAACATCTATTCACACTTCTAAATTTACAGAATTGAAAAAAATGCTTTCTCTATCAAAGCACTTAAAGTGCTTGAAGGCCCGACTCAGCATCCACTGGGGAAAAAAGATGGCTTTAGATGGATGTGCTTGCATGTTTAGAAGTTAAGCACATGCTCCTGTGTGTTACAAAACTACAGCATGGTGGTGTTTCATCCCCAACAATTCAGTTGTACTACACTAATCTTTTAAGAATGCAGCAATTATCAGATCCCAGGTAAACACCAAGAGGACTATCATCTTTCCTCATCCTTTCCTCTACAGCTCAAAGTGAACAACAATTTTGTTTCTGGAGGGGCAAGGGAGAAGGGGGAGGAGAAAAGAGGGAGAACAGGGAACTGAGATTATTTTTGGAGTCTTAAAAATAATCTTAAAATCTCTTGGCCTCAAAAATCCTATGGAAGCAAGTTCCATCAACTAAAAAAGAAAAACAAAACAAAACAAAGAACAACTCCCCCCAAGTGTGTCATTTTTCAATTCCAGCTTATGGTTCTGTATGCCTGTAACAATTCTGTCACCCACCCCCCTGGACAATTCTAACAGTCTCATTATATAAGCAGTGGTTCTGCCCTATAAACATTTTCCCTGCCACAATATACACTCAGCATTTACAGCATGTCACAGTTAAAACAGAGTGTGTTTTAATTAATAGTGATAAAATAAAATATATCCATATTAATCTTATGATGCAAGGAACTGAAATTTCTACAGACAACTCTCTCTGCTGACCCTAAATACACCTTCACTTAGGGATTCAAAAACAGGGTCTGGGGAGAATATGTTGACATTAAAGGTTTAATTCTCATTAGCCTGGAAAATTTTGTATTAATAGAAATCCAAATCCTAAATAGTTAGCATACATATATAAAAACTGTTTCTGAACAGCAGTAGCAGGAAGACTAGTATTAGAGCTAGAAGAGGTTTTGGGCAGAAGTTCTGAAATAAAGTAGAGACTGACAAAGAGAAAAAAATATTTTAGAAAACTATCTATGGGGTAATACTTTTTTCCCTAATTCTAATGAAGTCACATGTTCAGGAATGGAAGAGAATGACTGGAATAGCTTACTATTGTCATGTGACAATCACCAGATGGTTAAAAGGGAAGGTTACTCACCAATAACTGGAGTTCTCTGAATGGGTAATCTCCCCCACAGATCCACACTCCTTTGACCTATTGAAATGTAGAAATGAATATTTCAAGAAAAATTTCAGATGCACCAAGTGCTGAGTGTTTAAACAGGATGGTGGTTTAAGGGAAGTAAATTGTCTGCCCATGCTAGCTAAAGCCAGGACACAGGCCAAAATCTATAAGCGAGTAAGATTAAAAAAGTATAAGAGGAAGTGCATTTCTTCCTATTATTTTCAAGTGTCTGAATGGAAAGTTTTTGTGTCTCTGAAGTAACCTGAAAAGATGCCTAGAAAAATGTAAGATCTTGAGATGAAGAAGAATCTTAGAAGCCAAATAACTAATTTAAATGGATGCAGGAACTGAGTGAAAAAAAAAAATCTGCCTGTTCTTCCAACAAGAAGGTTGACAACTATGAAAGATTTGAATACCAGAGCTGTTTTGCCTAATATGGCAGTACTGTAGGGTTTGTTTGGTTTTTTTTGTTTTGTTTCATTTTGTTTTAGCATAAGCCTTGAAAAAGTAGATCCGAGAGTGAGACACAAGATGAGCAAAAGACAATAAGAGAGCCCATGAGGCAGCACTGGATTTCTATAACCAGAGAATATGCAACATGATGGCCACTTTGAAAAATTTGCCATAACTGAAAGTAAGTTATGTTACTAAATTGTTAAAAATAATCAAATAGAAACAGTGAACAGAAGCCCCTGCAACCAGAAGAGGAAAGTAGGGCATGCTTGAGATGCAGTTCAAGCAGCCTCTGTGAAGATTGAAGTCAGAAAACAATATTAAAAGTATGAAAGTAAAATAAAAAGGACATACTAGTTTTACAAAAGCACAAAAGGAAACTGACATTGTGCAAGGAACATTGCAAAACAGAAAAGCAGCGATGTTCTAGCACAGTAACTGTCACAATAGGAATTTTGATATTCTAGTCATTTTGTATTTCAAATGATCAATAGTAGTAAAAAAAATCATCTTTAGAATAAAGTCTATTTGCATACACACATAGTTATGAAATAATTTCTTTTCTCCTTTAAAAGAAGGCAAGAATATAGTCCAAAGATTTAAAGAAAAAAAAGAAAACCTTCCTTTTAGTAACAGCCTTCTTTTAGAAGCATTTAAGAATGGGAGATCTCCTTTACAAATGCTACAAAAATGGACAAATGCTATAAAAAAAATAGACAAAAAAAAGGACAAAACCAAACGTGTGAATTCTCCAGAACTCATTATATAAAAGGATCGCTTCAAGTGAAAGGATTAAGTCAGACACTGGCAACCTACAGCCCACAGGACAGACCTGGTCCCGGAATAGACTGAATACAGCCTGTGGCAGCTCAGGAAATCTACAATCAGAGCAGCAGAGGAGACCTCTCCACATTCCTACCACTACCTGTCTTTTTCCATCTATTCACTCCACAGCATCTGCTGTGTGTTGGAAGATGTGGAGATTTGAGGTCTTCAACTGGAACGGAGTTGCAACCAGTAGCCTGTGGTGATAAAAAATTATTAAGCCCTGCACTCATTCTAAAAGCAACATACCATTTTAGAAAGAACTTTTGCCTAAGTAACTGGGAGAGCAAGAGTTTTGTGTTACAGTATCTCAGAAGAATCAGACTTACAAGGTAATGTGATGAATACTGCCAATTAGTCTGAGCAACTAAATGCAGTATGAGGACTCTGTTACTGCTCCTTACGAAGAGAAGAATTAGAAGTTGCCAGAAGGGGAATATTTCACAGTAATTGGAAAAGTGCTAAAGGCCTGATTCAAAACCCACTGAAGCCAATACAAGTCCTTTAAGTGATGTATATGGGTTTTGGATGCATACCCAGCACCTTACTGTGGAACAGATCAGAGGCAGAAGACCTGGGTTGCGCTGAAGGAAGCATGCTGGCTGGACCAGCTGGGGTGCTCTCTTGTGCAAAAGTCTAGAGCTGAAGCACTTGCAGATTTTACCAAACACATACTCAGGGAATATTTAGGATCTGGTGGGGACAACAGTGATGACCTTTTGTGGTGCCTCCCATAAGTAGCCATAAAGTGAAACCAAGTCACTAAGGCAATTTGACTTCTGATTTTTTCAATTTTGATACACTATACTTTCCAATTTTGATATACTAATTACAGGATGAGCCAGAGCAACCTCTCCCATTATGAAGGAAAAGCTTGACTGTTCAAGCTATACCTCGCTCAAGCAATCAGTGCTGGAACACATCACCAGGAAAATGAAACCATATGCAGAAACCTTCTACAAGAAACACATATAGAACAGCTGTGGAAGATGAAGCTGGCAGGCTACAGCCTTGCAGACTCTGTAGCCAGTAGGATCCGCAGCCTTGCTACCTTCATCAGAAATAACCTACCATGCACGATCAAGAGACATCACACTTCCCAAAGTGCAACAGAAGAGAACACTGTCCAGGTCAATGACAATTTTTGGTAGTATACACAAGCCACCCCCTGCCATGTTCTCAATCACATCCCCACTTACTTAAAATCAGATTACCTTACATGCAGGTGACTTCAATTGTCAACATCAAGATTCAGGGTACCCTATCAACAGTAGTAATGGAGATAGTCTTAGTCTCTAGGTAAGCCTGAACGATATATCCTTTGTATATGACCCAAAGGAGGTATGTAGCTTCTACTCTGGATGCTGGAACATTCAGACAAACCCAGATCTTGCCTGGTGAAAGGGCAACTCAAGTAGAATGCCAATAAGAAAAAAATACTTGATAAATTTTCATCATCTCAGCACAGACCCTCACTCACTAGCATTGACAATATAGAGAACATCTTGCTCCAAAGAGCAAGCTGGCTTTCAGGAAAAAGTGGTGTACCACTGACCAAGTGACACTAACTTACATCTGACATAGAAAACAGATTTGAAATGAGGCAGAAAACAAGCACAGCCTTTACTGACCTTACAGCCGCCTATGGCACTATATGGCACCAAGGCCCCAAATATGGCACTTTCTATGATACCTGACTACAAGCAATGCACTTTCATCATAAACAATTTCCAGCAGATCATTCAAACTCACTACTAGCCAAGGAGAAAAAAAGATTACAAACTCTGAAGAATTGGAGCCCTCCAGGGTCAGCGCTAGCACCAGTTTTTTTCAACGTATATACCTCTGACTTCCCCATACAACATCCAAGTGATACATGTATGCTTACCACATTGCCATGGCAGCTCAAGAAACCGATATGACAAAACTGGAAAAGATACTGAGTTCCAACATGGAACTTATCATCACTGACTATCTCCACAAGTGATGCTTAACGCTGAGCATCAATAAATCAGTATCATCACTCTTCCATCTGGCAGCAACAGGAGTGGGCTGACTGCTGGGAAAGGTCAGACTTATTCCTAGAGCTGAGCATGACCTTGACAGAGAAGCATGGGTCAAACTGAACTGAGATCTGGATATGGATGCTTCAAAGTAACACTTCACAAGATGAACATCTTGGACACCCCCGTGTGAATGCAGTGCCCAACAAATAGCACAGAACTTAATCAAGAGCTGCAATCTTTACAAATGCCCAGACAAGGCAAAAGGAATCTGCACGTTGAGTGATAATACCAGACAGTGGCTTATAGATCTGGAAGTTAGTATCTGACACCATACAAAGGAGAGGGAGATAAGTGAAAAGGGGGAGGGGGAATTTGGTGAAAGTCTGTACTCCAGGACCTCGTGAGGCACAACAATTACAGAAGTGATAGAATCCCATTACATTTCCAGTTGCATTCAAAAGACTGTCTCAGTTTGACAGTGAGAAGTCATGGGGTAGCAAAGTGCCAAAAATACAAAGACAAATGTGTAGACACCACCAAGGAAATGTTTGTTGGTTGTAGCTGTGTTGGTCTAAGGACATAGGCAGACAAGGTTCTTTGGGTAAATGTGGTATCTTTTATTAAACCAACTGAGTAGTTGGAAAAATTGTTCTTTGCAAGCTTTTGGGTACAAACACCTTTCTTCAGGCACAGAGAGAGTTTCCACTAAGGAAACACATTCCAACTCCTGCTTTATACCTCTTTCCAGCTCTGCTGCTAGGCTGATGCCTGCAGAATCATACTGACCAGATAAGATTTCCTTGCTAGCCTACCAATCTAAAAGATAGGCTAAATTTTGTCAAAGTGGAGCATGTTTCTGGAATACCATGGAAGGTTCATCAAGTGCCTAAATTATGAGGCGTCCAAGATGTGCTCATTAGGCTAATCTGCCTACAGATCTCGCCCCTCTTGGTTTGCACTTCCACCATATCCCCATACCTGGCAACAACAGGAGGCATGCAGGGAAAGCATTTGTTTATCATAGTGTAATTGACATGTTAACATCTTCTGAGATGCTGAGTCCCTCCCCTGCCACAAACTCTACTCCTGACAAGAAGAGTAAAGCTAGTAAAATTCTAACAAACTAAGAGAAATTAACTACTTCTTGATGGTAGCAGAGGTAAGCAGCAAAAGGATGCTCAGCTTCTGTGGAAAAACCTTTCCAGGACTCCCTCTACATGGCAACAGGAGGAAGGAGGCAGAATCAAGTACCACTTAAGCCAGGAGTTGTAAAAGGGGTACTTGGGAAGGCCCTGGCGGGCACGTGCAGGCAGGTGGTGTCAGAGCACCGCCACCTCCCAGGAGCAGGGGCCAGAGGAGGGATTGGAATGCAACCGCCGCCACTCACCACTCCATGCTGTCACCACTCCAAAATCTGGCCACGCACCCCCACTCTCCCCACACATCCAGCCGCTAGGCGTACACTTATTAAAAAAGGTTGAAAACCCCTGACTTAAGCAACTGGGGTGAGGTACAGCACTGATAGCAAACTTCTCTCCCAGTAATACATCTTTTACTGGAAGACATGTTCCAGTCCTTTACTTGTTCTTGTGGCTTTTCTCTGAACACCTCAGATACTTCAACATCCTTCTTGAATTGCAAACATCAAGATTGGGCACAATCACATGAGTGCCAAATATCACCCCTCTACTCCCTAAGGGCCCCCTCTCCCACCCTTTAGAAACACCAAGTGTTAAAACTTTCGGTCACAGCATCACCCTGGGAGATCCTGTTCATCTGAACATGATTAACTACCATGACACCTCCAACTCCTTTCTGAACACTGCTTCCCATGTTGCAGTCTCTCATTCAGTAGGCATATATTCTCCTCCTCCTTATATTTGACCATACTGAAATATTGGTTGCCTTTCTATGTATGTTGCAAGGCAGATCAGGTTGTCCTTGATCAGTGAGCTTTCCTTTTCATTACTTGTCAGTCCTCAGATCTGTGCATCAACTGCATTATTTTAAGTCACTGGTAAGTAACTTAACACGTAGGCCAAGAACCAATCTCTGTGAAACCCCTTTAGAAACATTCCTTATTGACAATGATTATCAGTGTACAATTACATTTTGAGACCCAATTAGCAGTTTAATACATTTAATGTGTACCTACCATATTGATTTTACTATTCTAGTTTCTTAAATCAAAATGTCATATGGTACCAACTAAAATGTCTTACAGAAATTTAAGTATATTACACCAACATTATTACCTTTAAAAGCCAAAAATGCAACCTCAAAAATACCAAGTTAATTTGACAAAATACTTATTTCCACAAATCCATGTCAACTGGCATTACTCAGACTGGACTCTATTAATACTTATCAATTGACTCCCACATCAGCTGTTCCCTTATTTTGGCTGAAATCACCTTCAGGCAGACAGGCCCATAAATTATACCAGTTATCCTGGATACTCTTTTAAATCTCTAGCATGGCTTTCTTCCAGTCCTCTGCAATTTGTCCAGTATTTCAAGACTTACCAGAAATCCACAAAAGATAGTCCACAAAACTGTCATCCCCTCATGCTGAATTTTTGGATGCAAATTATCTAGACCTGCTGACTTTAACATTTATATTTATTAACTGCTTAACTAGTTTAACATCTTAATTACTAGTGGATATGAAAGTGTTTATCATCAGATAATATGACAAATATGAATAAATCTTTTTTTCTAAGCACAGAACAAAAGTATATACTGAATACTTGACCCTGTCAGTTCTACCATGTCCAGCCAGTAATGGACCAATATACATCTGTTAGCATTTCTTTTGTTACTTGTCCATAACTGTGGCCACAGAATTCTCTTGGCATCATTTCCCTTATGTAGTTCCAGTGTCTGCAACTTTTGCAGCATAAGTAAAAGTGACTGATGATCTTGGCAATAGTGGGTTTAAATCACCTGGAACAAGGAGGCTGGTGCTCTTTAGTGTCTTTCAAATGACTTTCTATTTTTCTGAGGGGCTGAGCTGTCCAGAAGGGAGATTTTTTTGTGGGAGGCAATCATCTGCAAGAGCAGCTCAGGGATTCTTCAGCTAGACCTAAAAAGCTTCTGCATTTTTGCACTCCAAATTCTGGAGCAGTTGCATTTTGGATATCATGTTTAACTTGAAGAACTAAGGGTCTAAATATCTTTCCAAGTATCAAATGCCTTTACCAGGGGTACAGGCCATTAGCACTCTGAACACTTGACACCTTTTCCCATGTTAAGATTCATTAATATTATATGGCAAAAGGTTAGAGTTGCCTTGAAAACAGACATGGAAAGAATTTTTTCTGAAGTGTCAGCCTAAAGAGGTTCTATAAAACCAATCCCCCCACCCCCTCCAAACTGACAGACCCATCAGGATCTTTCCGGGATTTCTTCTTTAAGCCGGTATTCCAATTTCCCTTCCAGATACATGGTTCACAATCTAGATCTTACTCCTTGTGGTCTGGGAATGCCCTGGACACCAGATGTTGGCGTATGCAGATAAAAATAAAAGGTCCCTGGAAGGATCTCCCTTTTCTTTTTTCCAGGATTAGAGTTAGGTTTAGGGATGTTGAAGTAGCAAACACAGGAAACTCTGCTTCATGGCCTAGGATCAGCTATTTATTCTCACAGTCTGCTCAAAGCAACTTGGACCAGACCTTGGTTATCCCTCCTGTACAGCTAGGCATAAAGATGGACTATTGAATCACAGAACCTGAGTTGTTGTGTCTTTTTTCCCCTTCATGACGCAAAGATCTCAATCATTAGTATAACACAACTTTAACCATGGAGTTATTACCAATCTTTCCATAATGTTATTTACAAACAGATTTTTTGCATTAAAATCTATCACTTCTATACTTAATTTATCACCTAGTTTTTCCAGAAGTATTTTTAACAGCTTTTCGGAATGATTGATTTGCTGAGGATCTTGCAGACATAGTTCTAGGGGAAGAACGGACAAAACTGGCTGGTGGTGTCTTGGGGATCTTCTTTACTAAATGATTCACCCATTTCTTCTGGTCATCCTGACAGGATGCCAATAGCAACATATCCCTTGCTGAAGTTACATCGTAACTCACTATAAAACAGAGAAGATGAAGATTCAATAAAAACAAGATAATCTTGGTCATAATAATTTATAGCAATATGATAACATTTCAGGAGAGAATTCTGGACTCTACATGCCTTATTCACAGTGAAATGGGTTACATGTTCTTAAAAACATGTAACAACTATCAGAGGAACTGCAGAAATCAACTAAATACCTTCATAAACCCATTGACGATAATATTAACATGTGGACAGCAACTTAATTTATCCTCATTTCTGTCCTAGAACACCAATATTCTGGACTGAAGGGCATAGCTAGAGAACAGACTATGCACTGCTTTGCAGAAGCATAGAGGGACAGTCTTCTTCTGCAGAAGGCAGAGCCACTCTATGGGTGCTGTAAATAGCTCTGAGCCTGCAGCAGCCCCCTGCCACAATGTTCTATATATAAAGGTTACAAGGTTAGACCAGAGGACCAGAGCAGCTCACTAGCAATCCTTTTGTATGGCCCATCCTTCCACAGTCCTTTGAAATACTACTCCTGGTGCAGTTCTGCTGCAGGTGGTAATGCTCCTCTACAGAGGCAAAAGCAAACTTTCCTGCTTTAAGGGAAATATGCTAGTGTCTTAAATCAGTTAAGATTTTTTAACTTTAAGTATAATGTATTTTTGTTTGCAGCTGGTAGATTAAAGAATGTGGGTAGATATTCATAGAAGAACTTTCAAAAAATACACAATAGGTCTAATTACTTACCTTTGCATGGAGCAATTAATTCCTCCTTTTTATCTAAGTGGTCTTTGTGGCACTTAACATGGCATCTTCGACATTCCAGTGCAGGAGGGGGTTTAAAAACATGCCAGAGGGGTTTGGCACAGGCCTCACAGTTGGCTGGAAAATGGTATAATGTAGGAATAAATTCATGACCTTTGTGATTTAGAAAATTTGTCTTTTCTGCTGGCTGTGTTGATTCTACTTCCAATTCTTTCCTGCATTCACCCTCATTAGCGTACAAAATCTAGCAAAACATTAAAAAAAGAGAGAGATGTTGACATGTCACACTATTGCTGAAGCACTGTTTATCTTTACATATTGGTCACAATAAGACTCGACAGACTTTTTAGAAGACACACAAATGGTCTTGATAACTATTAAAAATTAGGGGTTTTTTACCTGGAATATTTTAGGGATTTCCTCAGTTTCTGCTCTATATACATCTCCTTGTGTTACAGGTCGGACATGGAACAGTTTACTGAAATTATAAGAATCGGATCTCAAATACGCTGATAATACAACATTAGTTTATAAAACCTATCATACCGCTCTAGATACAGATTAAAGGTTCAATCTTATTATCCTGACTTTATATGAATAATCCTTAATCATGCAAATACCTCCATGTCAGGGCCACAAAATGGTTTTAGTAACATAGTATAGGAACCTGTCTACACAGACAAGACCTAAATATTTCTTAATATGGGAGGAGCTCCATCTTATTATGGATACTATATGCATATACAGATTTACTTGTGAAGATGCAAGAGCTTCCTTAAATCAAAAAGGAATGCTGTGGAGCTTAAGTCACTTCTGTTACTTTTTGATAGTTTCTGAATTGAAAGACATTTCAACTGCAATGCAGTTACCATTTTTCAGGTTGGTGAACTGCAAATGCCAGGGAGTCATGAAAGGCAACTTGGGCTTGCTGGCTGCTTGACATTTAATATAGCCTAAAGCAAAGAATCTCAGTCCCCCATTCCCTGCACACCCTTATTCTTCAAAAGGAAGGCAATTAACCTTTACAACTGCAGTTCACCCATTTTGGGAATTGCAACCTAGACAGCATAAGTTAAACCAAAGGGGAAAGGATCAAGAAGTCAGGGTCATGGCTTCAGTTTCCCTTTAGCCTCCCTTGCACACCTGCCTGGCATTGAGCAGGGAGGATACTTGTCATATGAAGGTATGGTGCACTGCACATATTCCCTTCCCTCTGAGCTTTCTGTGGAATTATGTGGCTGCATTACATGTACCTATAGCTATTCACACTGTCAGTATATTAACCTGTATTTATTTTTCATCCAAAGTAAACAATCATTTAAGTGTAAAACTTAGAACAGAAACAAAATCATTCTCTGGGGCTTGAAGTTTTGAAAATTCATACTCATTTGCTTTGCAGAATGGGAGCGCCAAGATTCTTTATAGGATTTTGATTCTGAGTTTCTAGATTTGCTATCAGTCATTATATATAAATAATTTATCTCCTGATTTTATCTCAAATATACAGCAGCATTACTTACTCTATATCTAGTACCATGGATGGATTGGACTGGTCCTTGTCCTTTTCATCATTATAGAACAAAATCTTTTTACTGCTCACTACAACGTACTGAAAGGAAGAATAACAGTTTTAAAAATCTATAAGGCTAACCATTACCTCACTATTTCTACACAGACAAAGTCCAGCTAAATAGAGGTTTTATATTAGTGACTAGAATTTTCAAGATGAGTCTCTGTCCAACCACACTTTTGGGAGATGTGCCAATCATGCAGGTGGACTGGTTAAAAGGTGGAGGCAAGAGCCAGAATACCTACTACTGGAATTCTTTGGGAAAACTACTCACAACTTATATTCACAGGAAAGTCTTAAACAGGGAACTAGATCATCCCCAACTAAACCATCCCAGACAAGTGTTCTGTCTAACATGAAACAATTTAGTCAGGGATGATCTTGCCTTGAGCAGGGGGGTGGACTAGATGACCTCCTCAGATATATGTTACTACTATTAAGTTCTTGCTATGAAAACTGCTGTATCACTGAATTATTTCCTACGAAGGAATCCATCATTTGCTGACAAGGCTGCAAGTCTCTCCTAGAGTACAGATGCAGGACAAAGCTGTTAAACTTAGGGTGCAGATAGAAGTGACATTTTTTGAGCAATCTGAACCCTGACAGCACTCTAGTCGTGTCATAACACATGTGCATGGCTGCCAAATACTTTTAAAATATCCAATCGCGTGAAAAATTAACCCTGGTTAAATCACATTATATGCACTCAAAAGCAGAGCCCCTTAGAGAACTTGCGTTTCTTCCAGGGTTAATTTGTGGGGGGAGAGAGGGGGCGGGGCTGGAGATACCTGAAATGAAAGTGCTGTTTGTTTTCCATGTCTGTAAGAAGCCTGAGATTCTAATCCAAAACCCATTTAAGTAATAAAATTTCCTTTCACTACAAGGGTTGTTAGTATACTGGGGTAAGCACATGAGGGTCAGTAGGTAAAAAAACTAACTGAATAATTTTAGATATGATGATGTAACTCTAGGTATCAGAATGAAACCTACATTTCAAAATCCTCTTGCTCTTTCTATAAAATAATCTGTGTTTACACTAAATTACTCTTTTTTTCCCCTAAACATGAAAACAAAAAAAAGTCTTTTCATACCTGCTTCTTCCAGCCATGTCGCTTTATGTTTCCTTTGTTTGGTACTGAAAGCCAGCCCTCTAGTCTTGACTCTGATTTAAAAAAAACACATATAATTTCATATTTTATATATATATTATAGAGAAAACAAATATAAAAAAATCATGCAGCAATAGGCAGATACCTAATAAACCAGCAAAACAGGAAGAAAAAGCGCAACGAAATAAAGCTAGGAAATAAGCATTTCTATCATGCTTCATCACAAAACAATACTTTATGGCCATACAGCGATTGCAGAATGGAAAGCTGTTTTCCATAATGCTAACTTTTAACACTATTAAAAAAAAGTTTTAAAGAGAGCCAGGCAGGACTTCCGTTTCAAAGATATGTTGCAGCTTCAATGGCAAATGATTAAAAGATTCTTAACAAAATAATTTAAAACTCAGAGCAGTGATATGATAATATCTAGCAGAAAGATGCAGCAAGTGAAACAAACCAGAGCCACAGTTTACAAAAAAGGGAGAGTGCAGGAGAGCAAGCAAAGGTACACAAGTGTCCCGTTACTCACAGAAGATAAGAGTAGAAGATAAATAAATAAGGAATGCAGGAAGAATCAACTAGATATAAAGAATGAGAGATAAAGTATTTTATTCAGTTTCCAAAGGATAGTTTTTGGTGAATATTGTGCTAAAGTATTTTCCCCACATTGTAAGCATCCTACATACCATTGTTTTGAGCATTCATAAAAAGGAACTGAGCTTTGCCACACAGACATTAAATATTTTGTTGCCAAATGCTGATCATGGATTTTAAAACCCCCATTTATTTGATGTTCTATACTTGCTTGGTATATTTTTAAGTATGTTTAGAACTGGATAATATCAAAAACCCTGTCTAGGCAACCACCTTTTGCCTCTCAGCAGTACCATCCTTGTTTTTTTACCTTTGTATTTAAATTCTATTTTAAACCCTTCTGCATCTGAGGAAGTTGGCTGTTGCCTGGAAAGCTCATGCCTTCCTGTATCAATCAGGTCTCTAAGTCCCCTGGAAGATGTTAAAATAACGGTATAACTGGAATCCGAAGAATTTTATGCCCTATCCCAAAAATCATGCATTCAGCAATGGCAGATGTTCATGGCAGGATGCAGTGCTTGGGATTGACCATAAAATCCCTCATATCCCAATCCTGCAAATCAACTGAGCATTGCAATGGGTCACAAGGCCAATCCCAAGGATCGGTCAGGGGAAGGGAAGGTGGGGATTATGATCCTGGCTCTGGGGCTGCCCCATGTTTCATCCCAAAGATGAGCTTGTCAGGATGAAGTATGGCATAGCCAAGGGCTTGGCAAAATACGGCCTGCAGGCTGTATCTGGCATACATGTAACACCCACCAAGGCCCTAAGGTGCCATCCTGCCCTACATGTAACCTAATGAATAGAATATAATCAGATCTCTGATGAAAACAGGTTAAGGAAACATTTAAGGCATGGAGAGATCTTAGCAATACTTGCATCATAGTTCAATCCACATGGTATGTATATACAAGTCTGAGATTGAACATTTTGTACACTGACATGATTATTGGGAATGATTTACTGTACAAACAAATGAAGCCAAAAGCCCTCTCTCTCTCAAGAGCACTTGACGAGTATCACAGCTCTGTTGTTTATTCATTATGATGTGCCAAGATACAATTTGGATAGTGCAGCTACCTCTGTTCATCTGATGGCTAGTTTGATGTTTAATATACGAGTATAGAGCGTTAACCTACTCCTAAGAGGTTTACAAATCTTCAGTGAAGTAGACAATGGTCAGTATCAGTGAATAGCCATCTACCATCAATCCAAGCTTTTGTTTTATCCAACTGTATGCTGGGCAACGCAACCATACTTAGGGCAGGGGAAGGGGGGTGGGGGAGAGCCAGGCTGCGGTAGGACAGACTACGAGACAAAAGCTACTGACTTGCTAGCAACTATAACCCCTTGTAACACACACACGAAAATCAAGAATTAAAAAATCCAGTGAAAGGGCAGAAAGAATTAAAGACATTAGAATCTGCTGTTAGGTGGGGGATGTTTTCTAGACAAGGAGAGACCATAGCAGAACCAGAAAAAATGGGCAGAACTGGAGGGACTGTACTAAGATGCTAAACAACCTGGAGAAACACCAACTAAAACCCACAGAACTGTTAGAAAGGATGAGGAAACAAGACAGGATCTTTTACAAAAGCACTTATTTTTCCACTCAAAATCACTCTTTTACATTCTGCCTATAAATAAAGTGAGTATAGCTTAAGAATTCCTTTGCAAAGGCTAGATGCCTGAGATAGTCCTCAGAAAGTTAAATGACAGTGGGATTCTCCAAAAAGTTGAGCTTTTGAGAGTACATCTTTGGACACTCAGCACTAGCTTTGGGGCCTGATGTAGCTGGATCAGTAGACTTCACAGTAAGCTTGAGGTATATACCTGAAGGGTCAGACACAGAAGCCATTATCTGGATGATTAATAAGCTTATGGAATATAGAGACTGGGTTCCATGCAGCAGATGAGTGACCCTCCACACAGAACTGCTCTGCCACATACCGTAACACCTCATATGCCATTCCTCTCTGAACCAAAGTTAATCTTTTCTATGGAGTCCTGGCCATACACTGCTCTTCTTTGTTAAAGCAGGTAACAGCTAACAAAATTAACAAGAGAAGTTCCAAAGAATCTCTGCTCCTTGGAGGGGAAGGGAGTTGAGGGGAAGAAAAAAAAAGAGTAGAGGGGATTGGGACTACCAATGAAGGCAGTCCAAACTGCATCTACACCTAACTACCACAATGAAAACCAGGTCTCTTGAAAACATTCAAGTCCATTGTAGAGAGAGTAATGAATACAGTGGCAAATGATACACTGTTCAGGACTGACTGTGCCCCTTTGGCTTAGGCTGACAGTAACTCTTATAGTTTAGTTCAGGGAAGGGCAATCAGCAAGAAATAAACAGCTCTTGTTAAGAGATTGCTTTATGTGAATGTCAAAGGCCACTTCACCTTTTTGGCCCACTCGATACTTCCGTAACAGTATGCCTTCTGAGAAGAGGACACTTTCTTTGGCCTGCTGCCACCATAATGTCGAACTCTAGTATCTGGATCAATAACTGACCATGTTGTTGGAATATAAAATGTCATGATTTGCCTCATTAGTCACTTCCTCTCTGTATCCTCCTCCTACACCAACTTTATCATTACCTTGCTCATTGTTTGATTGCAATTAACTGTTTTATCACTCTTCATTATATTTTGTTACTAAGAACATAAATTCCAGGTAGTGTCAATGGCACATCACTCATTCTTAGGTTATTTCAGGCCATGGGTTAGTAGGTATTGTTAGTACATGTTCTCCAATTAGGTAAACTCTCTGACTTAGATTTTGCTGAACTTGAATAAGGCATCCTCTTCCCATTCTGTAGTGGTTATTGATCCTCCCCTAAATCCTGATTTTTTTTTCTGTCCCAATCATACTATAATACTGCTACTGCACTCTGAGCACAGTGCTAGTTTGATTGTTGTTTAAATTGTTCCAATACCCCTGGATCCATCTTAAGGACCTAATTCTTCCCTGAAGATGCTTCTTATCCAACCTAAGAAAGATTAGGCCTGGACTCTGAAAAGCAGACATTAATGGCCACTGAATAAATCTGGGTAGAACTATCAACTATACAACCCACTAGTGAAAAGCAGAGGCATTCTATAATGCTGGAAGGAAGCCAAAGAGAAAAAGAACATAACAGAAAGGACCTGAAATGTCACAGAAGGATTACTAAGACTTGTCTGACCTTCTGACTATTCCATGCTGTTCATTCATGTGGGCACCAATGATACTGCCAGGGGTGACTCTGAACAGATCAGGAGCGACTACAAATACAGTCTTGTCTTGTCTGCCTCTGACACCTCTTCTTTATCTCATCACTGCCTCACTCAATCTTAAAGCAAGGTAGGCCCTGCTTCAGAGAAGCTTTCCACTAGCAGTGGTCCAAAGTGATTGATTCCCAGTGTTGGCCATTGATGCGCAACTTGCAAAGGTTTTTCTTGTAGATATCAACAAAACAGAGTTTGGGCTGCCCAAGTTGATGTTTGCTAGCACCCAGCTCATCGCAGAGTATGTATTTGGGATTCAGCTACTGCTTATACGATTCACATATCTTAACCAACACAGACAGCTCTGTCTCAGGAGCACAAACAAACAGGGTATCTTGGCCCATTTCAGAACAGCAAAGGTGGAGATTTTGTCATGCCATGTTTCATAGTTGCTACAGTCAGGAAGGACTTGAACAGACCATCTAGCCTGCCCCTCTGCCACAGGCAGAAATGAATGCTTGCTTCACGAGGCCCCAGACAGGTGATCATCCAACCTCCTCCTGAATTTGCCCAAGGTAGGGGCGAGGACCACTTCCCTGGAAAGTTGGTCCCAGATTTTGGCCACCCTAACTGTAAAAAAATTGCCTTCTGATCACTAACCTAAACCTATTCTCCTTCAGCTTATTACCATTATTCCTCATCACCCCAGGTGGTGCTGGGGAAAAAAGGGCTCTACCTATTTGCTGTTGATCTCCCCTGATGAGTTTGTAGGCAGCCACCATGTCCCCCCTCAGCCTCCTCTTGTTGAGGCTGAACAGGTTCAGGTCCCTCAGTCTCTCCTCATAGGGCCTGTCCTGCTGCCCTCTCACCAAGCGGGTGGCCCTCCTTTGAACCCTCTCCAGGCTGGCCACATTCTTCTTGAAGTGCAGCACCCAGTACTGGACGCAGTACTCCAACCGCGGGCTGACCAAAGTCACATAGAGGGGGAGTATTACCTCTCTGGACTGGCTTGACATGCATCTTTGGCTGCATGATGATGTGTGGCTGGCCTTGCTGGCTGTGGTCTGGCATTGGCGGCTCATGCTCATCTTGGAGTCAATAATGACTCCAAGATCCTTTTCCACCTCTGTGCTTTCAAGAGGGGAACTCCCCAGCCTGTATGTGTGCTGTGGATTCCTTCTCCCAAGGTGCAGCACCCTGCATTTGTCTACATTGAACCCCATCCTATTCTCATCTGCCCACTTTCGTAATCTCTCTAAATCTATTTGCAGACTCTCTCCCCTCAAGTGTGTCCACCTTGCCCCACATCTTAGTGTCATCAGCAACCTTGGGACAGCGTGCTTTCCACACCCTCATCCCAGTCGCTGATGAAGATGTTAAACAGTGCGAGCCCGAGGACTGAGCCCTGGGGTACCCCACTGCTCACATCTCGCCAGGTTGAGTACAACCCGTCCACCACTACTCCCTGGGTGCGTCCCATCAGCCAATTTTTTACTCATCCAACTGTGCAGGCATCAATGCCACAGTCACTTAATTTATTGATGAGGATGGGGTGAGACACAGTGTCAAAGGCCTTCTTAAAGTCTAGAAAGTCTACATCCATGGCAACACCATCATCCAAGGACTTAGTCACCTGGTCATAAAAGGCAACCAGGTTGGTTAGGCAGGACCTGCCTTTGATGAACCCATGCTGATTGCCCCTGAGCATGATCTCCCCTGCTGGCCCCTCACAGATGTGCTCCTTGATGATTCTCTCCAAGATCTTCCCAAGCACTGAGGTGAGGCTTACAGGCCTATAGTTACCTAGGTCCTCCCTCCTCCCTTTCTTGAAAACTGGGACCACATTAGCCAGTTTCCAATCCCCCAGCACCTGGCCAGATGCCCATGAATGCTCATACAGCTGAGCCAAGGGCTCCACGATGACCCCTGCCAGCTCCCTCAACACCCTTGGGTGGAGGGCATCTGGACCTGCAGATTTAAAAATGTCTAGCCCTTCCAGAAGGTCCCTAACTACATCTGCGCTGACTGAAGGCCTGACAGAGCTATCCCCGAGATTGTCCCTACCTCTGGTAGATGGGATGTCCTGGTCCCTGTTATGCCCAGGATACAGTGGAGACATCTAATATAGAAACTGTTTAGTTTTCCTTCTTCCTTGGCATAAACAGTCCATGTTTGGCTGCTTTACATTAGAGAGCTAAGTACACAAGTGCTGTAGATGGACATCTTTGTCGACAGAGTAAGCGCTCCATTTCTTCAAACCGCCTTTTGAAGTTTAGCCATGGCGCTGCTTGCCTTTCTGATGCAAGTGTTAATTTTGGCTTCCAAGCCAAGATTTTGTGAGACCACAGAGCCCAAATAAGAGAAATTTTCAACTACTTCCAGGCTTTCATCATTTATTCTAACTTCAGGAAGGCAGTCAACTTGTTGATCCATGACTGCTGTCTTCTTTAAGCTAATGGTCAGGCTGAAGTCATAACAACCATGAGAAAGATAATCCATGAGACTGCAGTCCTGCTTCTGAATGACTAACAATTGCTGCATCATTGGCAAAGGACATGAACTTCTCAGTTTTCATTTTCGAGAGGCAATCTAGGAAGTTTTCGGAGAGCACTGGGGACAACTTCCTGATGCGAGTGTTGGAGAGACCAAATAGGAGTTGTGCTCTTCTTGACTTGCTGCTCATAAACCAGGTAGAATTGGCGGAGGATGTGTAAGTGGATGGCAATTTGGGCAGCAGTAACCATGAGATAAGCAAGTTCAGGATCCTGACAAAAAGAAAGGAAAGCAGCAGAGTACGGACCCTGGACTTCAGAACAGTAGACTCTGACTTCCCTCAGGGAACAGGGCCAGTGTGAGGGGGAGAGGAGTCCAGGAGAGCTGGCTATATTTTAAAGAAACCTTACGGAGGACACAGGAACAAACCATCATCATGTGCAGGAAGAATAGCAAATATGGCAGGTGACCAGCTTGGCTCAGCAGAGAACTCTTCGGTGAGCTTAAACACAAAAAGGAAGCTTACAAGAAGTGGAAGCTTGGACAGATAACTGGAGAGGAGTATAAAACCATCCCTGCATGCCCGAGCAATAGAGTCAGGAAGGCCAAAGCTCAACTGGAGTTGCAGCTATCAAGGGACATGAAGGGTAACAAGAGGGATTTCTACAGGTAGGTTAGCAACAAGAAGAAGATCAGGGAAAGTGTGGGTCCCTTACTGAACTGGAGCGGCAACATAGTGACAGATGAGGAGGAAAAAGTACTCAATGTCCCTTTTTACCTCAGTCTTCAAAGGAAGGTCAGCTCCCCGAGTACTGCACCAGGTAGCACAGTTTCAGGACAAGGTGAGCAACCCTCAGTGGTGAAAGAACATGCTAGGCACCATTTAGAAAAGCTGGATGTGTAACAAATCCATGGGGCCAGATGCAATGCATCTGGGGGTGCTGAGGGAGCTGGCTGATGCAATTACAGAGCAACTGGCCATTCTCTTTGAAAACTCATGGCAATAGGGGGAGGTCCTGGACAACTGGAAAAGGGCAAATATAGTGCTTATCTTTAGGAAAAGGAAGGAGGATGATCTAGGGAAATACAGACCAGTCGGCCCCACCTCAGTCTCTGGACAAATCATGGAGCGGGTCCTCAAGAAATCCATTTCTAAGCATTTGGGGGATGAGAAAGTGATCAGAAACAGTCAGCATGGACTCACCAAGGGCAAGTCATTGCTTTCTATAATGAGATGACTGGCTCTATGGATGCGGGGAAAGCAGTGGATGTGATGTACCTTGACTTTAGCAAGGCTTTTGATACAGTCTCTCATAACATTATTGGAAGCAAGCTAAGGATGCACAGGTTGGATGAACGGCCTGTAAGGTGGACAAAAAGTTGGCTGGATCATCAGGCTTAACGGGTTGTTATCAATAGCTTGAGGTCTAGTTGGCAGCCAGTGGAGTGCCTCGGGGCTGATCCTGGGGCCCATTTTCTTCAGAATCTGCACTGATGATCCGAAAGACGGGATGGGTTGCATCCTCAGCCAGTTTGCAGATGACACCAGCTGAAGGGAGTAGTAGATAAGCTGGAGGGCAATGCAAGGATTCAGAGTGACCTAAACAAATTGGAAGACTGGGCCAAAAGAAATTTCATAAGGCTCAATAAAAAAAAGTGACAAGTCCTAGACTTGGGATGAAAGAATCCCAAACACTCATTTGAAGATAACCATTTTGCCATAAAAATCAACCAGACTTTACTGCTTGTAATTGCTCTGGTTTTAACTGTACTAATTTTACAAAACAAAATCTATAGTTTCACAAAACCTATTTGCCTGTAGTCTGTAGAGAAATGGTTAACACCATGGTGCTATTTCTTTGTTTTCATCAGCTCAATCACAAGAACATATAGCTAAAATGCATTACATACTTTCCCAATACTAATTTTCCATATATTTTTAAATGGGTAGAACATATATGCAAAAGAAAAAGCAAAAAATATTTTTTAAAACATGATAATTTTGGGGAAGGGAAGAGAGAGGGAGAGAACGCCCAGTTTTCAGTGTGCACAAAACCAAATTATCCAAATTCATAATCCTCCTACCTGAAACATTTCCATCGGTTTCATCTGCCTGGAGGCTTGCAACACTAGTAGAGTCCATTCCTTGCTGGAGGTCCAAAATTTTGCTTCGCAACTGTTCTATATCACTTTCTTTACTATCCAGCTGCATCTGAAGCTCATTCCTATATGTAGACTCTTCTGCTAGTTGCTGGATTTCCAAATACACAATGACCATAATGACAAGAAAATGGGAACAATATAAAGTATTACAAGTTAAAAATGAATGATAAACTTTTGGTAAATGTGAACTAATTCAAAAGCATTAATATTTATTTGGAATATTACAAGTACAATATCATAGAACTGTAACTCTCTTTGAAACAAATATATGCTGATTTTAAAAAGTCAGGTGAAAGAGATCAATGGTCAAAGACTTAACTTCATGAATCGTTGCTGTACGTAGAAAGCAGTTCAAACGTTAAAATAAATCAATTAAATGTTGCATTTCTTTAGCCACTATAATGAAACAAGCATGTTGAGGATGGACAACAAAGGCAAATCTGCATGCTAGCAAACACCTATTCATACCTATAAAACTATTGTTAATGAGCTTGTGAACATCACTTATGTTATATGTGGAATTTTCCCCCTACTCTTAAAAATGGCTGACGCCAGGTCTAGTCTATAACAACTGCTTGCAACAATATAGCTTGCAGGGTAGATTCTACTGTATTACAAAATATCCAGAGTAGTATGGACAATTTTTTTTAGTACAACAACATAACTGTTATGGGGGGGAGGAAAGAGTAATAACCTTGCACTTATTTCCGTTGGAAACTGCAATATACCATCACAAAAAAGTAAATAAATATTTTACCGCCTGCATTTCATTGAGCTCTTTTTGGTATTTTACTACCATCTGATTGAATTTTTCTTTCTCTTGGTTAAGGTCCAACTGTAGCTTTCGGTTTTCCTTCTCTTTTTTCCTCAAATCTTGGATGTTAGCTTTTTTTCTATCTATTTTAAAATCTTTCCGATTCATTATTTCAGCCAACTTGTTGACAGCCTGTTAATCAAATAATATTATGTAAAAAAAGGGCATAAATTACAAGTCCTCTTGATACGATATTAGCTAAAGTAAGAAAAATATTTTTGATCACTCAGGGGTAAGTCCATCTGTCATATTTCAACTTGACACTGCGCCAGAGACTCGAACTAAGGACATGCGATTGTTACTATATCTGTGAACCAAACAGCTACTTAAAGTAAAGGGTAAGAGGAAATGTAATATTTCCAACTTCAGAAAAAATGTTTTTACATAAAATATTTATCCAAATTAAAGGTGCCATTCCTTTCCTAGACTATAGTTATATACATGAAAACGCTTTCATGAGATATAAATCTTTTCTGTGGTACAGCTTCAGAAGCTTTACTTTTAACTATAAATGTTATTCCTTTAATAAGAGATTTACAAATCGTCATTAAATTACATAAAAAGTGTAAAATTTGAAAGCTGTCCTAGGATGCAAATTGAAATAAAAAGTCCCACTTATTAGAAACTAAAGTCTGAAAATTAGTTACCTGCGTTTTAAGAGTTCTTTCCGTGTTAAGATTCTTCTCATACTGCACTTTAATGTTACTGATTTCCTCTTCTTTCTTCAGTTTAAACTCTGTTTAAAAATAACTTAGTTAGATAGCTATGTAAAAGTTCTTTACTGAATGAGAAAGGGAATATAAAGGATTACACAGAAAAGGCCAACATGTAGAATACTTTTTTCCCCTTTAGTCTTCACTAAAAAAGGTCAACTATCAGATGACAAGAACATTAAGGAGAAGACAGCACTCAGCCTAGGAGCACTGGAAGAAAAAGTTACAGATTACTCATATAAAATAGATGTTTTCAAATGAGCAGGGTTTGGTGAGATTTATCCTAGAGCAGGGGTTGGCAACCTTTTTTGGGCAGGGTGCCAAAAACACCTGCAACCTCAACCCATATGATGTTGGCACAACAGTGGCAGATGGTGGAGGAGCCATGAGGGGCCCAAATGTTGTGGCAGTGCAGCCCTGGCCCCTTCCCTGCTGAGGCACACATGCACTCACTACCAGCAATGAGCTGGGCTAGGGCTCCGCAGACCCCAGTGCAGCTGCCTGCAGCCTTCCTGGCTGCCTGCCATAGCCGGTCTGGGCTCTGGGCAGGCCCCTGCTGCCTGCCACAGAGCCCAGGCTGCTTCCAGCAGGCAGCGGAGAGGCTGTAAGCAGCTGCACCCGCCAGGGTCTGTAGAACCCTTGCTTGGCTCATTGTCACCATGACATGCATGCATGCCTTGAGGCAGAGAGTGGGGAAGGGGCCAGAACTGCATGCCACAACAAAGATCGGGCCCCTGGCAGCTCCTCTACTGTCCACCCCATATTGGATTTAAGACTATGCAAGGGATTTGCTGAAATAACTGCAACATGGTTGGCTATTATCTTCAAGAACTCATGGAAGTCAGCTGTGGTTCAAGCAGACTGGAAAAAGGCAAAATAGTCCCATCTTTAAAAAAGGACCCAAAAAAATTAAAGATCTGTCACTAACTTCAGATCATTAAAATATACTACAGAAATATAACAATTAATTTGTAAACAACTACATCTGGCTGATAGCAATAAATAACAGTTTAAATGGACTTGCCATGAGCAAATGAAGCCTAATATATCTTCTATGACAAGGTGATGGCCACTGTGAAATGTGGAGCAAAATATACGACTCAGGCTTTTTGACCCTATGCCGAAGGTCATGGGAGGATATAGAATATCTACTTTCAAATCTGGTGGTGTCTGACATCAGCAAGGAAAACAAACATGAGTGAAAGGTGAAACACTTATTTTGTGGATTCTATGCTTGCTTACAGATTATGTCTTTGCATGTAGCAAGGTCTTCTCCCTGAACGAGCCACATACAACAAAAACTCCTTCAACACAAGAAAGGGGCAGAATTTGAACTCTGGGGGCACATCTCCACAAGTGAGAACATGCATTTCCCTAGGGATAAAAAGCAGCAGCACAATGTGTGTTGTGGCTACTTGTCCCCAGGGGACGCCTGTGCATGCGCACGTTGGCATGCATTATGTTGGCCCAGGTTGGGTAAGGAAGGCTGGGGCCTCCAGGGGCTACAGCACCAGCAATCTGGCAACAGGGAGCCTGGCCGGTAGTTGACGTGTGGCTCTGGCCAACCAGGTTCTGATTTTAGGCAGTGCACACTGCCACCATGTGTGCTGTCCTGCTTTTTTTAGGCTTGGGTTTTTTGACACCGGGATCTCTCAGTGTCAAAAAAAATTCTGAGCTGCAAGTTAACAGCACAGGGAATGCCTGCATGTGCAGTGCTGCAAACGGGTCTACGGCACCACATACTGCGCATACATGCTTGTCTGGACGTGCCCTGGGAGTTCAAGTACTTTAGACCCTTTCTTATTTCAGTTACAGGAGTAATTGTCCTTTTTTTTTTTTGGTAGAGCAGCCACTGGTGAAAATTTTACACATGTTCATAGTACTTTACACAATTATTTACCAGGTAACTGTAAAATATTGGCTCTGAGAGACTAGTCCTTTAACAATTAAAGGACAGGACCAAATCTGGAACATATGAAAGGTAGCGTAGAAGACGGGTAAGATTTGTATCTGTTATGATACCCGAACAGTATTCCAGACTATCTTCAATGATCATGCTTATCTCTATATTTTACAAATCAGGCAGCGATATGGAAATATGTAACAGCTCATACCTGGTTGCCTTTTAGAGTTACAATCTAAGCCTTAGAAGACAGTAATGGTCGGGAAAACCATAAAAGGTAAGCAACATCCTGGAAACAGGTGCGATTTGATTTGAAAACATGTTTTCCAGTTCAACAAATATGTAAAATTGCCAAACAAAAGTGATACTTTTGGATCACACGTCTCTAAATATCATTCCATATTTCAAATCATCATAAAAACAGTGTCATAAAAGGCATTTTAAATTAAATCTTCAGTAAAAATCATATATGTCCCATTACACCAAATATTCAGCTGCTACCTTAAATATGCTGTCATGACCAACTACTCCACAATACTGAAGAATATTCATACTATAATTTTCAAAGCACCACTTAAATTGAACTGTCATCACAAAAGGCATGGGGTCCCAAATCCAAAGAAAAAAGTTTTTTTCTGTGTTGTTTGACTTGTATGTTGATATAATATTAAATGGAAAAAGTACTAGGCTATGTAAGTTTCACAAATGTAAGTTTTTCTTCAACTGAGGAAGAAGAATTTCCAACTTTTCCTTCCCAGTGAAATAGGTTAACATTTGCCTTCACAGATCCATGGAAGCATATACTCCCTCAGCAACTGGTTTCCCCTGAAGCCCCTCCAAAGAAGAAAAATCCTAGCCCCTTTTAATGTGTGAGGAAGGGGATCAAGTATAAAAAGACTGTATGCTCCTTAATGCTTAAGGGAAAATTAATTAAAGCTGGTTTTCATTCTGCAAGATCAACACTCACATGCATCTCTATTAAATCCAGCATCAACGATAGAAAGCTTAAAATAATAATTAAAAAATGCCATACCTTCTTCCTGCTTCTTGATTTTTTCGTTTACCTCTGTATTTTCTTTTGTTAGAAACTCAACATCTTTGGTTAATGTATTATTTGTTTCTTCCAGCTATATGAAAATAAAGATAGTTTTTAACAAAGCATTTGCTATACATGTTAAAATTACATTTATTCTTTAAATTAATCTTAAATCAATAAAAGTATTTATGTGGAATCACTGTTCTTAGATTGCATATGTATTTGTTTCACTTTTCAAAGTTGAACATAAAACTTCTGATTCTTTTGCAGATGCATATGACAATTATCCTTGAAAAGAGACCTATTATGATATTAAGTGCTAAGCAGATTCCCAATATGCAACAAATACTAACCAACAGGAATAATATTACTCAAACAGAATATAATATTATTCACAATATTACTCAACCAGAAATAGGAATGAAGGCTTTCCAGCATGTAATATTACTCACAGATTATGACACTCATTGGAGTAATATAATCATACAAGAAGAGACTAGTGTAGATGAGTACTATATTTACTTGATTCCATGCTCCCACACCTGCCTTTAACAGAGTCGAGTCACTGGATTGGATTTTCAACCTAACCTCAAACCTGCAAATAACTGCCGGTACACAAAAAGATGCTGGACTTTAGTAATCTGTTCTAATATTAGAAATAAAAGCAAATTAAAAATGCTTCATTACGAGGTCCTGTAAAAGGAGGACTTCTCTACTAAACTGAAGAACCAAATTGTTAGTTTTTATTTTTTTTAATTGAAGAATGTGTTTACATCAAAGTTACTTACTCGACTTATAATGCCATCCTTATCAATAATTTCTTGTCTATGTCTTGATGCTGCTTTCTTGCTCTCCTGAGTAAGTTCAAAATACTGTTCTTCCAAGAGAGCTCGAGCCAACTGTTCTGACTCAGCTTTGGTTTCAGCCAGATCCAGCTGTGCAGCCAGAGTTTCTCTATAACAGAATGTTAAGATCACATTTACAGTGCAAAAACACTTAGCAACTGAAGGCAAGTCCAGACTATACTTTTTAACAAATCATTTATTTTAAAAAAATCCCCTTTAAAGGAATAAGGAACAAGGAAACTAAAGACTCACCAACTATAATTTTTTTTATATACTTTATTTACTCAAATTCAAGATGAGTTCCCCCCCAGGTATACCCCCCCTCCCACTTGACTTAGGGAGGAGCCCCTCATCTTGGATTTAAGTACAATGGGTGGCAGAGGAAGAGTTGGGGGAAGGTGGCAGCAGTGGCTCCAACCCAGGCTCAGGGTCAAAGTTACAGACACAGCCACTGCCTACCCCACTGTTGCCTCTGTCTCATATCCCACAGCCTCTGCCCCAGCACCACCTTCTCTTCAATTCTACAAATGCACATGATTATTCCAGCCCCAGCCCAACTTGGTAACAGTGGCAGCAGCAGCTCTGGCCAGGAGTCCAACTCTAGGACCAAGCCAGAGTGGCCACCTCCACAACAGCTGTGTGGTCAGGCTGGACCCAGAGTAATCACATGCTTCAAGCCCCAGGCTGGAGCAGGGCCAGAGCCCTGCTGGAGAATAAACAGAGGCAGGTGGTAGAAAGCAGGAGACAAGTCACTTGACCGCCCACCACCTGCCCTCTCTCACTGCTTTACCCACTTGCAGCAGGGGCGGGGTGGTGAGTTTAAGCAACTCCAATGGAGTTATGGGACTATTAGGACCTAGCACACAAGTTACAACCAACTGTAACCAAGTCTGAAACCTTTTTCAAGGTATTATAACTGTTTAAGTGCTATGACACTGCTTTCATCCATTGTTCACCAGACTGAAGTCTTTGTGGGGGCGGGTGGAGAGAAATTATACAAGGACTTTCTGTAAACTGTTTTGGGCACAGATTGTATTATAGTTGGTCCAATACAGTTAAAGCATAGTATTACTATTTTCCCCAAGCCAGGTGACAGCCATTTCAAAACTTCTGAAAGTATCAACTCATTGTGAAGGTCTTGCCTGTACAGCAAAATAAAGTGTCCTTTAACAATACAAGGATAACTGTGCTGCAATTGAGTCCTGATTACTTACTGTAGCTGCAATACAGATGAGTCTCTAGGATATATGATCAAACAGTAGACCAGTGATTTTCAGCCAGTATGCTGTGGCACCTTGGGATGCTCTGAGCTCCTTTCCCAGAGTGCCATGGCATGCCATACAATGATAGTACTGTTAAGTGTGCCACCATGATTTGTAAGATGAACCCAGAGATTTCAAATAAAAATCCATAATTGCGGTCTTTCTAAATTCTTTGAAAGAGAAAAACTGCTCTATCCTTTTTCTCCAGTCAAAAGAGTGAAAATTATAGCTCACCTGTATTATTTAATTAAAAATGTATGCAATGAACATGGAAATCTTCTAAAGAGGCAGGTGCAGAACTAACTGCTCCCTCAGGATGACAAAAATGGTAATGAAAAAGAGAAAGAGGAAGGCCAACAAGGGTGAAGGAGTTGGTTCCTCCCTTCCCCCATCTTAGAGTTAGAAACTCACAATAGCTCTTGCTGTGTACCTGACAGAGAATAATATTCCCCCTTTCACCATATTTAACAGTGTAGAGGGCTCATCTCATTCCTTTTCCTCCCACCAAAATCAACAATAAACTGTCTTCCACTGGTTTTCAACTGTTTTGCACTATTGATGCCTGCTGAAGCAAAACAAAGGCCAAATTTGACAAGTAAAATGGTGGCATTGTGCTGAGTACAAAGCACTAAAAAGATCTTTCTGACATAAAAATGTAACATGGATATGGTGAATTCTGAACTGTCAAAAGAAGATTGTAGCATTTTTAAGATCAGCTTCCAAGTGAAATATTATTTTGATTATATATTTTCCCAAGACTGTTTTATTGGTTTTAAAAAACAAATGCAATTATCAAGTCAATAGCACACCTCCCACCTCTTCCCTTCCCCCCACCCTCCCCCAAAAAAGTATGGATGCCTTACAAAGACATGTTTTTCAATATTTCTAGAGTCCAAGAAATTGTAATTCCTCATCTCCCAAAATTGGTCCAAGAAAATAAATAAACACAAAAGTTCCGATTCCATCATCTGTTGCGAGCAAATAAGTACTACCCAATGTCTTCCTCATCTTATAAAGTATATGGGGACATTTTCAATGCCTGTTACATTTTTCATAAGCAAGCATTTTTCAACCATAGGGCAAGAAAAAATATTTTTAATTTTGATTTCAGCACTTCAAAGACAGGTAGCATATAGGTAAACATATTTCTGTTCAAAGATTTAGAAAGGACATACTTTTCATTTTGCAATTCCTGTATTTTCCTTTGAGTTTCTTTATTCTTTTCCTCAATTTCTTCTTTAAGCTCCTTAACCTGAGTTTTGTAAAGTGTCTGTAATAGAAATAAGAAAAAGTCAAATCCACCTTTACAAGTTTCTCATATACAAGCAGCTTGAGAATGGTTATGCTGATGATATGCTAATACCACTTCCATTCATGGTGATTAATATAGTCTCATGATTTTTTTTTTTTACTTTTCTTTTTACTGCTCCATCTACCTCTCAGACACTACCTTTTTGTAACAAACACAGAAGCAACGGAATCCTTGCCCTTAATTTAGGCTTCAAGGTACTCAGATGAAATCCCCACAACGGTAAACCTAAAATAAATCTTATATTTATTACTCATTCGAGTCTTTATAACTTAATGTAGGCTAGCTTTATCATAATCTAATGTAGGGGTCGGCAACATTTTTGGGCAATGCCAAAAACACTTGCAACCTGGGACTTGTAAGATATTGGCATTGCCAGAGGCAGATGATGGGAGAGCCATGGTGACAGGGGAGCCATGAGGGGCCCCTATCTTTGTGGCACTGCAGCCCCAGCCTCTTCCCCACCAGCCACCCCAAGGCATGCATGTCAAGTAAAATGCCTTCATGTGCCACACTTTGGCATGCATACCAGGGGTTGCCTGACCTCTGATCTAAACAGACTTGCTTGCTTTAAACCAATTTATATGAAGCAGCTTTTGGAAGATTTGGAAGAAGGGGAGATGCATTATTCTGTACTTGCAAATTGGATGTTTTATGTATATAATATAAAAAGGCACATGGTACTTCATTGCCCAGAGGAACCAAACACTATACCTGGTTTGTTAACATTTTAATTAGGTTTGTTGCCATACAGTAATCAAAGTATTTTCATGTTAGCCTATATATTTTTATGTTCGAATATATTTATCCATATTACTGAATGATGCCAAATTAATGAAGCACAGTGTCAGTAAGTTATTTAATATAATAATCTTCCACTGTTTTAAAATTAATCATGAACCTTACCGAAAAATACTGTTCAGCTTCAAGTTGATCCTGAAGTTCCCGCATCTGACCTTCATTTCCTCTATATTGCCTTCAAGGAAGAAGAAAAGTAAATAAAACAATCTAAAAACCATATAAACATGTAAAAGCACTTGCCAGGTTGCACCAATAATTTGTTTTTATAGTGTTTTTAAAATGACATAATTCATGAAGATCAATGGCTTGCCTTGTTCTACAATTGTGATTTAAAACATGCCGTGATGGCAGTCCTAAGGGATGGCAATCCCTAGTGAGTAATGAGCAGTGCTCTGAAAGGAATTTGATTCCTGTCTTCGGTGGTAGGACAGCGTGGCCAAGGCACAATAAAAAACGATTCTCATGTTGGAAGAACAATGCTGTTTACTGTTAGTCTAAAGAAGTTATAAAGAAAAACACAGTGATTTAATGAGGGAAAATGTATTCAGCAGTAGTCTTCCAATGCACTACCCAAAATCTAATCCCCAAATAATAGTTCTTAGAACACACACTCCAGATGTTCCAGAAAGAAGCCAAGTGCCAGATATACGAGTTCGGAAAAGTTTAGGCACAAAAGGACCAGGCAAGAACCTATAACTCAAAATAAAAATAATCTAATGCTGTACACTCACTTAGGAAAAAAAATGTCCACACCTCAAAGTATTTTTGTTGTATGGACAGTGACATGCAATATACAGAAAAATTCTGCTGTGTCATACTCATGTATTACTTCACATTTTCACTTACTTAGCAAGTTGAGCCAACTCAAATTCCAATAATCTCTTTGTTTCCAGCAATGTATTGATCTCCTGTTTCAGCTGCTTCTCAGAACTCTTCAAGTTGTCTGCCTCAGAAGCTTGCATCTTCAAGTCATTTTGTGCCAGAACTCGTTTATTTGCCTCTTGCTCCAGCTGAAGTGTTAGATTCTTAACCTAATATAGTTTGACAATTCCTTTTTAACGTTAAGAATATTTAAACGTATATTTTCCTGGATTTTGTTAAAAGCATTTCACGTACAGATTATGTCAAGCATTACCATTTTGCAGGTTTACAAATTAAATAGTACATGCAAATAAATGTTCCAAAGAGTCTCTTACATTTCTTGGACATGTTAATCTCATTAAGAAAACAGCTTTCCATGTGGATTGTATTTGAGGGTTCATATGACCTCTCAAGAGCTTTCCTGTATCTGGCCAATAATTTTATCCATATTTTAAACACTTGACCTTTTCCTAGCTACTTCACATTAGAGATGACAATGGAAGAGTTCCAAAAGGTTTGCTGTAAAGTTATCCTTCTTTTCTATGGATTTTAAGCTTTAAAAGTTTGTGTCTTTCCACTCTTTAAAAGCTTTGGTGTCTACAGGTTGTGTAAAAAATTTAACTGCAGGCACCCATTCTTTGGATCCATCCTTCCCATTTTAATCCAAAAGAATGAGATGAGACTCTTAAAAAACACCAATATGAAAATGCTTTCAGCTGACATTATCAAAACTTTTGGACATTCTGAACGATCAGATTCCATAATCCAGTGTATTTTGCTTGTTTTAAAACTGGAAGTTAAAGTTTAAATACACCACAATTTAAACTCAAATCCAACTGTTTTTATTTTTACAAAGTGAAAAAATGAAATGCAAAAATTGCATTAATAACACTAAAATAAGGGCTCAAACACACAAGAGATATAGAAAAGTCAGGTTGCAACAACAAGCTGAACTAGTACCATTATGTCATGTAGTTAAAACAAAGAAAGTTAAACATCTATTTTACTATGTAAGCTTGATTTTGCAACTATTGATTCTGATGATGCAAAAAATATGCTTGCAGCTAAAATCCATCTTAATCCTGCAGTATTATTTATAGCATATCTATAATGCCTAGGACTCCATTTTATGCCAAATGGCAGTGCACTATCAGTGCTCTTATTTATTTTAAGAAAGGGCATCAAACATGTGGCCTGTGGGACTCCTGGAAGGGCTGGAGATTTGGGAGTAGGGCCCACAGTCAAAATCTGGAGTATGGAGCCCTACTGGGGATACATGTCAGAGGTGGTGGTGAATGGCAGCAATGCTGACCCCTGCAGCTCCCTGCCACTGCTCTCCCCACTGCCTGCCCTGCCACTACACCTGGATCCGGTGCAGGAGACCAGGAGAGTTTGTCATTCATGATTTACAGGGAAAACAGACCAGACAGAGCTGCTATCCAGGATCCAAGAAGGTGTGTGTGTAATTTAGCTTACTAGGATTTACACTTACACTTCACATTTAAGTGGACGGTTGCTGGATACAACTAGGGACCTGCCTAACACACAGTGAGAGAAGGCAATTTTCATAGCTTGGTCACAACCCGAAGAGCCAGTTTCATGGACATTTCATAGCAATGCACCTCTCGGTGCTGACTGATGGAAAGGCCCTGCCCCTTGGCATCGACTGGCAGAGGCCCTGGGGGAGGGGGAACGAGGGGGCAGCTGACCCCTTGACTGCTGGCTGTCCTGCCCTTTATGCGGCCCCACCCCTGGTGCTGGGGAGCAAGCATTTTATTTTTATTAGTTTTTTTTGCTTGATTTCCTGGGAAATCACAGCCAATTGCATTTTTTTCAGTGATCGTGGAGACAGCCCTTTTTCGTGTTTTCCGCAAAAGTCACGAAACTAATTTAAGTACAGCCCTAGATATAACTAATATTGATGTTACATAAGCTTTGACCTAATTGGATTCAGGTCTTTATTTGTAACTTAATTAAGATTCTTTAACTTTTCCCTTTCCATAGAAAAGATGTTTGTCCATAATGTATTATGTTAAACTTACTTCATCCTCTAGTCTCTCCTTTTGTTCAATAAGATGTTCCAGCTTCTGCTGAGACTGCTTCAGGTCAAAGTCCAGCATGGAACATTGTTTTTCAATCTGAACTATTCGATTCTCTGCTTTCTCTCTTGCGGCCCTCTCTTCCTTGACTTTTTTTTCCATTTCTGGATAGGAAACAAAAACAATTGACAGTGCAAAGAAGCACAAATACAACAGCTGTATGAGCAGACTTGCTTAACTGCACTCTTTAACTACCTTAATATTTCATCCATGATTCCATTATTCGATTTTTGAGTAGCTCCCTTAGGTTGAGCTCTTGAAGTTACTTCACAGTCTGTTGCAGAAAGTATCCCTAGTCCGTTACTGAATAAAACGTATAGGACTATTGCAGCAAACACGTAAAGCAAAAAATTTGTCTTTATACAAACCTTTTCTTCATACAAGTGAAGCACTTTTTAAAAATACATATATTTTAAAATAGAAACACATACACAGCATACGGTTTATTATTAGTTAAAGAAAAATGAAATAAAAAACAAAAAAATTACAAGGTCTTGAAACACACACTCTAGATGCATGTCTACTAGGGCTGTGTATAGCTTCGGTCCCTGATTTGATTCAGTGGAGATTCGGCCCAATTCTCCAGTGGCCAAATCTCCAAATCTGAATCGAATCAGACA
>NW_017728886.1:186902081-186909143 GCF_001723895.1 Crocodylus porosus
TATTTCTAGAGTCCAAGAAATTGTAATTCCTCATCTCCCAAAATTGGTCCAAGAAAATAAATAAACACAAAAGTTCCGATTCCATCATCTGTTGCAAGCAAATAAGTACTACCCAATGTCTTCCTCATCTTATAAAGTATATGGGGACATTTTCAATGCCTGTTACATTTTTCATAAGCAAGCATTTTTCAACCATAGGGCAAGAAAAAATATTTTTAATTTTGATTTCAGCACTTCAAAGACAGGTAGCATATAGGTAAACATATTTCTGTTCAAAGATTTAGAAAGGACATACTTTTCATTTTGCAATTCCTGTATTTTCCTTTGAGTTTCTTTATTCTTTTCCTCAATTTCTTCTTTAAGCTCCTTAACCTGAGTTTTGTAAAGTGTCTGTAATAGAAATAAGAAAAAGTCAAATCCACCTTTACAAGTTTCTCATATACAAGCAGCTTGAGAATGGTTATGCTGATGATATGCTAATACCACTTCCATTCATGGTGATTAATATAGTCTCATGATTTTTTTTTTTTACTTTTCTTTTTACTGCTCCATCTACCTCTCAGACACTACCTTTTTGTAACAAACACAGAAGCAACGGAATCCTTGCCCTTAATTTAGGCTTCAAGGTACTCAGATGAAATCCCCACAACGGTAAACCTAAAATAAATCTTATATTTATTACTCATTCGAGTCTTTATAACTTAATGTAGGCTAGCTTTATCATAATCTAATGTAGGGGTCGGCAACATTTTTGGGCAATGCCAAAAACACTTGCAACCTGGGACTTGTAAGATATTGGCATTGCCAGAGGCAGATGATGGGAGAGCCATGGTGACAGGGGAGCCATGAGGGGCCCCTATCTTTGTGGCACTGCAGCCCCAGCCTCTTCCCCACCAGCCACCCCAAGGCATGCATGTCAAGTAAAATGCCTTCATGTGCCACACTTTGGCATGCATACCAGGGGTTGCCTGACCTCTGATCTAAACAGACTTGCTTGCTTTAAACCAATTTATATGAAGCAGCTTTTGGAAGATTTGGAAGAAGGGGAGATGCATTATTCTGTACTTGCAAATTGGATGTTTTATGTATATAATATAAAAAGGCACATGGTACTTCATTGCCCAGAGGAACCAAACACTATACCTGGTTTGTTAACATTTTAATTAGGTTTGTTGCCATACAGTAATCAAAGTATTTTCATGTTAGCCTATATATTTTTATGTTCGAATATATTTATCCATATTACTGAATGATGCCAAATTAATGAAGCACAGTGTCAGTAAGTTATTTAATATAATAATCTTCCACTGTTTTAAAATTAATCATGAACCTTACCGAAAAATACTGTTCAGCTTCAAGTTGATCCTGAAGTTCCCGCATCTGACCTTCATTTCCTCTATATTGCCTTCAAGGAAGAAGAAAAGTAAATAAAACAATCTAAAAACCATATAAACATGTAAAAGCACTTGCCAGGTTGCACCAATAATTTGTTTTTATAGTGTTTTTAAAATGACATAATTCATGAAGATCAATGGCTTGCCTTGTTCTACAATTGTGATTTAAAACATGCCGTGATGGCAGTCCTAAGGGATGGCAATCCCTAGTGAGTAATGAGCAGTGCTCTGAAAGGAATTTGATTCCTGTCTTCGGTGGTAGGACAGCGTGGCCAAGGCACAATAAAAAACGATTCTCATGTTGGAAGAACAATGCTGTTTACTGTTAGTCTAAAGAAGTTATAAAGAAAAACACAGTGATTTAATGAGGGAAAATGTATTCAGCAGTAGTCTTCCAATGCACTACCCAAAATCTAATCCCCAAATAATAGTTCTTAGAACACACACTCCAGATGTTCCAGAAAGAAGCCAAGTGCCAGATATACGAGTTCGGAAAAGTTTAGGCACAAAAGGACCAGGCAAGAACCTATAACTCAAAATAAAAATAATCTAATGCTGTACACTCACTTAGGAAAAAAAATGTCCACACCTCAAAGTATTTTTGTTGTATGGACAGTGACATGCAATATACAGAAAAATTCTGCTGTGTCATACTCATGTATTACTTCACATTTTCACTTACTTAGCAAGTTGAGCCAACTCAAATTCCAATAATCTCTTTGTTTCCAGCAATGTATTGATCTCCTGTTTCAGCTGCTTCTCAGAACTCTTCAAGTTGTCTGCCTCAGAAGCTTGCATCTTCAAGTCATTTTGTGCCAGAACTCGTTTATTTGCCTCTTGCTCCAGCTGAAGTGTTAGATTCTTAACCTAATATAGTTTGACAATTCCTTTTTAACGTTAAGAATATTTAAACGTATATTTTCCTGGATTTTGTTAAAAGCATTTCACGTACAGATTATGTCAAGCATTACCATTTTGCAGGTTTACAAATTAAATAGTACATGCAAATAAATGTTCCAAAGAGTCTCTTACATTTCTTGGACATGTTAATCTCATTAAGAAAACAGCTTTCCATGTGGATTGTATTTGAGGGTTCATATGACCTCTCAAGAGCTTTCCTGTATCTGGCCAATAATTTTATCCATATTTTAAACACTTGACCTTTTCCTAGCTACTTCACATTAGAGATGACAATGGAAGAGTTCCAAAAGGTTTGCTGTAAAGTTATCCTTCTTTTCTATGGATTTTAAGCTTTAAAAGTTTGTGTCTTTCCACTCTTTAAAAGCTTTGGTGTCTACAGGTTGTGTAAAAAATTTAACTGCAGGCACCCATTCTTTGGATCCATCCTTCCCATTTTAATCCAAAAGAATGAGATGAGACTCTTAAAAAACACCAATATGAAAATGCTTTCAGCTGACATTATCAAAACTTTTGGACATTCTGAACGATCAGATTCCATAATCCAGTGTATTTTGCTTGTTTTAAAACTGGAAGTTAAAGTTTAAATACACCACAATTTAAACTCAAATCCAACTGTTTTTATTTTTACAAAGTGAAAAAATGAAATGCAAAAATTGCATTAATAACACTAAAATAAGGGCTCAAACACACAAGAGATATAGAAAAGTCAGGTTGCAACAACAAGCTGAACTAGTACCATTATGTCATGTAGTTAAAACAAAGAAAGTTAAACATCTATTTTACTATGTAAGCTTGATTTTGCAACTATTGATTCTGATGATGCAAAAAATATGCTTGCAGCTAAAATCCATCTTAATCCTGCAGTATTATTTATAGCATATCTATAATGCCTAGGACTCCATTTTATGCCAAATGGCAGTGCACTATCAGTGCTCTTATTTATTTTAAGAAAGGGCATCAAACATGTGGCCTGTGGGACTCCTGGAAGGGCTGGAGATTTGGGAGTAGGGCCCACAGTCAAAATCTGGAGTATGGAGCCCTACTGGGGATACATGTCAGAGGTGGTGGTGAATGGCAGCAATGCTGACCCCTGCAGCTCCCTGCCACTGCTCTCCCCACTGCCTGCCCTGCCACTACACCTGGATCCGGTGCAGGAGACCAGGAGAGTTTGTCATTCATGATTTACAGGGAAAACAGACCAGACAGAGCTGCTATCCAGGATCCAAGAAGGTGTGTGTGTAATTTAGCTTACTAGGATTTACACTTACACTTCACATTTAAGTGGACGGTTGCTGGATACAACTAGGGACCTGCCTAACACACAGTGAGAGAAGGCAATTTTCATAGCTTGGTCACAACCCGAAGAGCCAGTTTCATGGACATTTCATAGCAATGCACCTCTCGGTGCTGACTGATGGAAAGGCCCTGCCCCTTGGCATCGACTGGCAGAGGCCCTGGGGGAGGGGGAACGAGGGGGCAGCTGACCCCTTGACTGCTGGCTGTCCTGCCCTTTATGCGGCCCCACCCCTGGTGCTGGGGAGCAAGCATTTTATTTTTATTAGTTTTTTTTGCTTGATTTCCTGGGAAATCACAGCCAATTGCATTTTTTTCAGTGATCGTGGAGACAGCCCTTTTTCGTGTTTTCCGCAAAAGTCACGAAACTAATTTAAGTACAGCCCTAGATATAACTAATATTGATGTTACATAAGCTTTGACCTAATTGGATTCAGGTCTTTATTTGTAACTTAATTAAGATTCTTTAACTTTTCCCTTTCCATAGAAAAGATGTTTGTCCATAATGTATTATGTTAAACTTACTTCATCCTCTAGTCTCTCCTTTTGTTCAATAAGATGTTCCAGCTTCTGCTGAGACTGCTTCAGGTCAAAGTCCAGCATGGAACATTGTTTTTCAATCTGAACTATTCGATTCTCTGCTTTCTCTCTTGCGGCCCTCTCTTCCTTGACTTTTTTTTCCATTTCTGGATAGGAAACAAAAACAATTGACAGTGCAAAGAAGCACAAATACAACAGCTGTATGAGCAGACTTGCTTAACTGCACTCTTTAACTACCTTAATATTTCATCCATGATTCCATTATTCGATTTTTGAGTAGCTCCCTTAGGTTGAGCTCTTGAAGTTACTTCACAGTCTGTTGCAGAAAGTATCCCTAGTCCGTTACTGAATAAAACGTATAGGACTATTGCAGCAAACACGTAAAGCAAAAAATTTGTCTTTATACAAACCTTTTCTTCATACAAGTGAAGCACTTTTTAAAAATACATATATTTTAAAATAGAAACACATACACAGCATACGGTTTATTATTAGTTAAAGAAAAATGAAATAAAAAACAAAAAAATTACAAGGTCTTGAAACACACACTCTAGATGCATGTCTACTAGGGCTGTGTATAGCTTCGGTCCCTGATTTGATTCAGTGGAGATTCGGCCCAATTCTCCAGTGGCCAAATCTCCAAATCTGAATCGAATCAGACAACCCTTTAAACCCTCCGAATTGATTTGGAAAGATTCAGCAATTCAGACACAGACACAGCTTTAAATGTTTTTTCTACATACCTCTAGGTAGCAGGCAGCTTATGAACACTGCAATGCCGGAACACATGGAATATCCCACAGAAGCGTGGGGGGCTACCCAGCGCGCTTGTTAACAGATGCAGAAGTGGACCAGAAGCACTTCCAATCCACTTCCAGGTCTGCCGTGGAGCACGCTGGGGGGCTCCCCTGTGCCCCCCCCAGCTGGCTGGTGCCTCCTGGGTCAGGGGGGCACCCAGGGTCCCCCCCATGGCTGACTGCTGAGCTGGAGGGCCCTGCATGCTCCCCAATGGACCCAGAAGTGGACTGGAACTAGTTCCGGTCCACTTCCAGTTTTGCTGCCAAGCACACAAGGGGGTCCCCCCCACACTCCTATGGGACACTCCATCTGCCCCAGCATCGCAGCATTCACAAGCTGCATCTGGTACTTCAAGGTATGTAGAAAAAACATTTAAAGCTGTGTCTATGGCTGAACTGCTGATTCTTCGAATCAGCATCGAATCTTCAGATTTGGATATGGCTGAATCGAATTGGGGACAGTGATCCAAATCAACAAATCAAATCACTGTCCCCGATTCGGGCCGAATCCGAATTGAATAGGGCCTGTTTTGCACACCCCTAACGTCTACAATGCAACAGCAAGGTGCTCGGTCTTGCTGCTGGGTACTGGGTCTTGCTGAAGCAAAAAGTTCCACCATAAACATATAAACTATGGAAATAAAGCACTCCATACTGCCACTCTTGAGCATGCCAAAAACAAAAGCTTTGATCATAGTACCAGGATGGCCCCTAGGACCAACTCACTCATTTCATTACTGGGGTGGATGAACACACAATAGGACCAAGTCATCAGGACTTACTTCCTTGGCACTGACGCCAAGCACCCTGTAGCTACAGACATATCCCTATATGACTACAGACGAACTTTGATTTCCACGATAACATAAAAGGAATGGAAAGAAGCATAGCAATTCACAATTAACTTTGTAAGTATTTCAAAACAGCATACATGCATGGACATAAGTGAACGTTGGAGAGAAAATAATTCATTCGGCTGAGGTACCATGGTGAAGCTTTAGTTCAGAAAGATGACTTGCACAGGGGAAATACTTGTTTTACAGACGTCAACTGCTGACCAGAGATAAGCCCTTGGAGCAACTTCACTTACTACAGTATAGTCATATCAGGGATGAACATCATCTAAGATACCAGTACTACTAAAGTGCTCTTTAGAAGTTCAGATTCTTTCCACGTCTTCTGAAAAGTTTACTGTATTTTCCCTATTTTGAATTTTTACTAATGATAAATTGTATCTAGACAGCTCTTTAGTTTAGGAGTTAAAGTTCTTTAAAAATCTTAAAATCTAATGTACGCTTTTCCCCTTACTGTAATAATCTTAACAACAAAAAGTGAGAATTATTGTAATAACTTATAATTATTTTAAAAACTTATAACCAAAATAAACAGGAATACAATCAACAAAACTCAACTGTATTAGTATATGAACATGAGCTAGAAAACCATGCTATATATTGGAATTCAAATCAATGGTAGATTTGTTAAGGGATAAAAGGCAACTTAGTAGGGACCCAGTCTAGGATTTGGTTGCCTAGATTTTTCTGAATCTCTGCCAACATGAACACCCACTAGGGTAGACATAATTAAGTAGAAGTTTGCAATTCTGTTTTCTTTGAATACCAAAGAAATAACTCATTCTTTTAATCTTCACATCCTAACACATTATTAAACAGAACTCTACTAGCTGTATATTTATGACAGACACTAAAAAGATTAATACTTTCCTACAGACAACTATGTTACTGTACTAACTGTTATAATACTAGTGCTCAAAATATTTCATGAATTTCTTGTATTATTTCAAAAGCAAGGGATTGCCAAAAGTCTATCAGAAATTTAATTGCATAATACTTTGATAGAATGAATGGCAAAAAATATCTTAAGGTGTTAAATTTTATTCGTTTACACAAGCCCTCCAACTTGGAGAAGAAGTGGTTGGATGAGAAGAAATCTTGGGTGATAACTTGCAAGAAGGTTTTAAAGACATAGTACACAACTTTCACATTTAGAGTACACTGGACACATCCCAAACCAGGAAAGCCAAGGCTGCAACTGAACTCCAACTAGCTTCAGGCATCAAGGACAACAAAAAGTCCTTTTTCAGATATGTGGGGAGC
>NW_017728886.1:186909154-186916161 GCF_001723895.1 Crocodylus porosus
TGGATGCTTATCTTGCTGGGATCCTATGACCCCAGCTGACTTCCTGCTCTTTGGGCAGGGGGCTGGACTCGATCTCGCGAGGTCCCTTCCAGCCCTAATGTCTATGAAATCTATGAAATCCCCACTACACTGATGCTAATGAACTTATGCTAATATATACAAGTTATGCAACTACTCCAGGATCTTTAAGTAATGTTAGGTTTTGGATTTTGACATGCATATGTATCTTCTTCATACCAGTGATTAAAAAGCTATTCCATAATGAACACCACATGTAAAAAACACTGGTGTTTTAGTGGAATTACAGTAAATAAACAAACTGGATTTTAAAAGAAACTTAGATACCTACGGTATTTTTATACATGCAAGCACCGCAGCGCCGGGTACTTTGAAATGCTCCTGGTGCTGTGATGTTTGCAGTTGTATAAGTGGTGAAATGCATGTCAGCATTGAGCAAATGGGGCAACACACTTTTGAACTAAAATATATCAGAAGTGCTTTAGCTCAAAAGTGCACTGCATGCTGATGTGCATTTTGCCACTTGTACAACTGCACACAGCGCAGCGCAGTTCACCGCAGGTCTCATGCGGAGCAGACTTGATAAAGAGCCTGGTCCACAGCAGTGGATCTCCAGCACATCATGAGACAAAAAAGTATGTGTATAAATGTCCCTGGCTTCTATTTAGGCATTTAACTCCTACTGAAATCAACAGGGGCTTAGAAGCCTTAATTACTATTTTGAAAAAGGTATAAATCTGTACAATATTTTGTGTGAAACTAACAGACAACACTTACCACACATCGCAACTGATTTTGCCTCTTCAATTGATTGATGTTTGTCAGTTAACCGTGCTTTAGTCACTTTATGCTCATTTACCTCCTGGTCTAGCCGCTCTTGTAATGTTTTGAGCTTGTAGTTTAAATCTATTTCCAAGTTATTTTTCTCCTGCAAGTTTTCATAATAACATTCATAAGATTTAAAAAGAAACTCCTTATCTTATTTGCATTCTACAAGCTCAGAAGGTAATAAAACATCTCATTTTCAATAGACTGTAGAATGCATTATTCAATAAAAGCATTATTTACTGTTAGCATCTCTGTGTTTGCTGGTAGTTCAGATAACGAGAGGCATTTGTGAGAATGGGAGAAACCCCCATAAAGACTAATGGAATCAGATTCTTTTCTGATTTGCATAACCTGTAAACCTGGAGCAACTCCATCAAGGTGGATTAAATCTTCTGTTGGAACCACAATTCCTAACAGTAACTGATGTAGCAAGCTCAGCAGGTCTTTGAGCACAAGTGCCCAGCTCCCAAGCCACAGGCCACATCTGGCCTGTGAAGAACCCAAATGATCTGGCCCGTGAGGCTTCCTAAGGATCTAGAAATTTGGCAGCAAGGGAGTGGTGCCAGCCTTGCTGCACCCCAGCTACCAGATTTCTGGACTTGTGGGGAGCCAGATCCAGCCACCTGGGGTCAGGCCAGAGTACTGGATCACAACCATGGACCAACACATGCATTAAGTCTATGCAGGATTCATCCCACAAACTGACCCCATGCCACTCCATCAACCCATACGGCCCAAAGATTGGGCACTACTAGTGTAAAGGCACTTGACATTTCCCCCTTATTTTATCTAAGCCCCAAAACTAGGGTAGAAATGGGTGATGCGTCCCTTCTAGGGATCCTGCCACTCCAGCCTACTATAGGTGGCCTGAGGAGCATGGTTGAACTTCCACAATCATAGGTCCAGTTATGCTTGCTATCCATGCATTCAATATGGAAAAAGGTGCAAAAAGAGCAGAATTCCCATATGTCTGCTTTGACTGCCTATCTGTCTTGCTGGGATCAACCACAGACACATAATGCTGCCTCATTTCAGAAAGAAGAAAGAACTGAAAGTCAAGTGGCTCAGCCCTAGAAGCCAACCAAAGGAATCAGTACAGAACTAGCCAAGTTAGAAATCAAATTAAGCTAAACATTTTAATAGTAGATGAAAAAAAACCAGAATATTTATATTTAAAAATCATAAGGAGCCTCGGTAGACTAGTCTGGGCAACTTGCCTGTAGCTGTTTAGGCAGAATGAAAAATGACTGCTTCTTTAGCCATAGAGCTGGGTTATGGAACCAGTGCTGGAGACTGACAGATAGGAGATTTGAAGCCAAAACTGCAAGCAAAGCTGAAGACTTACAGCAGGACCCATGAACCTCAATAGGCAGAATGAGGTTAGTTTTCTGAAATTACTTAATACCACATAGTTCACACACCTGATTGATCTGCATAGTGCTTTTAATTAGAAAAAGCTGTGATTTATCAATGCTACAACGTTAATCTCAAATTCCTGATTATAAAATATATGACAACAGCCACTGAATTTCTGTATTTTCTTAAAAATCACCATGTATTGTAAGCTTTTACCTTTTCAGAATTATTAAGCATATCCTGTGCCTGTTTTCTTTCTGCTTCCACTTTTTCAAGATTATTTTTAAGATGCTTGACCTCTTCTTGTAAAGATGTAATCCGAGCTAGCATAAAAAAAAAATATGTTTAATATTAGCTAAGAAGCCTGAACTGAAGACAAGATATAAGGCATTTAGGTTCTTGTTTTGTTCCTTTTCTTAAAGTCTCCAATATACAAACATTTCCTTCCATTAATAAACACTTTGCTTTAATGTACAACAGACATTTTCTGACGCATATAAATAAAAGTATGCACTGGAGAGTTCCTCCAGAGGAGGAAAAAAAAGATAGATTTTTCCTTGGAATAACTGATAATAGCTAACTCTCTCTGTGGTATATACTCCAGCATCAAGGCTGAAGTAGTCTGCTTTACTGTGCAGCTTTTTAACATAGTATTAAACTGAAGAATTTAAACTTGGACCATTGTACCTTTGAAAGTCTGTGTTGTTCAGTATTAAATACTACTAGAACTGCATCACAGCCCAACGGTCAGATAGCAGGCCTCCTCAATCCAAAGGTCCTGGGTTCTAGGCTCCAGTCTGGCTTGTTTTGGAAGGACACTGTGCCACCTTTAATTTGGAGGGGTTGGTTTAGTCCGTGATTATCTTCCCTTGATCATGGGGTTGGTCCAATCCAGTCCTACTTTCCTGTGATCCTATAAAATTTTGACCTGACATACAGTCTGTGTACCTATAAATATTTGTACTTGGAGTGCTGCATGACTGGGAGATTACTTAAATATAAAAATATCATAGAATTTCTGAAGTAAAATAGGACATGACTTTTCATTACAGATTTCAATGATCATCTTGTCAAAAAACTGCTTGATAAAGGCTGACAGGAGTACATGCAAATTCCATGAGAAATTGGCTAGGAACCAGCAACACACAGTTTTATACACTTAAGGGACTACAGAAAAGACAATCCCTTTCCTGTAAGCCTAAAGAGCTATGCAGCTCTTACAATGCAGTTTGCTCCAATGTACTTTATAAAGTGCACAGGAGCTTCACGCTATCCTACTTGCTTTTATAATTTTTTTTCTCTTACTGCCTTGAGCCTTCATTGAGAAAGGCAACCTAAACATCTAATAAATTAGGGGCAGGCAAAATATGGCCTGCGGGTCAGAGCTGGCCCGCCACGCAATTCCACCTGGCCCACAAGGCCCTTTTGTAATCCCTAGCCCTAGGCTGCCCTTCTGAAAGCTGGTGCCTCCAGGCAAGAGGTGTGGCTCTGGTTGCTGAGCAACTAACCCCCATCACAGCCTGGCCTGACCTGCTCCCAGCCCTAAGCTAGGGGATGCTAGACACAAGAAGCCTCTGCCTGGCAGAAGATTTTACCTGGCCCCCGAGTGGCTGTTCCCAGCCCAGAGTGGAAATCTAGGTAAGGCCCCCCTCCCCAGGCAAGGGACTCCCACTCGGGGAAAGGAAGTACAGGGACCCAACCCCTCCCCCACACACAAACCACAAACCCTACACCCAACCCCCATACACATCCACTCCCCAATCACCACCCCCACATAACAAACAAGAATAAGACTGCATTTTGAGCTATGATGCAATTGTCTCTAGATACACTATGCAAATACGCAGAAATCAGGACAAAAATATTTTTAAAAATAACATTTCAAAATGGTAACCCCTCCTCTCAAAAGGAATACCAGGGCAAGGAGAGGGACTTCTGGTGGCTAAGGTCAGGGATGGGTTTTTTGGTCCCAAGATGACAACCGGGGGTAGGGCACCTGTCAAAGGACAGGGCCATCCTTGTGGTCCTCGACAGCTCACCAAAGTAGCCTTCCAACTGAAATAATTTCCCACCCCTATAATAAATACATTTTTAAGACTTTAGCTGCTGTCCATGAAAAATGCTTGGTGATTCTTTCATGTCACAAGCCTTCCAATACATCAAATTCATCTCTACGTAGAGGCCCATAAACCATTTAAACCCCCTTCTGATAGCTTAATTACCATATGCGCCATGCCTGTGCACTATAATAAGGTAAGTATAAAATATTGCATCAGACTCAGGAAGAAACAACAAACCCAACATATGCACAGAACAATTACCTTGTAGCTCTCCTATCCTTTCAGATCCATGGTTTCGGTCCCTTCGTTCTGCTTCCAAAGCTGCTTGTAGTTGATAATAATCCTTCTCCACTTGCAATTTTGTGCTCTCCAAAACACGGCACCTCTCCTGTAGTTCTCTGTTTAGCGATTCTAATTGGCTTACAGACTTGCTCATTTCTGTATGGCTCTTTCTCAGTCTTACTGCTGTATCTGATTCTGTCCTCAGCAAATCATTGGCTTCTTCTAGCTAGTAAGAGTAAAAATAATAAGACTCCCAATTCCAGGTATAACAACAGGTCAGGTTTGTTATATTCACATAACCAGTATCACAACAAGTATAAAAAAAATACCAGATTAATTCAAATATAAGGAACATTTTCCCTCCCAATCAGCATGGTGAGAAAAGCAGCTTGTCTTATATTCACAAATAGGAAATGCTATATTAAATACACTGTCTACCATTAATTGCTACCAGAAGCAGCATGTCCTCATTAATGGAAACCAACTATCAAGCTGATGGAACACAACCCAAACTGAGCATACTTGTAAAACACATGGCCCATATTGGGCAAGCATGCTGATGGGAACCAACCACAAAGCTTAGTGCAGCCCCTTTGAATCAGATATAGCACCCATTGCATTTATCCTCCTCAGCATTGACTCTTTCAAGTCATGGTGAGCCACAACACTTAAAACATTCCAACTTCCTCTTCATTCTGGCCTTTATTTCCATTTACAATGAGTCCTGTTTCTTCACCAGCCTTAAGTGTCCAGCATATATCACTGAATGTCTGTGTAGATGAGAAGCTCTGTTGCCCCCGCCTCCACTTGTCATATATGATTCACGTGGCTCTGTGCTCCATGAGATAGAGCCGAACCAAGCAGCTTCGTGTCTTATATGCATGTACATTTTTGGTGGGTCCCAGGACTTGTGACAAGAACACCCAGTCCCAGTTGCAAGTGGGAGCTCATTAACACATGGATCCTTTGGGGGCTGGGGCAGAGACCCTTTTGTCTTTGGATTAATATCATATATAGTATGTACTGTGCTGAAGTCCAGATCAAGGACAACAAGACAGCGAGAAGTCCTTTTTTAAATACAAAGGAAGTAAAAAGAAGGTACTAGGTAACATGGGGCCTCTGCAAGACACACTAGGAAATCTGGTCGTCACACCAGATGACAACGCTAACCTATTTAACAATTCCTTTGCCTCCATTTTTCTGAGCAGGGACTAAGTCACCCCCCCCACCGGGATGCCCGTGGGCCCCAGAGGAGGCACACCCAGGCCTAGAGTCAGTGAGGACCTACTCAAGAAGCTTCTGGAGGGACTGGAAGCATTTAAATCAGCTGGTCCTGATGATTTCCACCCCAGAGTGCTGAGGGAATTAGCTGAGGTCATTGCGGGACCCCTGGCTTTATAAACACTCATGGTGCTCTGGCGTGGTGCCAGAGGACTGAAAAAGGGCCAATGTGGTTCCCATTTTCAAAAAAGGGAGGAAGGAAGACCCAGGAAACTATAGGCCAGTCAGTCTTACCTTGATCCTGGGTAAGCTTTTTGAGATAATTATCTTGGCGCATGTCCACGAGTGGTCAGCAGGGAGCTAATGCTTAGGGGCAACCAACACAGGTTCAGTAGAGGCAGGTCCTGTCAGACCAAACTGGTGGCCTTCTCTGACCAGGTCACAAAATCCTTAGACACAGGGGTAGCCGTGGACATAGTCTTTTTGGACTTTAGGAAGGTTTTCAACACTATCTCTCACCCCATTCTCACTGAAAAACTAGAGGACTGTGGCGTCGGCTCCTACACAGTAAAATGGGTCACTAACTGGCTGGAGGGCTGCACCCAGAGAGTGGTGGTGGATGGGTGTTATTCAACCTGGAGGGATGTGGGCAGTGGGGTTCCACGGGGCTTGGTCCTCGGGCCTGCACTTTTCAACGTCTTCATCAGCAACTTGGATGAGGGGTAAAAAGCACCCTGTTCAAATCTGCAGATGACATTAAGATGTGGGGGGATATGGGCATGCTTGAAAGGAGGAATAGGCTGCAAATCGGACTTAGATAGGTTACAGGGGTGGGTGGATGAGAGTAGGATGGGACTCAACACAGACAAGTGCAAGGTACTGCACCTGGGGGGGGAAGAACCAGCTGCATACCTACAGGCTGGGGAGCTCCCTTCTCGCCAGTGCAGAGGCAGAAAAAGAACTTGGAGTCATTATTGATGCCAAAATGAATATGGGCTGACAGTGTGGGAATGCGGTCAGGAAGGCCAACCGTACCTCGTCATGCATCCACAGATGCATCTCAAGCAGGTCCAAGGAGGTGATCCTCCCCCTCTATGCAGCACTGGTCAGGCTGCAGTTGGAGTACTGCATCCAGTTCTGGACACCGCACTTCAAAAGGAATGTGGTGAGGGTCTAGAGGAGGGACACTCGCATGATCAGGGGGCAGCAGGGTAGGCCCTACAAGGACAGGCTAAGGGACCT
>NW_017728886.1:186916890-186969131 GCF_001723895.1 Crocodylus porosus
GGGGGGGAGGGGAGGAAAGCAAGCAAGACCCCTGCCCAGTTACTTTTTTCCCCTGCTGTAGCAGTTGGGAGGAAGAAGGGACAGGGACAGGGACAAATTCAGGACAAAACCTGTACTAATTAAATTCTATGCCTGAAAAATTAAAATAAATCTATAAATTTTCCATATATAGAATTTAATTATTGGGCAATTGTCTTATATTCAAATAGCCTTATATTTGAGGAAATATGACGCAGATGTTAAAAGGAATCACTTACTTGCTTCTGTAATTGTGTTATCTTCTCATTTGCAATATGTGAATGCTGACTAAGTTTTTTCAGGTCTTCTAACTGTTCTTTTAACGTAGACACTAGACACAGAATAAAATAGCATATGCAAGAAATGTTTTATAAAAAATGTTTTACTCACTACAAAGGGCATCAAAAGCTTAGCTCTACTCATTAGAAGATCACTTAAGACAGCAAAATCCTTAGGCTATACCCTCTGGTTTACCTGAGGCCAAATTCTGTGTTTGAGCATATCCTTAACTGGCTGAACTCAGAAAGGCGCCATGTACACACTTTAGAGGGTAGAAAGTGGCTGTATGTGCAGATACGATATAAACCACTTCAGATGCCCATGGATAAAGGTGTGCTGCCCTTTCAAATTGTGCAAATGGCTTGAGCCATTTGCCAAATCCCATGGATTTCAATGTTGAAAGTACTACTTAAATGTTACTATGGATACACTGTCACCCAGAGCATGCTGCTCAGCCCAGTCAGCTTCAGAAAGACTGGCTAGATTAGGGGTGCTCAACCTCCGGCCCACGGGCCAAACGTGGTCCCACAGAGCTATTGCATCTGGCCTGCGGGGCTCCCCAGGGTCCAGATATTTGGCAGCAGGGGACATTAATAAAGTCACCCTCTCCCCTGCCAAATCCCCAAACCTCAAGCCCTGTGCACCCAGTCAAAGCCAGGCCATGTCCTCACCACCCCCCCAACAGGACCAGTTATAACCCTTCCCCACTTCCCTCCCTCCCCGCAGGGCCAGCTGGTAACTACCGCACCAACCCCAGGGACTGGACTGGAACCACCATCCAGCCCACTGTTGGACCAGGCACTACCCAACTAACCTGCTGGGAAAAAAGGTCTACTACCACTGGGCTAGATAGATTAACCATCCAACCTACATACTGGGAAATTACCAAATGAGCCTGCTATATATGGGTTAGATAGTACCTTATTAGAAGAAAAGACTATTTACCTCATTTCAAAACCAATTAAAAAGGAAACGAACCCCTTATATCTCAGTTTTTCATTATAAAGTACCTTAAGCTGCTTCAAATATTAAAATAAGTAAATCATTCCTAAAAACATATGGTATCATACTCAACAGTTCGTGCATATGGCATACCTTCGTTTTCTAAATTGCGTCTTTTTTCATTCTCTTGTTCAGTTTTTCTTTGGTATTCATTTATTTTATGTTGCAACAGAATCTTTTCCTTCTCAATCTGCGATACTGTTGATTCTAAGTTTTTTCTTTGATTTCCCTGAAATTAGAAAAACTGGCAATTTTTATTTGCATTTTTGGGAATGATCCTGAAAATCTTTTTTTATATGAAAAAGTCTGATCATGCAAGTTGTCCTATTGTGTTCAGTGAACGAAAGCCAATAGGACTGGTATTTCCAGCAGTGAGACCAATCATGAAAATATAAGGGTTGGAAAAAACACCACCACTTTTGAACTTGTTGATTACATTGACAAATGACTGCAAAACCTACACAGATAACATGTAAACAAAATTAACTGCTTACTAAGCTATGAAAACAAAAATGCAATGATCTGTTATAAGGCTATCTGCGCAGTGAGTTTTAAACATGCAATTAATTTTGAAAAGCTATACTGAATACTACAGAGGAAGAAAACAACATTCAACACAGGATCTGAAATGCAGAAAAGAAATCTGGGTATAGAAACAAAAGCCACAGTGAAGAACACTAGCACCAATTTAAAAATAAATTTTAAAAATTTCAAACTTACCTCTTCATCAAGTTCCTTCATTATCTTATCTAGTTTTATGTTTGAAGTTCTAGAAATAATGAAGTATTTTAATAATGTATTAACACAATGTATTATTTTACATATCTGGTTTTTCAATAATTAAAACTACTTACAAATATTATTAATGGGGCTTAAAGCATACATTTAAGATTTTAATAAATATGAAGACCAGACCAACAGATGCTTTTAGCTTATTATGATCACAATTATTAATTGCAACGAGAATTCACTATAGGCAATTCATGTGAAAACATTAAGTGTTAAATCTTGTCCTTAAATACTGAAGTGCCAAAAGATAATATGTAGAGAAGTTCATTTATTTACTTTGGTAGCTAGGAAATGTTGGTCAGCCCATATTTGGCAATTCTCTAAAAAGAAAGACTAGTTATACATACCCACCTCTCTAAGCACACAGATCCCTGAAATGGTTACTAAAATGACAACTAGTAACTGCATTCCAAAGAGAGGCTGAGATAAATGCAGAATAAAACCTCAAAAACAATATCTGGTCAAATCAGTATTATGGGGCAACCAAGATCACAGTCACTTCTATAAGCATAGTATGGGTGTCTACCCTAACCTTCAGTGTTTTGAAAAAGGTAAAGCCACAAAGAGGGGGCTTTTTGTAGCTATTTTCTCCTGTCCTAAAAATATCAGATATTTTGTTAGTTAAAATACAATTATACTTTACTATCAGGTTATATCAAGATAGGAAATCCAGTCCACTAACCCTATAGTAAAACTAGTGAGATAATCAGAGGACAGACTGATGTTTTCTTTATATTCAATGGCAGTACTACCACAATTGCCAAATCATGCATTTCTAGCATCATTTCATGCTGCCACTGAGCGGACAGCCAGTATATGAATGTGCATTAGACACAGCACACTAAATAGTAGCGATTGATTTGAATTCTCATATGACCATTATTGGTAGCAATTCTTTTCAGACTAACAGCATGCACCACAACCGTCCGATGGGATAATTTTTCAACTGATAAAGGTACAAGAAATTATTAATTCTTCAAATATTTCTTTTTCCAGTAAAACAGCAAAATGTGCTACTATGAAAGAAAATTACTGTTCATATTTAACTTAATTCCTGTACAAAGCATAAGTAGGGGCTTTCAGCAGTACTGCAGCATTTAAGAGACAAGAATATGGGATACCATAATTTTTTTTTTTTTTTACTTTAGTATGTGTTGTACACCTAGTACAAATCAGTGTACTTTTTCTTCTAAATCAGTGTTTTTGCAGGGTACTTCAGGTGCTCTGAAACCTATAAGAACAGTGGTAACAAAGAGAATTTCAGGGAGAAGATGCATGTGTTTTACTGATGTCAAGCCTAACAAATAACTTTTCTTCTGGCATAGGTACGAAAGCTACATTGAAAAATTATTTAAGGGAGTTAAATCTAGAACTTCATGGACAACAGTATTTCTGAAAGTACAATTCTCACTATTCATGTGGTTATCCTTATGGTATTACTAGTACTACTACTACAAAGCTCATATATTAGATGCATGTAACTTTACAAATGTGAAATTCAAACTAACAGGCACCCACCTGCACTTTTGCTCCATTTCATCTTTCAACTGCATTTCATTATGTAGCTGCTCTTCCAACTCATAGATTGTTTTCTGCATGTTTTCCAGCTTTAAATATATACATAAAAGGACATGCATTATATATTTTATAGACTTGGCGGGAGATACAAGGTTTTTCAAGAACGGCTGTTTCATGTCATAATTTTCCTATTTTATATTAGACACTGAAAAAATATTTTTGTTGGTCATTAAAGCATGACAACAACTCCTTGAAATATATAAAAATGTATTAATTACAAAAAACTAACATATTTACCCAAATGCAAAACAACTCTGTATATAAGATGACCCCCACCCCCATCCCCTAGATTCTACAAACAGAAAATTTATGTTTATTGCAATTTTCACATATGGAAGCTAATTCTTGGAGGATCATTTTAAACTCCCCCCCCCCCCAAACTACTGCAGATAGTGGGGGAAGAGCTGCTAGCCAAGGCAGGGGGACAGGATTGGGGCAGGCAGTGGGAGAGGCAACTGGGGGCATGTGGTAGGGCAGGCAGTGGGGGCAGGCAGCTTGACTCCCACTTCCCATCTCCCCTGCACCCTCAGGCTGCCCCAATTCCCCCTTCACATTGCTTCTGCCCTGCCAAAGCCTCAGGTCCCAACCCTACTTGTCCTCCCATCCAGTCCCCTCCACCCCCATCCTCACCTTTACTCCATGACATCAGGGTCTACTCCATCCCATCTGCAGCCTGGGACATGGAACGTGGCTCCAGCCCAGCCCCGTAACAGTAGTGCAGAGCCAGCTCTGCTACTCCAGGCTGGGCGCAGAGAAGCAGTGCCAGCTCTGCACTACTGCTGCTATGGGGCCAGGCTGCAGCCATGCTCCATGCCCCACGCTGCAGCAGGGACAGAGCCTGCTGGCACAGAGCAAAAGTAAAGAAGAATACAGCAGGGGAGTGGAGAGAGGAAGCAGCAGTGTGGGGGAGGCTGAGGCCTGCGGAGTAGGCACAGGCAGCCGGGTGGGTCTAACGGTTAGTCTATAGCCAGTATATAGAATATTCTAAACATCTAAATTCTGAAATAACCCTGTAGAAGTAATTTCTGTTTTTTTAATTAAAACAAACAGACCTGGCTCCTGGTTGATTCCCCCCAGCTGCTGTATTACCACATTTACTCAATTAGAAGACAGGGTCCCCCCTCCCCCATTTAACACAATGGGGAGAGGAGGGAAGCTCCTCGCTTTACAGTCAACTGTGAGGCAGCAGCACCTGCCTACCCCCTGCTGCCTCACCCTTGATTGTAAAGCAAGGGGCTTCCCTCAGACCTGAGAACAGAAAACCCCATTAGGATAGAGCAAATCAATCAAGGAGACATGAGAATTTCCAGGAAGAATTCTAGTTTCCTGAAGAAGGTAAGAATAGAGAGCTGTACAGCTCTGTTTTAAACAAGATCTGGGAAACAAAGTGGAATTTTGGATTAATTGCTGTCTGAGCAATACACTTCCCCTATTCTAGTCTGAACTAAGTTGGGGTGCCGTAAATCTCCTTCTTAGAAAAAAATAGCATTCCCTATCACATAATGCAGGAGGACTATGTCTAAACATACATCTGCTCATCAGTCAAGGATCACTTTCCTTGTGATTTACAGCTTTATCCAAAGAGGAATACCAATAGGAGGGATGATCATCATCATCTGAACACACATAAGAGTCAGGCTCCATAGTCAAAATCAGTGGCTTATCTAGTGCCTGAATTCTTTCTTTCAAAGCAACAGAATACCCAGATGTATTCAATATTACACTTACAAATGCCTCTGCTTTGTACTGGAATGGACTGAAATTAATTCAACAAAGACAAATGCAAAGTCCTGCACTTAGGACAGAACAATCACTGGCTGGGGGCTGACTGGCTGGGCAACAGCTCTGCAGAAAAGAACCTGGGGGTTACAGTGGACAGTAAGCTGAATGAGCCAGCTGCATGCCCTAGTTGCCAAAAAGGTTAATGACATACTGGGCTGCATTGGTAGGTGTGTTGCCAGTAGGTCATGGGAAGTGATTATTCCCCTCTATTCAGTACTGGTGAGGCCACATCTGGAGTACTGTGTTGTGTTTTGGGCCCCCCACTACAAGAAGAATGTGAACAAATTGGAGAGAGCCCAACAGAGGGCAACAAAAGTGGTAAGGGGACTGGGGGACATGATTTATGAAGAAAGACTGAGGGAACTGGGCTTATTTCATCTAGAGAAGAAGAGACTGGAGGAGACTTAATAGCAGTCTTTAACTACCTGAAGTGTGGTTCAAAAGAGGATGCAGCTAGGCTATTCCCAGTGGTGGTAGATGACGAAACAAAAAGCAATGGTCTCAAGTTGCAGAAAGGGAAGTTTAGGTTAGATATTCAGTATAATTTTCTCACTAGGAGGGTAGTAAAACACTGGAACAGGTTACCCAGAGAAGTGGTGGAAACTCCATCCATGGAGGTTTTCAAAACCCAGCTAGACAAAGCTTTGGCTGGGATGATCTAGCTGAGGATGGTCCTGCTTTGAGCAGGAGGTTGGACTCAAATCACTAGATGGCCTCCTGAAGTCCATCCCTAACGTTCTACGATTCAAATTTTGACTGCCTGAACAAGGGTGGTGTTCGCCTTGAGTAATTTTCCCTGCATGGCTTCTTTTTAATATATTCTTCTCTCCTTCAATCACCATGGGTGTCTCTTCCAGCCTGTAAGTAGACACTGCATTTTTGTCCCAGAAGAAAACCTTTTGCTCTGGGATCCTACAGACATACAGGTGCACTGCTGTGCTTCAAGTCCTTCTGAAGAATGTGCTAACTTTTGCCCCTCACCCCAGGATATGGGTGTATGCACCTACAGTCATTCCTAGGACAAGCCAACCAGGCTGTACGCTCTTGTTGCTGTCCTTGCAGCGTAAAGAGGGCAATGCATATAAATGATTTTGCTATGTGTTTTGATCCAGGTCAAACCTGGGGACAACAATCAGATGCACTTGAAGGGAGATGCCGATTTACAGGCATATAATACCTTAAGAAAGAATAGGAATAAAATTATAGTGACAATAGGAGAATTTATACTTCCCTTCTTCCAAACTCATCTAGCAATCAAGGTGATCTTTCACTTCTCCAAGGGCTCCATACCCATGTTTTAATCTCCATAGAATTTATTTCCTGCATACTTGAAGGCCACCACATTCTGCTTGGCCTGCAATGACTAAGCCGCAAGGAATGAAAGTATACTTGGTTGTAGCCCTTAGCCTTGCAGAAAAGTACCCAAGTTCTACTACAAGATGAAGGCTGGTCCAAGGAAAGATTTCTTTACTAATACACACAGGCTTTCCAGTTTTTAAGAATACAGGATAAAGGGGAATGTGCCCAGATATAAATGGTCTTAAGTAAACAGGTAGACACTGATAAGATTTGGAAGGTGAATGAAACCGTTTCAGTGCATCACCTCACCTATATATCTTCCTTCCACTGTATCTTTAGGTAGGACACACACCCCAAAACTTCCTATCCATAAGTGGGCTTGGTCCTTAATTTGCAAAAACAAAATTGAGCCAACTAAGGAAGGTTCACTAAATTGGACCCACACTGACTCAAAGTACAAAACTTTTTGACCACTCTACTCAAATGCTTAAGTCTCAACTGATTCTTTTATTTTTCTCTCAAACGAGCAGCACAGAGGTAAGTTGCATAGTTCCAACTCAGATCTTCAAAAGAAATATATCCAAAAGATCATGTTTCCTACAGGAACTGTTCTTTACTCTGATGACTAAGCAAATATAATCCAACAGTCTTTACTCATATTAAATGGGAGAGATAAGGGTAGAATTTTTGTCTCTTAAGTGGAATAATTCCTTGCTTCCTTTCTAGTACCCTTTAGACTTCCTGTGCTATTCCAATGGAAAAAGAAAAATGGAGTTTTATTTTCCAGTATCAGGATAACCTGTCCTATCAGTGTTATCCTTTTCCCTCTTTTCCCATTGCTTATACTGCACAGAGATAACCAGAGATGCAGTAAGAAATCTCTGTATCTGTTACAGTTAGATATAAAACTATGTTCTTTACTACAGCTGTGTGAAATGACTGTGTTTCAATTTGGTTTCAGATTTGGCCGTTTCGGAGGATAATGATACATTTCAGTGTTTTGGATCACTGTCCTGTTTCGTTTTGGCTAAACCTGTTTTGGAGATTCGCAGAGAACAGCGATCCACACTGGGGTCTCCTCACCACTGCTGCCTGCCCTAGGCAGCCCCATGTCACTGCAGCAGTGCAGGGCAGGCAGTGGCAGCAAGGAGACCCCCAGCACAGATCTCTGCTCCCAATGGAGCCAAGTCATGCAGCATACAGCTGCTTCCCTGCAAGCCCAGTTCCAAAACTCCAAAATTTTCTGAAACATTTCAGATGCCTTGATTAGTTTCAGATTCGGTGTTTTAGGCACCAAAACAGCCCATAACACCTCAAGACAAAACAGATGCCGAAATTTCATACAGCCCTATTTTTTACCAGTCTCTGCTAAGCTTTGAAAGGAGGAAGATCTCCAGTTTCTTCTCAAGAAAGTAAAACACTAGCCTGAGATCAGAGCGACTCTGGCAAACAAACCAAGGGGTAAATCCCATCTGCAGCTCAACTGCAGAACATGTGTAACCCTTCAAAAATATGGTTCTTATGATTGGAAAGCACTTACAGCTGGTGTCTAAAGCAAACTTTGACAGAAATAAGGAGGAACAGGGGAAGCCTGTAAATGCAACACTTATTTTGTTTGAGTTAGAGAAAATAAGGCAGGATCACATAAGAATTGTCCCACACCTTAATAAGAAAGGACATAAAAGATGAATAGAAGCAAATGAAAGCCAAGAAAACTTATTGCACACTTACTTATCCATGTCCAAGTTACTAATTAATTTGACTGTTCAGACTGACTCCTTAAACAAGAATTTGAGTGGGTGGGAGGAACATGACAGGCCTACCCCTCAGTGACAGCTGAGAATGATGACCTAGGTATTTCTACACACAGCCTTTGGAGCTGCATCTCTTCTGCTAGATTTCTTGTGCCTCTGGCTGCCTGTATGCAGCTGCTTCCTGAGAGGCTTGTCAAGGCATGTTGTGCTGGCTACTAGTGAATGGATTATCAGAAGAATAGATAGAATAGTTCATATATCCAAGTCTACATGGTAAAAGGCACTGTCTATATCAGACTGTCTATGCCTTTACCATATCATCTAGGTTCTGAATCTTTAGAACAGTGATTCTCAATAGAGGTGGGTGCCAAGGCATCCCAGGTGCCACAGCATTCTTATAAAAGGTACCACACAGTATTAGGACTATTAGATGCGCAGACACCTACACAACTGCAACATGCACCCAGAGTTTTCAAAACAGGAATCCATCATGTCAAAAATATTCGGCCCCATAGTGGTGTTCTGAGTTCTTTGTAATAGAAGAATGGCTTTATTGCTTCTTCCATAATCAAAAAATGAGTGAAAGCTAAGGTCTGGGGCTTTTTTGTTTTGGTTTGGTTTTTTTGAACGGTAACTTGAGTATAAAAAGGTTGAGAACTACTGTTTAGAGGCTAGACCATGCTCTTCCTGCCAATAACTTAACAACAGTTCTGCCACCTGAGCCGTGAAAAGGCCAAAGACCCACTGCAAAGGAATCGGCAAGTCTTCCTGACTTCTAGAGTCTTAGCTTTCAGATTTTAATAAGTGTTAAAGTAAAATAAATTTGTACTTCAAAATAAATTTCCTACTGAATTAAATAATAGCAGATTCCTCCTTTCTCTGGAATGTGAACCTGCAAGGTCCTGAACATCCCCCAAGGAAATATGTTTATTGGAAACTTCTGGCACCCAGTTCCTCCTACAAGGCACTCAGTATCATGCAGAATTGTACCCTCAGGCAGCATCCTGTAGTATATAAATATAACATTACTCAACTAACCATGAAGGCCAATATCACCATTTTCATAGCAGCATGCAACAGAAGAAGAAAAACAGCTAAGAAGAAAGTTGTGTGACAAGAACTACTCGTAGCGTAGACTTTTTTTTTTTTAAATTTCAACACTAAATCACTTCTATATTACCCAACTTCCATTCTAACTAAGCCTTTGTATGCATTAGTAGTCCTACTTTTGAAAGAGACTTTCAGGCTATTGGGTAACTAACAATGTTTTCAAAAGTGCCAAACCAAAAGCTAGCAAATACCACTGATATTGCCCAAACTGATAAGATACTTGCAAAAAATCTTACTATGGGCTTACCTAAATTTTTAGGTGCCTACATACCTTTAAAAAATCTGGTCCTAAGGTCTTATTATCTAACAATCAAATGTTGGAAAAATAACATGCAACAAATCACATGACACAGTAATCTTACTAATTTAAATTTAAAAAATGCACATTTGAATGCAGTATTTCATGACAAGCTTGATAATAAGTTAAAAAAATAAACATCAAGCAGAAAAGGTTTAGTTGCACATTTTTTCCCTTTTATTAGACTACAGTCTTCAAGATAGAACTGGTATCCTCATCTTTTTTCAAAAGCATCTACTTTACTCTCAGTACTGTTGCAATCTAACAAGCAATACTCAAACTAACAGTTGTTACCTGCATCTCATATTTCTCTAAAGAGAAAGGATAATAGAACCAAGGCATGTATTCCACTAGCTCCATCCAAGCCAAGCAAAAACTAATTACAGAGCAAAAAAGAAAATTTCCAACAGTATATTTTTCCATTGCAAAATGCCAATGCATTGAAACAAAAACATTCCATGGCAATGGGTCAGTTTTATTGGAAATTCCAAAAGAAGTCTGTTTGCTCACCTCCTTGGGAGCATGGCTTGAAAACCGAGGCTTTTGAGCTCTTAAGCTCGTTAGCAGATTGCTGGGTGGCCTTCTATGAAAATGGTGCTTCTAGGGTTTCCATTTTATCAGGAAGCTTGCCAGACAGCCTGCCAGAAATGAGGCATCCGGGAATATATAGGTTTCCAAGTTCCTGAATTCCCAATTCACCAAGACTCCTGGTCACCATCTGGCAGGTTACAGGGAATCCTGAAATTGGCCAACTCCTCAGTTGCCCAGCTTCCTAGCTCTGAAGTTCCTCAGCAATTTGACTGGTAGAAATCTAGAAAGCCCAGGCTTCCTGCCTCTCCAGTGCCTGGGCTGCCTCAAAGACTGCAATACCAGATGCCATAAGGACAGAAGCATCTAATACTCCAGGGAGACTGGGAAATATATTTTATTTAATAAATTATCTGCAGAAACATTCAGTGTTTATATTATTTTTTAAAAATTGTCCCATGAAATTGTAAGGTTTTAGCCATTTCATCCCTATTTAGGAAAAGGCTCCCCAAAACCTCAACATATTTTGCAGAAGTGAAATTCAGTTAGCTGACCTGCTCTAATAGCCATGTGATTCTGAACAGTTAAAACAAATGTACCAATTTTCCATATCCAAAATACTAAAACAAGTGTCATTTCAAACTACTTCAATAATTAAGTATAAAACATCTGTTCTAATCTGCAAAAAAGAAAAGGGATTGCAGAAGACATACCACACTTTTATCCATATTGGAGCTTGTCCTGTTATCATTGGAATTCTCTTCAGAGACAGACAAATACCTGTATTAAAAAAAAAGAGACAGACAAATACCTGTATAAAAATTCTGGGTTTTTTTCTTCCTATAAACTTGCCATTAAAAAATTTAAAAAGAGAGATAACTGAGTAAACAAGTTAACAACAATTGCCAAGATTACCGGTTTTTATAGATCCAGATCCAAAGCGCTAAATTCAGATTTTTAGTATTTATTATTCATTCATTATTATAGAAATATACTTAATTGGAAAAAAAACTAAACATGGAATTCATTGGACTTTTTGTCTTCAAGTGTTAAATAGAAATCTACAGTTTCTATCACTCTTCCTCTATGAAAATGTTTTTTTTTCCCCAAGGTTTTTTTCTTAAGCTGTTATTTAAAAAAAAAGTTCTGCTTTCCATGGTCATATTCTCTTCATCCCCTGATAAATAATAAACACATATTTCTTTATTAAAATACATACGCATAAGAGAAATACTAATGAAATCAACTTTGCACAAGTTGCATGCATAGAACTCCTAATGAAATTCCATATATGAAGTTCTTACAGTGCTGGGGCCCCAAGACAATATTTTTATTTTATAAAATAGTATCTTTTAGATATACCAAAAAATGTACGTGTTAATTGGTCATGAGAAGAGTCACATTAACAAATGGAAATGAAAGAGATTGACAGGCCATCTTAAAAGCTTGATGTGAGATTCTCACCCCATTTTGACCCCTTCTGGCCAAGTAAGAGGCCAGAGCACTGCATGACTAGAATACCCCAGATGTTGCACCATGGGGAAAGAAGGGAACCCACACTTTCCAATGCGGACACTGACAAAGGCAGCTTGATACTATTTTCTGAGGACCTCCTTCCAAGTCCTGGTGTAGGAAGCATAGCTATCTAGAACTGGGAAATAGAAAGAATGTGCTGAATATGAAACTGCAGCACATAGCATCAAGCACTCCCAGCTACAGGTGGACAATGACAGACTATCCTAATTAAGGCAGCCTTCCCAAGCTGTCAGTCGCATCTAGGTGTACTTTGGCTCCTTCAAGCAATCTAAAAATAAGGAGGGTACCGAGATGGCTTAAATCTCCAATTCTGATATGTATGATGTCACTCAAAAATCATGGAAAAAATACCCGTGACTATCTACATATCATCTGAACTTCACAGTCAAATGAGCCTCAGATAAGGAGAAAAAAGAACTCACTTTAAAATACAAAAATGTTTCTGCAAGGCAGTATCTATTTCCTTAGTGCTGCAGGAAAAGGCTGATGTTTCAGTCACTTATTAGTAAGAAGTCGCTTTTATTTAGCATTCTTAATTTTAAAAGAAAGTTTCCTGTGACAGTGCTATGGTGGGGAATGAGGAAGGGTGGGAGAAGGGGACTGCTGCATTACAGTTTATGGAAACTGATCTTTGCTAAACATTCATTGATATAGTTTCCGACGTTGTGCATTAAACAGTACTTTATTCCTAGCTTCTAGACCTTTGCCTGGATATTAACAAATATATTACAAAGATTTTTTAATTCCATTTGATACTGAATATCTATGTGAATATTTCACCTACTTGAAAACAAATGAAAAAAAACAAACATGAATTTTCCTGGCTGTGCATTTCCCACTATCATTTTGGGTTAAAATGTTCTGGATCAACATTAAGCGAATCTCTGAAGTTTGGAGAATAGGTTAAGTTGACAGCAGTCTTCGTTTTACCTGTTATCAGCTTAAGATAAAATCCAGAAGCCTTGCATATTATAGGCAGGGCGGGTAGCTCCTCTATTTAAAGCTGCCCGACATTTTAACAAGCTATCTTTAAAGGCTTACGACTACAAAACTTCAACCATCTAGACTGAAATTTTCCTTTTGTATTAAAGATCATGGTTAAACCACTGGGAGCAGAAGGGAAACCTTCTATCCAACAAACAGCCCTCCCCACTGAAGTTGTCATGGTCCCTCTTGCTTGCTTTCCTAAAAGAATGAGTTTTGCATTCCTTTCTAAACAATGCTCCCTCAACTTCAAAAAAGGAGAGAAGACTGCCTAAAGCCTGGTGGTTAATGCACTTTCTTTGGATGTGGGCTAGAAGGGCCTGAATCCCATCAGGATGAGAAAGGCCTTTAACCCAAGTTTCTCAGTTCATCTGGGAACTGCTCCAACCATTATGCAGGTATGCAAAGGATAGTCATCACAACCTACTTCTCCAGTCTTGCTTCTGAATGAAAGCAGCTGCAAGTGCTGAGCTCAGTACTGTCCACATGTTAGAAATCCTCAGAATACACTTACTAGATTGGGCCCTTCAGGGTGTCCTTGCACCTAAACAGCTTTAGGGTGGGAGATGGTTGGTCTGAATGTCTCAGCGCCTAATATGGTAGCATGTCTGAAAACATGTAGAAGTTGAACTTATGAATCCTAACATGGCAATCTGAATTCCTCTTTTGAATTTGGGTGCTTAAGCTCCTTTGCAAATCTCATGCTGACTCACCCTGTTCCTCACTTGTCAAATAATCTGTAGTTTTCCCCGTCACAAAAGTGTCATGAGGAAAAATACATTAACGATTGTAAGGGCTAAGACACCCTGATGATAGGGACCATATAAAAGTACCTGGATAAGCTGAAGGTGTGTAGTTAAAGGCAGAAAGAGGAAGAACAGTCTCATAATTAAGACAGTTGTAGCACTGTCCTGCTCGGTTTCAGAGCTCCTCTGAAATGCTAAACCTGTCATGCAAATCATTTTTTTCAAAGCTAATCACTAATCGTCTATATTTTCTAGGCCCTCACTAGGGAGCCAGGGTCTGCTTTGCAGCATTGCTGACCTCTAAACTACAACTGATGTCACTGGAAACTCTGGCCAAATATACAGAGTACCCCAAAACTCATGTGTGGAGGCTGAGGGGAAGAAATAACTCCAACAGTAATCAGTATTTTTTAATTTGACTTCTCTGTGCCTCTGCTCTGCATCTATAAAATAGGTATATAACAACTGCTTTATCTCATAGGAGCTTTGAGACAGATTAATTAATATTTAGTGATGAGTGCCATACAAAAGCCCTTGAGAAAATAAACAAACTCTTTCTTCATATCAGGGTTCAAATAATAAAGTAAATAAAAGACACGCACTGAAAAATAAGGACATTAGCTGAGCACCATCCATTCTGTCTACTAATGAGGCATGGGCTCTGCAGTAAAACATAATAAGTGGTCATGTTATGAAAGACTATCAAGATACATAAGGCCAATTTAAAATGACACAAGCAAATGTATTTTTGGTATTTCTTAACTTTACATGGTTGGCTTTACAATCTTAATCACTTTGGACAGAGGGGTATTTTTGTGTAATGTACAGCAAAAGCTCTGTTATCCGGCACCCATGGAAAATGGTGTGGTGCTGGATAACCAAATGTGCCAGACACCTGAGAGGCATCTTTGCCTCGTCAGGCAAAGACGCCCCCCGCTGCGTCTACATCTCACATTAACCGTGCCACCCCTCCCTTGGGGTCAGTGTGCAGGGACAGAGGAAGGGGAGGCTCCACACAGGCTGCTTTCCCCCGGGCTGTGGGATTTGACAAAAACAGAAATCCTACTTCCAGTTTCCCTTTCACCACATCAACCAGCCTCAACCAGCATGCCAGTTAATAGAGCATGCTGCTTAATGAAGTGCCAGTTAACGCGGCTTTTACTGTATTTAGAAATCGGCTGCAGTTATACAGAAGTCTAACAGTGCTATGTACTTATATGTGGACAATGTAAAAAAAAGAATCACAGCCATACAGGGCTGGAAGGTTCCTCAGGAGTCATCTAGTCCAAACCCCTGCACAGACACAGGATTCTACCTCCCAGTTAATCATGATTCTGTTGTCCTCTACTGAATAACATCCCTAACAATACTTGGCAGTATTATGTATAGGAAAAAAAGGGGAATTCAAGGGTGAATCACGCATTAAGGGTGCGATGTAAGGACATAACTGTTAAAGAAAGTAAATCAAAAAGGTACAAACTGCACCCTATTTTCTTAAAATAAACACAGTGCAAGCAGAACAGAAACAGGACAAACTTTTTTTTAGTCGCATCTTCCTAACTTACCTGTATCAAATTTTCAAATCAGAAACAACTTCCACATTTAAGACCTTTCACCACTTTCATCAAAAGTGAGCAATAATGAACCCTGTTTATTTTTAGTATAAGAAGCAGCAAATAGAATCAACCTTTAGGCATTTAGGAGAGGTTACTAGAACTTAGGACACTCCTTTGTCAGGAAATGCACACCAGAGTCTTTCTAAATGTTACTATTGCAAAAAGCCAAATGAAAGGTCACCTGGCTGCTGGATACAATAGTTCCTATGAGGGTCAAAAACTGTTCTCAAGAAGCAGGTGTTTGTGAGCACGTCCTCAACAAGTATACACTATGTGAATACTTGTATATATACTTGTATACATCATGAACCCCTTTCCCTCAGCACACAGACAATGATCACCAGATTAGGAAAGGCAGAGGGTGCCTCATGTTTGGTCTGTCAGAGCCCCAAAAGGTTTATTTACAGGAGTCCCTGAAGGGAAATATTAAAAGACTTGGGCATAATAAGCTTCCCATTAATACAACACAGGAGAGAGAGCTGACAACAGGACCTCTGTACAGTCACAACTGCCTCTGGACTTGGAAAGCCAACTCTCTCTCTTTTCTCTCCACCAGTTCAGACAGTACCTTGTGGCAATGGGAGGAAAAACAAATCTCAAGTGCTAGGCCCACAGAAGAACCATCTCCCACCCCATTAGACTTACAGTGTTTTGGCAATAGATATAAATGCATTTTCAGGCATGCAGAGGGCGCAACATGCCTTCTGCAGCAGGGCTGCCTGTAAACCAGTGTTGCCCCACAGGGATTGCCTGCAAGGGTCCTGATGGAGAGAATTAACATTCAACCTGGCACCAACTGGTAGGACCTTCCTCTCTCCAAGGTGGTCACTACAGCATGCCTGGACAGGAGTGGGGTTTACAAAGGAGTCTCTGACCCCCAATGGTTTTGGCCTCACCTCTACCCTGATGTAAAAAAACCACACACACTTTAATCCTTTGTTTATACTGACACTATGCATGTGCTTAGTTAAGAACTGCTCACAGAATTATTGTACTAGTCCAGTGGTGCTCAACCTTTGAATTCTGCAGGCCAGATTGGGCCTTGGGGCCCAGCAACCACCCCCACCACCATGAACCAGGATTGGGCCTTGGGCCAGGGGCACTGCCCCTGAGCACTGGTCTGGAGATCTGGCAGCAGGGGAGCAATAACCACCCCTGCCCACATTTCCTGACCTGCAAGGAGCCTCACAGGCTGGATGACATGGTGTTGCAGGAGATATCTGGCTCATGGGCCAGAGGTTGAGTATCTCTGTATGAGTCCAAAGACTAATGTCTAAGTAGCAGCAGCTATTGTTGCCATGGGCATGTCACAAATTATGATCATCTAGAAGCCTTTATTTTAAAGGGCTCACCATCTCATACAAAGGATATATAAATAGAAATCAGCAATACAAGACCTGATGATGGTACAAAATGCTAGTTTTCTCCATACTTACTGGCGATTGTTGTAGTATGTAAATCCTACAAAAGGTAGCTGGTTGCCAACAAATGCTTTAGGTATAGGGAATGTTTCTTCCTCTCCCTTGTCTTCTTCCAAATCATCAAAGTTACTAGTGTCAATGTCACTACTTAAATCAGGCACAACTGGTGCAACAGCTACAAATAGAAAGAAAATTATCATTCTTCTCAAATGATATAACTAGCTATAAGAAAAATAAAATAGGGGCTAATATTTATATTCAATTCTTGGATTCCATAAATGTTATGTTACTTTAAAATATCTGCAACTTGACAAACATGGAGTTGTGTGTGTCAGTAGTTAGACAAATGCGACAGCGATCATCCAAATAATTATAGGTTCTGATCCTGCAGCTTGTAATGCATGGGAATACTTAAAGACTCAACAGTGCTCTGTGTATTTGAAGCATTTTCACTTGTGAGCTATGTAATGTTTGTAAAATGAGCACTTCAAGTGAATTTATCAAATTAACTATGGTCTAGATAAAAAGCCAAAACAGAAAGGGAGGTGAGGGATGAAAAAAACTTGCAGCAATACAAATGGTGGAGAGTTTCCACTTGACTTGTCCATCACTAGAGCCATCATTGTTTGTATGTTCTGGTTCACGTAACTGTTTAACAAAACTGCAGAGAGCAGTCATAAATGAGAATTCTCATGAAATGAGTTACTGATCTGAGCAGTACAGCGGGGGGAGGTGCAGGACAACTGTCCTGGGCACCAAAGTAAAGGGGAACCAACAGGCTCTGCCCAGCTGGGGCAGGGCATAGGACAAAGCTGAAAGCAAATGAACAACAAACCAGAAAGAGGTATGATGAGTACTTTACCAAATAGAAGCATAACAAGACACTTCTGTGCCCTGGTCTTCAGCAGCTATTCTTGTGCCCCCCTCTAAATAGATGCCAGGAGCTAAGTGCCTTGCTTGGCCAACTACTGCTGCCCAAACCCTAACTAGCACAAGGTGCACTGCAGAACTGCCACTTGGAGGGGGTTTGGAGCAGTCTCTAGCTTATCTAAATTCTTCTGCAGCAAAAAATCTGGCCTTCAACTCTCCAGAGACCCAAGGTGCAAGTACACATTTTCTGTTCGTAGATTCATAAAAGTAGGGTTGGGAGGGACCTTGTAGATCATCAGGTCCGACCCCCTGCCCTAGGCAGGAGAGAAAACCGGGCTCAAATGACCCTAGCCAGGTAGACGTCAAGCCTCCTCTTAAAGACCCCCAGGATAGGAGCCATCACCACTTCCCTTGGAAGTATGCTTCAGGTCCTAGCCACCCTGACTGTAAAGTAGTACCTTCAGATGTCTAGTCTAAACCTACTCTCTAAAAACTTATGGCCATTATTCCTTGTTACCCCCGGGGGCACTAACGGGAACAAGGTCTCTCCAAAACCCTGATGGTCCCTCTAGTGAGTTTATAGACAACCACCAGGTCTCCTCTCAGCCTTCTCTTGCAAAGGCTGAACAGGTTAAAGTCCCATAGCCTCTCTTCGTAGAGTCTGCCCTGCTATCCCCGGATCATGCGGGTGGCCCTCCTCTGGACCCTCTCAACGCTGTCCACATCACTCCTGAATTGCAGCACTCAGAACTGAACACAGTACTCCAGCTGCAGCCTGACCAGTGTCGCCTAGAGGGGGAGGATCACTTCCTTGGCCCTGCTTGAGACGCATCTGTGGATGCACAACAAGGTATGGTTAGCCCTACTGACCGTGACCTCACATCACCGGCCCATGTTCATCTTGGAGTCAATAACGACTCCAAGATCTTTCTGCCACCGTGCTATCAAGAAGGGAGTTTCCCAGCTTATAAGTGTGCTGCTGGTTCCTACTGCCCAAGTGCAGCACCTTGCACTTGTCAATATTGAAACCCATCCTATTTTTGTTAGCCCACCCCTGTAACCTGTCCAGGTCCTGCTGTAATTTGTCCTTCCCTACTAGCATGTTAATTTGGAGAGCTTTAAAAAATGTTGATTCACTTATCACATGCATGTACAGCTACTATATTGCAAGAAAAAAATACTTTACTTTGGAGAATTGTATTAAAAACCAAATTTTTAAATCAAGGTTTCTATAATCATGCTATGCATTCTCTGAAAAAAGAAATGCCATAACAAATGACACAGCAGTATATGAAACCTTGCTGTAGCCTTGTTTACTATATAAATTATATAAAACATTGCCTCTTGTTCTGTAAGCCCACAAATAACATAGAATTTAGCTGAAGATGTAGCTACTGTTGTGTTTCTTTATTAGATATCTTTTGGCCTTGCTACATAACGGATCAGTTTTGAGTATCTAGCTGTACCTAAATCTCCCCAAAATAAATGTGGTTCTCTGATGCATCATAGCATATATCCTACTGTAGGGGATTCTTTTGAACAGTGAGGTCTACTTAGGCATTCCTGCATCCTATGACTCTTTACACAAAGACATGAAGGCTGTGCTCTTCCCTGAATTTCCCAGCATTCTGAAGTCTGAATCTAAGGGTGTGTAGCCCAATTCCTATTCCCCTTTATCTGTCTAAATGCCATATAACCATAGTTTAGCAGTTATGCACTATTTGTGATTTGGCTTTGTGTTTGCAAGCATGGTGCTCTGAACAGTCAGCAGCAGCAGGGGGGGCATAACTTTGCCCTGAGCAGCATACATCTTCTCCCACCCCCACAGGCTCCACTCCAGCCATGCTTCTCATGGCGGAGGAGAGGGGGTCCTCTATGCTCCACTCCAGCTGTATTAGCCACCAGGTTCCATAGCCCTGGCAGCTGAGGCCCCCTCTGGCAGAACTGGGGCAGGGCAGGGACCTGGGAGTAAGGGGTACCAGCAGGGTCAAGGGACTATAGGTCAGGAGCAAAGGTCACCAGCATAGGCAGAGGTAGGGCAGGCCTGCTCAGCACCACAAAGCAGCAGTGGTGAAAACCACAGCTGGACTTGCATCCTGGTGAGCAAAAGGGGACAAGGAGAGCTCTGATTTTCCATGATAAAAAAACAAAATCAAACACCAAAATATATAGGTATTTAGAATTTGTTATTATAATGATCAAGGCACTGGTAGGCTTCCAAATTGTTTTAAAATTGTAAATATATCAATAAAACATTGTGTTCAACTGATACCTAAATATGTATAGTGGTGTTTCATTTTAAATCACAGAAAAACATGGATTTGGGATTTTTTTAAATCAGAGAACTTGGTATTTTTAAATAGAGAAAATAAGGATCCCTGCCATGACTGATTTGGCTCATCATAATGATTTCCCAGAACTCATCTATGTTCTACAGGACTTCTGATCCTCTCCCAAGTGAGGCAATTGTATTGGGTGAACAGAATCTGTTTACTGAACAATACTTTCCCTCCAAGAAGATCCAGCTTTGTACTTCGGTGTGCAATTGCAGTTGTGTAGCAAGAAATGATTGTATTAATGAAGGACAAATAACAGTGTTTTAAATTGTGGTCTCCATACCTGCTAAACTTAAAAAATGAACTGAAAGCAGTTAAGGTGCATCAGAAACCTCACCACTGAGAAAACAACATGAAAAATAATAAAATTCAACATTTAAGAGTCAGAGATCCTCCCGTTAACAGATGATTGACCTTTTTTGATATAACAAACTAATATGAGTGCTTCTGTACAAGGAATTACTTACTGTCTCTAAGAGTTTCCCAAGCCCACTGATCATTTTTGAAGAAGAGGTGTCTTTTAATTTCTTCTACACCATTTCGTCCTAACCTCACTTCCCTACAAAGAAAAAACATGATATACCACGTTAGCTATTTCCTCTCCTTTTATAAGAATAGTTCAAATGTCAACTCATATTTTCTAACATTTGAAAACTAAGGACAAGACAAAAAATGAATGTCTGTAAACTGTGATGTGGAATGTATTAGACCAGAAATACCTTAATCCTAGACTTCAATCTGGTATAAGAGTCTAAAACCAGAAATGCCGCATTAGCTATACTTATAAACACATACACACACACACATGCTCTCTCCAGTGTGGACACTCTCACTCTACACACTTAATTAAGTACTGTAGAGCCTGGATATATTGCAAAGTTTGGATGGTTATTCTCTTGTGAAGAGAGAGTTTGGGAATTAAGAGTATTTAGAGATATACCAAACAATTTTATGGGATTGCTTAGGTCCCCCAGCTCTTTACAGCAGTGCCCCGTGAAGCAGAAGCCATGGCAAATAGCTTTGTAACTTATCCTTAGTTCAATAGCCGACTGCATTTTAAGTAGACTGCAAATGACTCCAATACAAATGGTCTGGGTTCCACTGTAATTAGCATGTGTCTTTTTTCATTTGGCTTAAATCCCAAACCAAAAAAATATATACTAAGTTCCAAAAGTACTCTTAAACTGCAATTAGACTGTCCACAAAGGAAGGGTGGGTCATGCTAATTTAACTGCCTTGTAAAAAAAAAAAAAAATCCTGTAATTTAGGAAATAATAGCCAATTAAATTATCATGGTGTAACTCAGGTGCATCCCCACTGAAGTCAACAGTTTTGGTGTAGGCAGTAAGAAAATTAAGTCCACAGTTATTTACAGTGTACATGGTATTTGTGACAGAGAGCCTGGGGTGCTCTGTCAGGTTAAGAGAGAAGCAGCCCAGGGAGAGCTTTGTGGGGTGGGCAGGGTGTAACTGGGACAAGGCTGCCATAGAGATGAATTGAAAAGATTAATAAGCTAATACCTGCAAGCAAGCTAGGGGAGTCACCTGCCCAGAAGGAGGCAGGTCCCTGGGAGAGATGAGGCAGGCAGTCTGGCCACAGAGGCTGAGCAGAGAAGTGCTCTCCAGAGGTGCCTGTAACTGAGGAGTAAACTGCAAACACGCTAGGCCCTGAGACAGCTAAGGGCTAGAAGCAGATTAAGAAACAGGGTTGGGCGCTAGCCTTGTTACAGCCAGAAGGGCTTGTGTTTGATGTTTTGGTTTCAGTTTGGTCTCAAAATAACAAATATTAGGTCATGGCATGAGTGTAAGGAGCGAGGGCCCACTGGAAGTGGTCAGGGCAGGAACTGCATGGGCACCAGGGGAATCACAGCTGTCCCTGAGATCCAAACCTGGCACCATATTTACCAACTAGAAAAAAAACCAGCCAATATCCAAGAAGGCAGTGATCAGTAATACTACTACATTTACTTGCATACTGCACATTTTTTCTCCCCCAAAATTGGTCACCCAAAGTTAGGTCAGGAAGCTTATTTTCTGCTCAGAATAGCAGCAGTGGCATTTTATACAGGTAGCACAGAGAGTCTGACTTCACAGCTTATTAAAAGCCTACTTGATTCTTGCTAATTGCTCTTCCCCAGTTAGTGTTAAAGGTCCCTTTCCTAATGGTTCTGAAGTTCCACTACTCAAACTATTCTTCTTTTTGCAAATTCTTCAGAATTGCGACTTGGCAATTTCTGGATTCCCCTTCATTTCACAGCTCTGCTGATTAGCTTCTTTCAAAATCCTAGAGCTGCCCATGAAGTCCTATTTACAGCAGCAGTTAACTTCAGCTTTTGGCAGAGCAGCCAAGCGTTGCTGACAATTCAGCTGTGAAAAGGTTAAAACTGTCACTTTCCCAGGGTCAGGCACTGCACCTAGGCCCTGGGGATGTTGGGCAGTGAGTATCAACCCCCCAGGGCAGGGGGACAAGCTCCAGAGCAAAAAGGATTGGGCACTGCCCAAGTCCCAAGGGGCCTATTCCTTTTTTTTTTCCCCCCCAGAGCCTGTACCTCCCACACTGGCACCAGCAGGGTACCACCCAAGCTCTGGCCAGGCAGCAGCAGCATGGGGGGACCAGCTCTAAAGGAAAAAAAGAAAAAAAAAAGGATCAGGCCCCTTGGAGCTCAGGTGGCAGCAGCCCGGCTGCTGCCAGTCAGCTGAGCACCATCTGAGCTCCAAGTGGCTTGATTCTTTTTTTCTCCAAGAGCTCCACTGTGCCACTGCCGGCCAGGCACCACCTGAGCTCCAAAAGGGATCAGGGTTAGAGTTAGAGTTATAAATTGGGTCAGGGAACTATGGTTCTTAATGAACAGTCTTTCTGTGATGGCCCATTGGCATTAGGCAAAGTGGCTGGGTCTGGATCTGCTCCTAGTCCTGCCCTTGCTCACTAAGCCTCTAGCAGCAAGTCACAGAGGTGCATGTGAAAGACAGTCAGTCAGAGATGGTTCTCCTCTTAAGGCATGACTGCTCCACTAAGCTGAACAACACTAAGCTGATTAACATTTGTGAACTTTACAGTATAAGGCTGGGGTCAGCAACTTTTTTGGGCAGAGTGCCAAAACCACCCACAACCTCAACTTGTAAGATGTCTACATGCCAGGGGCAGATGGTGGGGAAGCCACAAGGGATCCGATCCTTGTTGTGGTAATGCAGCCCTGGCTCCTCCCCTGCCATCTGCCCTGAGGCACACGTGCCAACCAAAATGCCTTTGAGTGCCACACTGGCACCCATTCTAGGCACTGCCTACCCCTGGTATAAAGTGTAACAAAGCCAAAACTTAGCTGGTGGTAAATGGTAAGATTAGATGAAATGTGTGCTTAGGTTGTTGGTATTGTTTTAAATGCTTCTCTCTCTCTCAAACTGTCTTCCAATTTTTAAATACAAATACCATGTTTTAAGAAGGCTTTGGCCAATATTATAAATCAATATCATATTAACCAAAATAAGACAGAAGATCAAAGTCCAGTCAAGATTCAATCCAGTCTTTAAAGCGAAACATGGAATTTACACAGGGTGTTAGTTATAGCCATATTGGTCTAAGGACATAGGCAGACAAGGTTCTTTGGATAAATGTGTTGTTTGTGCCTGAAAGCTTGCAAAAAACAATTTTTCCAACTATTTAGTTGGTCTAATAAAAGATATCACGTTTACCCAAGAAACCTTGTCTACCTAGAGTATGCAGGTACCTTTCTAACAGTGGGAGTGGTGACATTCCTTTCCAGAAAATGGCAAGAGGAGAAAGGAAGAATAACTACTAGTATGTCTGACAAAGTATATTTAGAGACCAGAAAGGGAATAAAAGTGCTGCTGACCCCCTAATTGTGACAGAATTATGATCTAACTTTAAGGCAACAGAATTATAGTACAGTATGGTCAGGTACACAAGCAGTAATCTAATACCAGTAAATGTTTCTGAATAGGAATGGCCAACTTGAGCAGGAGTGCCCCAACTGGCACAGGCAGCCTCTGCATGCGTCTGTCACACTGCATATTGTGGATGGGGAGGCAGCAAAGCAGCAGATCAGGCAAAGAGCACAGGGAAGGAAAAAAGGCAGAACAGAAAGCAGTAGATGATATAGAAGAATGAGATCAGAGAGTGACACCTGGGGAAGGTGTAGGACTAATTTGTGGCATGCCTGCCACAAAGGTTGGCCTCCACTGTTTTAGAATACCACCAGAAACTCACATTAACAAGTAAAATGCATTTTGTGTATATGTGAGAAAAAATGCCCCAAAACTTATTTTAATTTTGTATTCTAAATAAAACTTTAAGCCATTTACCTGTCAGTTAAGAAGGCACAAATCAGGTTTTTTGCTTCTTTAGAAATCTCATTATCATCAGGGAAAGTCAGAGAGTTCTTATGGTTCATAATTTTACTATATGTTCCAACTAAAGAATCTGCATAAAAAGGTGTATCGCCTGAAAAAGCAGTAATACAAAAATTAAATTACCTATCTAGATGTTAGAAATATTGTACATTTTATTAGAACATTTTAGATTTAGAACATTTTAGAAAGTATTGTACATTTTTCTTGCATATATTCTTGCAGACTATAAAATTAGTGTATTATAAGTATATTATTTTATGCCAAACACACATAAAAATATATCTGCCGACAACTCCCAAATCCAAATGCTAGTGCATTAAAAGTATAGTATTCTTGCTCTTGGATCTTGACTGCAGAAACTCCTTCATTCAGCTCACTAGTGACTGAGCTGACCATCACATCTTTCAGGGTCAATTTACTCATTTATTTGCTTCGGAAGTTAATGTGAGAAAACTTCTATAGAAGTTCTGATAATAAAGAAGTTTGCGAAAGGGCAAGTGGCTAGTACTATAACCAACAAAAAGAAAAAAAATCTGTGGCTATAGTTAAGGATTGTCTGCAAAATCAACAAAAAACTTAATAAAAATAAAATAGTGATCCTCGCTGCAAAGAGGGGATGGTGCTGGCTGGTGGGTTGGCATGAAGGGCAGACTAGATGACCGGTGCCCTCTCCCACCCTACCCCCAGGCCTCTCCACCAAATCAGCACCAAGGCTGCAGGTCCATGAAGGGCAACCAACAGTCAAGATGGTGGCTGCCCCTTCTCCCTCCTCTCAGGGCCTCTCTACCAATCGGCACTAGCAGGTGGGGCTGCCACAAAATAACCATGGAATAAGAGCTTTATGCTGTGATCAACCTGTGAAAATTGGTAAGTCCCCCGGTGATTTAGGTATATCCCTAGTTATAGTTACATAAAATAGTTCATATGCTATTGAGTTAGATGCATCTTAAACCACAAAATAAATTAGCTCTTACTATAAGCATCCCATTTAGCAAGTCCAATATTTTGTGATGATCCATTATACAACAGGAAAACAAAAATGTTTGGGTGTTTAAGTACAGGTGCTTAAAATGTTCCTGTATTAGCCAGTACTGGCTGCCAATATTTTAATTAGGGTCTCAACTTTTTTTTTTTTTTTAACTCAATTTTTTCTTCTGATAACAGCATTCAGTACAATATCTAAATAGGTACATGAACTTCAAGAGAAAGAAGTCAATTTATTTAGTTATTTATCCATTAAAATAATCCTTGGAGCCTTAACCACAGAAAAAAAATCAAATAAGTACAATTTGCTGGTAATTTTTATATTGTACTCTTGAATAATATACCAAATATACTAATATAGCGAGTAATTCAATGGGTCAAATTTGTGCTAGTTAGCAAAGCAAGCTAAGATCTTATAAGACTGTCAAAGGTAATGTCCCATGGAAAACATTAAAACATACCACACTGACTCCATAGACACTTTGGTGCATTTCAGAGCCAAAAAACCCCACAAATCATCTGCAGCATGATTGACTTAATATGAAATAGGGGCGGGGAAAATCACCAGAGGTTATGAACTCCTAGTTCTAAACTACTCTACTAGGAATTATTCCTAATACTCCCTTAAACTTGATTGGCAGCCATTAAATAGGGACAGGCAAAATACAGCCTGTCGGCACCTGCCAATTAATAGTACCCCACCCAGCCCTTCCACCCACAGGGGTGGGAGTGAGGGGCGCACATATATACACCCCCCACCCCCAACACAGGCAATAAAATGTGTCACTCCCACCCTTGGCGGAAGGACCCGGGTCAGCCAACAGCAGCTTCCAGGCAGGGCTGCAGCAGCACTGCTGCAGCTGCCGGGGGACCTGCTTGGCTTCCCCCACCTCCTGCTCACTCTGAGGACTAGGTAGGGAAGCAGCAGGAGCAGAGAGCCTGGGGCTGTGGCTAGTGGCAGCAGGAGCACAGAGCTCAGATGGGTAGCGTGTGGGTACAAGTGATGACGGTGGGGGGGTGGGAACCCCCCTCACACCCTCCCCCCCAATGGCACACAGCTCCCGCTGGCAGCAGCAGGAGCACTAGCAGGCAGGGGCCCTCATGCCCAGCATAGGTGCTGCTGCCCAGTAGCACATGGCTCCAGCCAACACTGCACATTGCAGCAAGGAGCAAATCCCAGGTGGGCTAGCTCTATCGCACGGGCTCCACGCAGTGCATGTGCAGCCCATGGCACTGGGAAAACTCAATGTGCTAGAGCCAGATGCTTTCCCCGCCCCCACTTCTGGTGAGTCCTGGGACCTATGTGGCAGAGAGCAGCAAAGGCAGCAAGTTCCAGTGCACTGGGCTTTCTCAGTGCCACGTGAACATGGAAGCTGCACATATACCAAACGGAGCACCCACGACAGATACGGCTCCATCAAACTGTGTTCCTCGCCCCCACATGCAGCACTGGCCAAAGCCAAGCCCCACCAGGCAGCAGCACCTTCACAAGACATGAGCGCTCCCTGCCTGCTGGTGCTTCTGCTGCTGCTGGCAGGGGCTGTTCACCATGAGAGGGGAGGATGTGGAGGGTCCACACGTCCTGCCACAATCCCTCACACCTCACAAAAGCCACACTCCCACACCCTGTCCCCATAACCCCCTACATATACACAAATCCCCAACATACCCTATTGCCCCCTCAACATCCCACCATACACACCCCCCTACTCCACCACACACACGCACACCATACACACCCCCACCCACCATACACAATATACAAGACTCAAACTTTATTTTTAAGTTGTTATGCAATCATCTCTATATACACTATGCAAATGCAAATCATGACAAAAATATTTTTAGTAATAAAATTAAAATATGTTATAGTAGGTGTTTGATTTTAATGTATGATTTGGTGGTGGGTTTGTTTCTGGTTCCAAGATGGCAACCCTCCTTTCCCACCAAAAGGAGCATTTCAGGAAAGCAAGGGAAAGGACTTCCAGTAGCAAAGGTCATGGTTATGGGACAATTTCCAGTCCCAAGATGGTGACCCGGGGGGAGGGGGAAGGAGGACAATTGTCAAGAGGCGGGTTACCCATACGGCCCTTGACAGCTCACCAAACTTGTTAAGTGGCCCTCCAGCCAAAATAATTGCCCGTCCCTGCATTATCACAGAGCCCGTTAAAAAATGCCACTGATGCATGTCCAGTGCCACCATACAGTACTAACATTTTGGAAGAACAGAATAAGTCACTAAAGATACCAACAGGCAATAAAGGCAGCCATTTAAATCATGCAAATCACCCTAGCTATTTGCCACATCTTATTAACTTCAATACTAAAGGCAAAGATTTTTTGTCATTTTTTATTGGGCCAACTGTGCTGTTGGGAGAGCTGTTGGGCAAGATTTTCAACAAAACGTGCTCTTCCTTCTGAGCACTCAGGGATTATCATGGCTGCAACGCACTAAGCCTACTTCAATACTAAAGGCATCATTTAGACTAAACCTAGGTGCGCTGGTCAATTCTGCCTAAAACAAGAGTGGCTCAACAGTTCACAACTCATTGAGGCCTGCTGTATTGTTATTCACAATTCCAGCAATTAAGCCACTCCCTCCCTGTGTCTGTGCTGTACAGCAGCATGTCATGGCTGTAAAAGGTAAAAAAGGCTAGGAAAATAAGGCTTTTAGCTTCAGGGCTTGGAGGATTACCTAACCTCCAACGTCAGGCAATTTCCTGACTCCCAAATAGGCTTGCTCTATGCAGCTTAAGCTGTACTCCAGTTACCAAAGGCAATGGAGTTTTAAAATTATGAAATAAAATACTTCAGCAATATAACATTTTGATTTAGATAGAAAGCGAAATAGGTGGTACAGAAAACTGTACTCATATAAAACTTATCATCATCTTGTTACTCACCTACAAGCATTTCATACAAAAAAACTCCAACTGACCACCAGTCGCATTCTCGTCCGTAGTAACCATCACCACCCTGGGATTTCAATACTTCAGGGGAAATGTAATCCGGTGTTCCAACAGCTGTATCACATCGTACCATACCTTCCTGCAGTTAGAAACAAAAACAGCTGGGCCTAAATATCAAGTACAAGAATTGGACAATATTTTAAGCCAGTGTTTCTCAACCTGTAGGTCATGAACCAAAAGTGGGTTGCAAGAATATATGAAAGGGTCACAAACAAACTTTAAAAATGGATTCTCCTTTGAAGGAGAAAAAAAAAAAAGTGGGAAAACTGTGATGTTTCCCTTGCAGAATGGGGAGGGGAACTGAAGGGGCTGCAGTTCAGGACAGGTCATCGATGTTTGCAAATGGGTCCTGGGCCAAAGGTTGAGAACCACTGTTTTAAGCAACCATTCATCCTCTACATCTTTCCTTAACAATGGCTGCTCTGAAAATACTAGACAGAAATGAGCGTTTCATCACTAAAATATCTCTCTGAATGCACAAATACTAAATCTTCTACTGATCCATTTACATTTTAATGGTAGGAAAAAAAAAAACACCTGTGCGGGGGGGGAGGGGAGGAGAGGGGGTTACAATCCACAATAAAGCACAAAAAGCCATGAATGATACTATAACTAAAATATTTGGTAGAAAAACTCCAAAATGAATGAAAGGGGAGAAGGAAAATTTCATGGCTACTTGCGTCATGAAGTAGGAGAAGCCCTAGGAAATTAGGGGCAGTTTAGCACAGTTGAACACCAGACCTTTTGGAGAAGGGACACTCTGCCTGTGCCATGCCACAGTGAAGCACCCAGGGCTTCCCGGAGTATGCCACGCCACAGCTGGGCATCAAAGAAAAACGGCACCAGCAGTCAGGTCCTAGTGCCTGCCTACTGCCAACCAAGGCAAGCCATTCTGTACTCTCTGCCCCTCCACACCTTACCCCATGGGAAAAAGTTACTGACCCCTGTTATAGAACATAAGATTCAAACCAGTAAGCACTTGCCCATCCCTGTTAGTCATATAAGGGATGTCATTAAGGGATAATTCTACACTCCACAGGACAGGGCACAGTATTCTTAAAAAGGACTTTTTATAAAAGGAAAAATTATTGCTCATCTCAAAAATGATATTTTATCAAGTTCCACTATATTCAAGGATTGCTTGTGCAATCTTTTCCCATTAAAATTGTGTATATTCTGGACACTGCATCACATTTACAGGACTTGCCTATGCCAAAGATAAATTAGTTGAATTTAATTGTTTTTTCTTTTCTTGGTACTTGCAGTTTAGAAATAAAATGCAACGTTAACATCCATGTCTATCAATTTTAGGTTTATCTAATAAGCCACCTGACAAAAGCAAATTATGTTTAATACACAGAACCAAATTCATGACTGAAGAACTCTACTAAAACCAACTATTTATCTAAGACAATCCTTGCTAATGCTTTTGAGCTTGTGCACATGCTGTTTTATTTGGCTTTCTAAGCAGATGTTGCTGAATATCTCATTTATTTATTTATTTATTTATTAAGGCTGTTTCACAAAGTTTTTCATCAAATGTCTAAGAATGCATTTAGAAGGTATGCCCTACATTTTACATGCATAGGATTAACAATATGCAATTTTTAATATACATGGTATTGTCTGATAAACCAATCAATTTTGTGCAAGGAACAGCAAATGTTTACCTACTTTGAAACACTACTTTGGGAATCATTTTATAATTTTGTGGCCTCAAGTATATTCCAACAAAATACTGATTTTCAACCAGGGTGCCACAGTGTTCTGGGGTGCCCTGAAATCCTTTCAAGGGTGTTGTGGGGTGCCACACGATGTTTTCACTGCTAGGTGTGCAAACATTATTCACAAGGTAAACCAAAACACTTCAAACAGAGTTATAACTGTGGTCTTTTAGTTCTTTGCAGTAGAAGAACTGGCCTGTTTTGTTTTGTTTTTTTTATTACAGGAAAAAAAAAGTGAAAACTAAGAGCTAGCATTTTCCTGCAGGTGCCTAGACTCTATCCAGGGGTGCCCTTGAGTCTAGAAATGTTGAGAACCACTGTAATAAACTAACAGAGATTCTTTCACCCGACTGCTAAATATACATATTTTTTGCTGAGCAAAAGGTATGGCAAATAAGTAGCAACTTGGGCCCTGACTGTTCGTCACAGAAAAAAGATACAGAAAATATTTTAAAGAGTTTGTTTATTTTTACTTCACCAACATGATAACCAAAAACTAGAATAGCATGTAATCCTTGGAAACAATATTATTTCTGTCCGTCAGAGTACTGAGTAGCATATTAGCAGATGTAAAGAATTCCATCAAATTATAATTAGCCACTCATTGCACGGTTTATAGGCCAAACACAATCACTTTGCTCTTTACACGGTAGAAGACTACAGTGGAATCAATTTTTTTCTTCCTGGTTTCTAACTAGGCTGCTAGACATAGCTTTTACAGAAGAAAGAAAAGAAAAGCAAACAACAGGAATGTTATACTTTGGCTTTGATCCATGAACTATTCTAGTCCATGGAAAGATTCCCATGGACTTTGCACTGGAGTGCAAAATGCATCCTTAGACACGTAATGTTCTGCAGAAATCCACTTCTGCCGAAAGTATTTTCTCACATTTAAAATATGCTCTTTCCCATCTTGGTATCTTGCACTAGGTGTACAATTAACTCTTATGTTCTGTCATGCCCATCCATACAGTTGTTTTCTTAAGGTAAATAGCAATAAACCACTTAGAAATGTGACAAAGAAAAAAAGAATCATTAAGATATGGGTGCAAGGGGCTTTCTTTCTCTTCATTTTTAGAAAGGGATAAAACTAGTTGTTAATAGTACTGCTTTCTTAAGGGAAGGTTCAGAAAGAGATCAGAGTATTTCCATTCTGTCCTACTTAGAAGCTTAACCCCCAGAGGCAGATAAGAGTTTACTCTATAGCCTAAGCCATGGGTGGACAAAACGGCAGATCTGACTGGTGGTTGGACTCCGTTTCTCAGCAGCTCCTGCCCACAGAACCCATGCCCATCGCAGGGGAGTGTGGGCAGTAGATCATGGCTCTGCCCCCACCCCAAGATCCCGGGGTCTCTTCAGCCCTGCCTGCCTGTCTCACCTCCAGCCACAGCCCCATCCACATGGGTCCTGCCCCCAGTGGTGAGTGTGAGACAGACGGGCTGAAGTGCCCAGGAAGCAGGGCTGGGTCCAGTAGCAGCAGCTAGGAGCTGCTGCCACAGGGGCTGCTGGAAAATGGAGTCCACTGTGGGCCCAAACTGGCCTGCGGGCTGGACTCTGCCCACCCCTGGTCTAAGCTGAAGAGCTTAGAAAATAAAGAATTTAGAAGAGAAGACTTCAATCTTTCATACTTGAAAAACAAACAAACAAAAAACAGTATATTTAAGACACGTTGGTCTTTCCCCTCCCCCCCCCCGAAGTTCTTGTGCACGTACATATTTTCTTCTTCAGGTAGGTAGGTACGTACATATGCACGCACAAAAACATCTCAGGCTAAAGCTACAGTCTGAACTAGTTACAATAACAGACAAAAAATACACACAGAGCAGGAGAGGGAGAGGTAGAGGGAAAGGGGAGTGAGTGAGTGAGTGAGTGAGTGCACACATCTACACATACATCTATTTTTTTTGCCTCTCTGTTATTGTGACAAGTTCAGACCGTAACTTCAGTCTGAAAGAGCTTTCAGCATGAACAGCAATTTCTCCTTAACCAGTAGGAAATCCAAGATACGAGTGTCACTAGTGCCTATGCTACTGAAATCCTGATGTCCAGCTCAACAACTAATTTTTCCACACTGGTGAAATTTTTACGTATCTGACTAACAACCTTGTAATTAAAGCAAGTACCAGGACTCCAGAGACCTTGGATTTGTTTCTCATGACATCACAAATTTTTTGTGTAGCATTTCCTCTGTGTCTTCATAACCCAACTGTAAAAAAGTGTTATATTTGTTCCTGCTTATTTCATAGGAATGTTGTGAGGTTAAGATTAACAGCTACAAGGTGCTGAAATAAAACCATGATAAGCATCTTGGAAAAAAATTCTACCCACATAGAGAAATAAATAACGGAAGGCAAAGAACAATTTTCAGCATACACTTTCTTCAAGTGACAAAGCTAAATTCACAATTAAAGTATAATTTACCTTGTTCATCTTCATACAAGTACCAAAATCTGCTAGTTTTAAATGACCAGCCTTATCTAGCAGCATGTTATCAGGCTTCACATCTCTGAAAGGGAAAAAAAAATTGCATAATATTTGATAAAGTATTTGAATTTGCTATAAGCAGCAAACCCACCTATGCTATGCTTCTAATGCAACATGGCAAGAAAAGACTGGGCATTAACAAAATAAAGCCCTGTTCCATTTTTTTCAAACTCTCATATACTATACACATTTTCTTGGGCTATTCCAATTTTTTCTTAAAGACAGAAGAGGAAGTATATAGCAATAGTCTTCTTTGCTAAAGTACTGTACTGAAAAAGGAAAATAAATAAATAAATAAATAAATAAAAATCAGTAAGTCTGGATTATTCTGGGTAAAATTGTTTGAACTCAAACTCCTCAGACCCCTCACAGACTAAATAATCCTTGCATTACAATCCATCTTATTCAGTCTTGGGATGTTCACTCTTAGGAAATGCTGTTCAGGCTCAAAACCCAATAGTGTGACGCGGGCAGGGTGAGTCTGGTACCAGCCCCAGACAATGCCTCCGAGGATGTGCCAGAATCACTACTCCCCTACCCCTCCCCCAGCACGGGGAATCTGCCATGGCAGAGGAAGAACTGCACCAAACATACTGGGACAAGAGAGTTGAGCAACCAGCATGGTGCCTCCCTGCCACCCCCCAAAGAAGGGAGGGGGCAAAGGAATGAATGGGACACCTAGGGAACCGGGCTTTAGGGATGCTGCCAATGCCACTGCCTGGGAAAAATTAACTCAAGCCTTCCCTTCCCCTCACCCATGTTCTCCAAATGTTATCCTGCTACCACCCTTCCTCTCCCCTCCAATGCCCAAACCTACTGTGGTCAGCATAACCCCATGCTCCCCTTCCTGCTCACTCAATGAACTCACTATGCCTTACCAAAACCAAAGAAGCCCTCAATCATGGAAGACCATAAAAGCTCTTTTCCTGTTGTACCCCAAAATAAATGCTACACTCATTTCAATCTGCCTAGATCAAAAGGAATCTCTCTCATAGCCCGGCTCACACTCATTGCCCATGATATCAAAGATGTCCTTACAGCCAATTAAACTCCAAATAGGATACTGTGCACTTACTGAACAAAATAAAAAGTTTTATATAAAGCCATGACACCCACCCCAAAGAAAAGGCTGGATGTCATATCCACAAAAGGATAGTTTAGATCTTAACCTCTGTGCTTCTGCTCTTTATCTGTTACCTCATCTCATGTGGGTATTGAAAAAAATGCACACTGTCATACATGAAACAGAAACTACCACCAAGGTAAAATGTCACAGAAAAAAACCCATAAGGAAATGAATAATGTTGTATTCTGGGCAGATTCGTATTCAAAATAGAGTCTGAATAATGTTTAATAAGCATATGACCACTAACAAAGGGGATAAACAAAACATTAAAGAGCATTTCTGCTGCTCAGGGCACAAGCATGGCACCAGCACACAGTGCAGCCACAAAGAGTGGAGAATCAAGTTCAGTGAATGCACACACACAGACTGAACCACCTATCAACACACCCTTAAAGAGCCTGGTAACTTATTACATTCATTGCATCTTCTAGAATACAGCATTTTCTTCTTCAGCTCTTTTTGGTTCATTCCTTTGAAGAAGAAAATTTGTTTCCCCATTCACTCCAATTAATTCTTTATTAAGAAATGTTAAATTTCTATTCTATTTGAGAAAAGGATACTGCTTTGCTGAAAATATCCTTTGAAGAAAAATCACCTCAGATTTGCAATTTTGTATGGTAAGAAATTTTGAAGAGGTTCAAAAAGAAATAAAGACTAAGGGTGTGTGCAGATGAAACAGGGGCTCCTAACTGAAGTGGTGTTTTTAAAAACACCGCTTCAATTTAGGGCCCTTTAAGCCCCTATTCCATGTGCACACTGACTTACCTGCCTGTCCGGTGGTAGAGAGGGGAGGGTGAGCTGCCGGTGGACCGAACGGTCCCTGAGCTGCATGGGGGCCCAGTGCCTCCCTCTCCACGGTGGTGGTGGTGGTGGGCCCCAACCCCCACCCCCAGCAACTAACTGCCCACAGGCACCCAGCTCAGGTGGTCCTGGGGGGCACTGCAGCTGTGGAGGAAAACACTGGGCCCCTGCACAGCTCAGGCAGACTTGGGGGCAGGAAACTAAAACTCCACAGAGGAGTTTTAGTTTCTTGCGCCCCAAATCATTTAAGGTGCATTATGCTGCCTAATTTCCTACAGCGGCTGGAATTAATGCGCCACCAACCATACACCATCGATGCCTGCAAACACCGACACTATTAAAGCAGTGCAAAAGCATTTAGCCCGATTTAAAGTGTTGTGCACGCATGCCCATCATTTTGTCTATATACAGCCTAAGTAAGAATACCAGCAGCAGTTTTAAAGAGTACTGGCAGTGTATCTGTACCAAGAGTACTGGCAGTGTATCTAATTACCAAGAGGTAAAAGTGGACACGGATTTACCACACAAGCTATTCCACTGCCCAAATGCACATTTTTATTTTAAAGAGGATCAAAGTGAAACTGTAGTATTTTACCCGACTTTCGCTTACGACAGAGTTACTATGGTTAGCTCAGTGGTCTTTAACCAAAATGCCAGAAGACTCTTTTAAAAGGTGCCACACTTAGATATACAAACACCTATATATTATTCAGAGGTTAAACTTAGAATTTAAATAGAAATTCATAGTATCTAAACTGTTCTGACCCATAATGGCCTTTTCAAGTTCTCTGCAACAAAAGAACTGCCTGATTATTTTTCTACAGTCCAGAAATGAAAGAAAGCGAAGAGCAGCATTTTGTGACATGATTTGAACCTAACAGTTTCTATTTACCGTTGGGTAATATGAAAATTAGTACAGAGCAGCTGATTTGTTTATCTTGTATTAACTAGTTTGTCTAGCCATACTCTAACTAGTTCTTAAGACATGCTCTTAAAAAGTCTGACAATGTAAAGATCAGACAGCTTTATTTTAATTATATTATTTATAGACATACCTGTGAATAAAGCCCATCGAATGAATGGCATCCAATGCAAGAACAACTTCTGCCGTATAAAATCTTGCCCATTTCTCAGGAACATCATAGTTGCTCATTAAATTCACAAGGTCCCCACCAGGCATGTATTCCATCACCATGTACAGGTAATGGTCATCTTGGAATGCATAAAATAACTATAAAATAAGAAGTCAATGAATGATCTATTTCTCTTCAAAACCTAACTTCACCCCCGCCCTCCCCTGCTCAACTGCACTAATCCAATGAATCTTGGCACAAATTACCTGACATATTGAGAAGTAATTAACAGATATTCCACCCATTCCCCTGTTAAAGGGACTTAAAATGGGATAGAGTGCAATAGAGAAGCTAGCTCAACAAGTCTTAAACTCATCCTCAAAAGACTGTTTACCTGCAAAAGTAAACACAAGGTTCTACAAGGTAACTGAGATGGGCAATGTTATTAGTTAAAAAATTTGTAAGTGAAGAAATACTGTACGTCAAAATATCTGCCAACTTCTCTTTGAATGCATATTTTTCTATAACTTATCTTTAGGAGTGGTTGTCTCTCAGGTAGGGGGGGTGCCCAGGGCTCCCACGGGGGGGATTAAGGTGTCTCTTCACTAATGCAAGAAGCATGGGGAACAAGCAGGAGGAGCATGCTCTCCTGCCTGCAAGTAGTAAAATCGACCTGGTTGGCCTACTGGAGACATGGTGGGATGAAACTTTTGACTGGGCATTAGACATAGAGGGCTACAGGTTGTTTAGAAGAGATAGGAAGTGAAAAAAAGGTGGGCGAGTTGCACTCTATGTTAGGGAATGTATATCAGTTCTGCCTTCCAAATGGGATGAGAGGAGGGCTTAACTGAGACCCTATGGGTCAAGCTCCAAGGAGGGTGGGGGGAGAGGAATCTGGTGGTAGGGGTTTACTACAGGCCACCACACCAGGAGGAAGAGCTGGATCTGGAATTCTCCAGGCAGCTGGGGGATGCCGTGCGCGCAAAGGATGTTGTGGTCACGGGCAATATGAATTACCCTGACATCAACTGGAAGGAGCAGTCGGCCAGGTCTAGCCACTCACGAAGGTTCCTAATGTGGGTACAGGACGTACACCTTGTGCAGGAGGTACTCGTCCCCACTAGGAAAAACGCCATACTGGATCTGGTGTTAGCCTCTGGGGACGACCTGGTGGGGAATGTGCTAGTACAAGGGAGGCTAGGGGACAGTGATCACGAAATGATCCAGTTTGCTATTCAGAGAAAGGTGGGGAGGGTAACTAGCACAGCACAAATGCTTGACTTTAAGAAAGCCAACTTCAACGTGCTCAGGGCAGTAGTTAGGGAGGCACTCGGAGCCCAGGGTGTAGCTAGTATGGGGAAAGGTGGTCCTTCCTCCAGGAGGCTATCCTTGGGGCGCAGCAGGACACAATTCCACTGCGCAGGAAGGCGGGAAAAGGGTTGAAGAAACCTTCATGGCTGAGCGCAGATATCCAAGCTGGACTGAGGGCAAAGAAAAAAATTGTATTGGCGGTAGAATCAGGGGGCAGGGACAAAGGAGGAGTACACCTCCCTTGTAGGGATTTGGTAAGGGAGGCTAAAGCAGCACTGGAGCTTAGATTAGCTTCTGGGATTAAGGATAACAACAGTCCTTCTTCAAGTACATAGGTAGCAAGAAGTAGTCTCGGGATAACACTGGACCCCTACAAGGCAAGGCAGGGCAGGGCGGATGGTGACAAGATGTGCGAGAGAAAGCAGAACTCTTCAACAAGTTCTTTGCCTCCGTGTTCCTGTCTGCTGACAATGGGGTGCTCTTGGGTGATCGCGTAGAGAGGCCCAGGAAGGATGCGAGTCCCCCGACTGTTAGTTCAGACCTAGTTAAGGACTACCTGGAGGACTTAGATGTATCCAGGTTGGCGGGCCCAGATGACCTTCATCTGCAGGTGCTGAGGGAATTGGCTGGTGTCATTGCAGAGCCACTGGCATGGCTGTTTGAGGACTCCTGGTGCTCAGGCCAAGTCCCTGAGGACTGGAAAAGGGCCAGTGTGGTCCCTATTTTCAAGGCGGCGAGGAAGGAAGAGCCTGGCAACTACAGGCCAGTCAGCCTCACTTCTACCCTGGGGAAGGTCTTTGAAAAAATTATCAAGGGCCACATTTGTGACAGCCCTGCAGGGGAAGTGATGTTGAGGGATAACCAGCACAGGTTCATGCAAGGCCAATCCTGCCCAACTAACCTGGTCTCTTTCTATGACCAAGTAATAAAGAGCTTAGATGTGAAGGAGGAAGTCGATGTCATCTTCTTGGACTTCCAGAAGGCCTTTGACACTGTCCCACCCAATTCTGGTAGGCAAGCTGAGGGACTTGTTACGGTCACATGGGTGGGAAACTGGCTCCAGGGGCACACCCAGAGGGTGGTGATAGACAGGTCAATGTTGACCTGGTAGGGTGTGGGCAGCAGAGTCCCCCAGGGCTTGGTCCTTGGGCTGGTGCTGTTCAACATCTTCATTGGCGACCTGGACGAGGGTGTGGAGTGCACCCTGTTCAAATTCACTAATGACACCAAGCTGTGGGGTAAAGTGAATACACAAGCAGGTAGGGACTGCATCCAGGCAGACCTGTATAGGTTGGAGAGGTGGGCGGATCTGAACAGGATGCAGTTCAACAAGGACAAGTACAGAGTGCTGCACCTGGGGAGAGAGAACCAGCATTATGGTTATAGGTTAGGGGCTGACCCTCTCAGCAGCACAGAGGCAGAGAGGGATCTTAGAGTCAGGATTGACTCCAGGATGAATATGAGTTGCCAATGCGACGAAGCAATAGGCAGAGCCAACCGCACCCTGTCATGCATCAACAGGGGCATCACTAACAGGTCCAGAGAGGTCTCGCTCCCCCTCTATGCAGCGCTGGTCAGGCCGCAGCTGGAGTACTGTGTCCAGTTCTGGGCGCCGCACTTCAAGAAGGATGTGGAGAACCTGGAGAGGGTCCAGAGGAGGGCCACTCGTATGGCTGGGGGCCTCCATGGCCAGCCCTATGAGGAGAGGCTGAGCGACCTGAATCTCTTCAGTCTCCGCAAGAGACCGAGGGGGGATCTTGTGGCTGCCTACAACCTTATCAGGGGCCAGCAGCAGGGACTCGGGGAAAGTCTGTTTGCCAGGGCCCTCCCTTGGAGTCACTAAGAACAATGGCCACAAGATGAGGGAGGATAGGTTTAGGTTAGATATTAGGAAGAACTACTTCACGGCAAGGGTGGCCAGAGCCTGAAATAGGCTTCCCAGAGAGGTGGTGCTCTCACCTTCCCTGGAGATCTTCAAGAGAAGACTGGATAGGCACCCGGCTGTGGTCTTATGACCCCTCCCACCCCAGTGCTCATTCCTGCCCACAGCAGGGGGTCGGACTCGATGATCTGTCTAGGTCCCTTCCTACTCAGTGATTCTATGATGGTCCAGAAATTATGCAAGACGCAAGAATTTCTTAGGGTGACCTCTTTTATTGGACCAGCTGTGTATTTGGAAGAGTTAGACAAACTTTCAAATCACATTACTTGTGCTGAAGAAGGTCTTTGTTGTCTAAGAAATCTTTGCCTATTGCATCATTAGGATTATCATATTTCTTGTATATAATTGAAACATATATTTTAAAACGAATACACCAAAAAATCCAAGAGGTAGCTCTGCATTTTAATCCTATGCGAACTGGACAGAAGCAATGCAAAAAAGACCTCTACATTTTTTCTTAATATTCTGTATTATCCTTGTGACACTCCTGCAAATTCAGTATTCCTGTGGCAAAGTGTTCACTAACTAAAAAGTGCATTTTAATAGTAAAAAAATAATAATAATATTTTCTCTATCCCTGTTGTCAAGAGAATACTCAAGGCAAGTGGTACCAATGGATTAATGGCCTGTCACTTCAGACCCTGTTTGAAAAACCTTCCTAGATAATCATTCTTTGGGAAGTTATAGTAGTATCTTTCCAATATCAATCAGGGGAGGTTTAAATATTCCAGATTCAGATTCAGATTAATGATCCAGAATGCTTCATCATTCAAGCCCCAACTACATAAAAACTAATGCACATTAAACAAGTTTGTGTACATGTTTTTGCAGGACTCGCTTCTTATATTTCCAAAGGCAGTAATGCTTGAAAAGCTCACACTTGAGCTTGTTACAGTTAAGCATTTATCTTTATCATCACCAATCTGAGGTACAACACTGAAGACAGACAAGGGAAGTCACTGTTGGGCAAAGGTTGCAGCTGAACACATTTACTACAGAAAAAAGAAGTAGAAATTCATTCAACTAGTTGGGGAGTGGGGGAAGGGAAGAGGGGAGGTTTGTTTTTTTATTTTTTAAATGCCTATGTGAATAATTGTCACACATACTAGGCAGTCCCAAAGAATTATTGTCAAGCCAGGTAGAGCACTGTTACAAAAAATTCTTCCGTCATATTTAAAATCTGACTTTAAATGCCTGACTCTTCTGTATCATGTAAAATATACTTTTAAAGAGAAGTACTATACCTATGACATTGTTCTGTATAGCCTCCAAAGAATCAAATTACTTGTCCTATTAGTAATACCCCTTTTAGCTGAAAGGCCACCTTTGAAAAAAATTACCAAAAAAAAAGCACCTAATAAAAGTATATCTAGTTCCCTGGTTACACTATGATGTATGCAATGATACAGCAAGCCATCCTGCAATTTGACATTTTAGTAGCAGTATAATCATACCTGAACAACCCAGGGGCTATTAGTAAAAGCCATAATATCCCTTTCTTCCCAGAAGAATGCAGAATCTGATCTTTTTATCATCTCAAACTTGCTCAGGAGCTTCATAGCATACACCTTCCTTGAAGATTTATGCCTTACCTTTAAAGATAAAGGTTAAATTTAAGATATAGACCAAACATTAAGTTTCATGCTCTCCATCAGTAAAAATCTATAAAAGTTGTTAAATTTTTCTATTTTGATCATTTTCAATTTATTAAATGTTTTTCATAAGTTTTTGTTTTTCTTTAGTAAAAATAAGTTACCCTTCTGACCTGAATTATGCAAAAGCTGTACTTTTTAAACTACAAGGCAAACTTTAGTCCTAAGATTGGAACAACATTTGGTAAGAATATGAAAATCATAGTCCACATACACAATGGTTACAATATTATTCGAACCTAGTGGTGGCCCTCACCCATTTTCTGTGGGTCTAGTACCCCTCCCTCCTCCTCGCCCCATGCACTAGCATTGCCCCCATTTGCTGAGGCTGGGTCCCAGCACTTCCTCCCCCATGCACCAGGATTGGGTATTAGATCTGAGGCACAAACATTTCCAGACCTAGGAGAGCCCTGTGGGCCAGATGACAATGTGCCATGGGCCTAATCTGGCCTGCAGGAGGACATAGATTGAGCACACCTGATTTGAATCAATTATTTTCTGTAAAATAATTGAAAAATAAAACTTTAAATATTTTGAAGAGCTCAGAAGTATACACACACTCTTGTATTTTAGATTATTTCCATTAATTACTCAAAGCAAAGAGCCAGCCACGCTGCTAACTCATCCTCCTGTCCACTTCATCCCTCAAGTTATTGAAGCAAATTCTGTCTTCAAACCATGTGGGCAGCTCCTTAACTGGTCGCAACTCATGACAAACCTAAAGATTTGCCCGTCAAAGTCCCAAAGTTACACAGGCAAGGACTACTATCACTTAACAAAAAAAAAAATGCACATTCAGACCTATTTTGAATGTTGACAGGGTTTGGATTTGTGCACGAGAATACTAAAATACAGGATCCTGGAAAGCATACTCTCTCATAAAAAAGCTTTTACTTTCTTATAATCCATAGAGCACAAAGTTACTTCTGTCTCTCAAATTGTGTATTGAAAAGTAAATATAAAGTAGTACTGAACAGCTTTAAATAAAACCCAATCCTATATGTACACTGATATATAACCTACCAGTTGCACTTCCCCAAATGCACCTCTACCAATCACCTTCACCACTTCATAATCTTCAGCTTTCATACGCAAATCTCTCATTTTATTTACTGTGTCTTTATCTGTATAAGAAAAAAATAATTTATAAAAAACTACACAGACATGTTGAACAATTCACTGGTACCTTCATTATGTTTATATACAGGATACTGCAGAGCTACATGCTTAGAAACTTTAGAAAGGAACTTTGTTTTTTTTTCTGGAAAATCCCTCTTTCAAATACAGTATATTGGATAATATGGATCAGTTGCACTTAAATTGTTTAGGGTAACTAGTCCTGCAACATCTGCTTATTTAAAACTGGGAAGGAGCAAGGCTTCTGACACAACCAGTTTTCTTAATAAAATCTCCACACTGAAACTGTGACTTCACTCTCATCATTATGGTTACTATGAAACGTCAAACAACACAACAACTTCACAGCAGGATTGAACAAGGGAAAACTCTAATTTAGAACTTAACTATCTGAAAATCTGTGCAAACTCTGCATCAAGAGTAACCTGTTTGTATAGAGAACAACATAAAAGGTTATCTTTAAAAGAGCATGCAATAGATTTGAGAAATTAATGCAATATACAAGTAAAATGTATTTAAGCAATTAAAAAAACCCTAAACTAAACACAGTATTTAATATACTTGAAAAAAGCAGATTTTAATTTAAAACATGCAGTGGGAATCACTGTAATTATTTATATAAATCTGTCATTCTATAAACTACAATAATTTATAAACTCCCAGTGGTCAGATATTCTAATTCCAAATTTGGTCATAGATTAAAGATGGCTATTTTAATCCATATGGGACAATACTAGCATGAGATTACATGGAAAAATTTTACATTTTAGTATTTCTACATGAAAAAAGCAGCTCAAAGCCCCATTTTAATAAACCATTAACATTAACCCATTTTGTTTCAAAATAGTACTGTAAATGTTCCATTCTGGTTTTAAAAGTACTGTGGAAGAAGAAAGTGTGATTACTGTAATCTAGATTTTTAAAGGACTGGATAGACTGATGGCAAATGATTATTAGGTTCCTACTTAGACTGTGCGCCATCTGGGAACAAAAGCAACATACAGAAATTATGTTTCACATCAACATGAACCAGGTAAAGCAAAGGAAGAATGGAAGCAAATTTCAGTAAGAAGTTGATTAGAACTATACTAACACACATTGGTTCAAGCAGTTAAATTTATATATTCTTTTGCCTTGATTTTCTAATGTAAACCCATAATTTATAAGAAGAAACAATGCATTAAGTTGATTCTAATGAACTACAAACTAAAAACTACAGAATTGTAAGTATGATTCATGTCTGTTAATGGCTAGAACTATTAAAAGCTGTTTAATATCTGGATTTGATTTCTTTGCTTACTCTTCTTTGGTCTAAGGCAGTGATTCTCAACCAAGGTGCCACAGCACTATGGGGAGCCTTGAGATCCTTTCATGGATACACCCGTTAGGTGCGCAACCATGATTTGCAAGAGAAACCCAGAGGAAATCCAGAGTTCTTGGCAATGGAAGAATTGCTCTATAATTTTTCCTGCAGTCAAAAAAGAAAGTAAAAATGGAATCCTTGGGTTTTTTTCATGATAGAACAGGAGGGATTCTTGCAGATGTTGCATGTGATGGGAATAATTTTTCCCAAGAGAAACTGAAAACACTTCTGGAAGACTATGCTCTGCCTAATCTCACTTTTTTCTACTTAACCATAGCTTCTCTGTCATTATACTTAAATTACTTCATTCCCTTTTATTTAGTCCCCCTGCTCTCTACAAGTCCATTCATAGTATGGACGGACAGAGAGGAAGTTGTAACTTACGAAAATGTATGCCTTTCTGAAAAAAAAAAAGTCTTAAAAGTAATGTCCTGCTCTGCCTTCTGCCCAGCTTCAGACTTACACAGCTTACTTTGTCTCTCCATTCCTGAATACAAAGTTCAGGGGCTGGATATTTTGCTCCACTCCATTTATCGACGACGAGCTTCCATTTGCTGAGACTAGTAATCTGACACCTTAAGCTGTTGACAGAAGCTCATATTTTCTATCATGATGATGATGTAACAGTTTATTCATGGGGAAAAGGCCATAAATCAGGGGTGGGCAAAATGCAGCCCACCAGGTCATTCTATCCAGCCCATGGGGACCCTAAAAAATTTAGAAAATTAAATAGTTATCTACCCTGGCTGCCTGTCATGTGGCCCTTGACGGTTTGCCGAAACTCAGTAAGCGGCCCTCCACCCAAAATAATTGCCCGCCCCTGCCATAAATCCATGGCACAGCAAGTTGCCTGACACTTAACCAGTTTATACTAATACTCCGTTCTAGCTCTGTTAAAATTCCCTGGGTTGGATTAATTTCTGTGTCTATACAAGAACATCCACAGACTCTGACAACCTCAACAGTGGAGGACCACAGAGGGTACTGATTATCCTGACCAAGGAAACTGACTTGTTAGCATGACAAAAATTGTACAAGCCTGTGCCTGACCTTCTACCAAAGTAAGCTGTCTTCTTTCTTGAGGAGATTAACCTTCCAAGATCAATTTCATTGCTACCAAAAAGTTTGTTTTAATGGAATCTGTCTGTCTACTGAGGTCAGTCAGCTAGCATCTACACCACAATACCTAAATGGCAGATTAGATTGTTTCTCTGCAATATTAACTCTTGAGTGGGAAGAAAACTACATGCCATTGATAGAGAGACTCTTCATGTGTTGGTACCAAAAATGTATTGGTTATTTTGACAAGAGTCCTGCCTGAGCACCCTGGACATGAATGAAACTGGAAGATAACTGTAGTTCCAGCTTAGTGGCTTTCCAGCATCAGAAAAAGTGATCCTTAGCTGACCAGTAGTCTACTTTCCATAGTAAGGTAGCAGAATACATACCCACAGGATAATGCTGCCCTCAAATACTATATAAGTATTTGAGTTTACTTTGGCAAACAAATTTAAGGAATCATCTTTTTCATTTCATCTCAAGATGTATTTCCTATTTGTAGAAGCCACACACATATCTGAAATATAAATGCCAAAAGAAACTATATACTGGTGGATAATTCAGCTTTGTTACAACTGTCAATTTTTTGAAGCCTAATTTTTTTTTGCACTTCTCTAAGCATGGACTGCTAAGGCTTAGTAAATGAGCTTCATTTTTTTTTCTAGTCAATAACTTCATTTTAGGGTTGTACAATAATAGTATCATGTTTGAATTAAAGAACACTGCACCAATTTGTAAATGTTTTCCATAGAAAAGAGTAAGGAACAGTTACAATTTCCCCCAATCCAGAAAAGGCCATTATGGGCCAAACTAGAATTGTACCCTTAAAGTCACTACTTGCTCTGAAGATCACCCAAGTGTACTGCAGCATTTCAGCTCGTGGTCATATTGCAATATGTTCTAAAATTGTAAATTCCTTTGCCTTAGTTACATTTCCCTTCAGCTTCATGTTACTTAAGGTTATATTTTATGCTTATATGGTTATATTTTATGTGCATGTGTGTTGATTCTTTAATTAAGATTCCAAATGTAATTATTTCATTTTCTTCCTACAAATACAAAAAGGGGGCAGGTGGTGAGCACATTTTATAATCAAAATTATATTATCAGCATTTGCTGCACTGTCCTATTTGACTAAGATTTTCTTCTCCAATAAAGAGATTTTCTTCTCCAACACTCTAATAAAGTGCTCTCAAAAGAAGGTGTGGTGAAAACAGAGTATACAATATGTGCATGGTAACAAGGTTATACTAACTCAAGCATTGTTTAAAAACTGTAGGAAGTTAAACAGAACACTTTATCTTGGGCAGCTCAGCAACAAGTCTACATAAAAACAAATCCTTAACTAAATCTAATAGGAACTACCCATTCTTTCTACCACAAAATCTTTAAATTAATTATTCATGATTAGAGCTACTAGTCTGTTTATTTTAAAACTATTTGAGAAGCAATGGACTATACACACTGAGGAAGAGCAAAATTGAAGTTTATACTACAATTAAGACATGAATTATATAATTTTAATCAAACTGCTGCTTATTTAATAATGGCAATAATGTAAACAATATTTAACTAATGGTTTAAAATAATTCAAAATATTATGTCCAAATGCTTGCCAATTCATTTCACAGTAACAGCTAATCCAGGGCCCACAACCTCTTGTTACCCTGTGAAAAGCCGTTATCCAAAGTTATAGCACTTGAGCTCTCTTGAGTTCCTCTACAGCCCAAGATTTAATTTGACAACTTGCAAGCATCTTAGCAGAACTGCTTTAACTGTCCATTATCATGTCTGGCTTCTGCCTAAGCAAAATAAATCGAAGGTTTAAAAATAAACAATTTTCAAATGTGAAAGTTGTAAGAACCATGATTGCTGTCAAACAACTCCCCTCCCCCCCAAACAAAAGTTTTATTGATAAAGATTGAAATCTAGCCATTTATTGTAAAAGCTGTAAAAAGGGCATGATGAGTTAAGAATTTACACTTTAAAGTTTTTTTCCCCCCAAAACATAGCAGATGCCAAGATTGACCTGCAGCACTACAATCAAATCATACAGGTGTCATTCAAGTACCAAAGATGCATTAGATTTTAATATTAGTTTATATTCTTTTTGTTGTTTTACTCCCCCCGTTTCACTATTCAACGTTTTTTGTATTCTTGATGAAAATTTGCTTTAAAATTTCATTTACTTCTTTTCTGTCCACCCAAAGGAAAAAAAATAAACCCGTGAAATCAGCAAAATGGTGAAGAAACAGTCTCCAGTTAACACTAGACACACGAAGAATATACCAACAGCAAGATGAAGACTACCTGCACTCTTCTTAGAGTTAAAAAGCAAGAGACTTTTTATATCAATAATCTACATAAACCATGCATCAATACCCTACTAATGTAGATTCTATTGTAGCTTAGCAAAGTTTTATGTTCTCATTTTGGAAATGTTATTAGTTAACTGTTTATGATGGTCTGATGGGAGGGGTTGGGGGGAGAACTGAAATATTAACAATGTAATAACGGGAAGTTAGAAGTTTGGTTTAGAGAAACGGCTTCATTTATCTCACAAATGGCCTACTTATTAACTGCACAGCTGTAAGAGTGAGCCAGGGCCTTCACATTACTTTAGGGAGAAAGCAACTGCAGAGAGTCCCCCAGATGGAAGGAACCACTGCCTTCATGAACTGACTGCAGGGGAATGGACAGCCAGGGCTCAGAGATCTGCACGGGCAGCAGAGGCACTAGACCAGGGGTGGGCAAAATACAGCCCATGGGCCAGATCCAGCCTGCAGAGAGAGACCGCCCAAGCCATGGCAGGTCCCTAGGTCCCACCTAGCCCAGTGCTGTCCAGCCGCTCCCTGGGCATGCAGTGGGGCTGGGGCAGCTCCGCAGCTGGAATGCCTTTATAAGCAGCCCAGGCAGAAGTGGCTCCATCCAGCTACTGCTGCTGCAGTCCCCAGCCTCATGGTACTGGCAGGGACCCACATGCACAGCCCCAACACCAGCCACCCTGCACCCACTCTGGATATACTGGAACCTGCGACAGACCTGCCCCACACCGACTCCAGATTGAGCAGCAGCAGCAGCAATGGTGTGGTGGCAGCTGAGCAGAAGCTGCTGCTCAGCATGAGGGAAAGGTGACCCCTCCCCTTTGCAACAGCCGTGTCCTTCTTGCTGCAGCCACCCAGAGCCAAGCTACCCTGCAGTTCCTCTGCACTGCCACTGGGCAGCCTGGACACAGTAGTGACAGTGGCAGAGAGGAGCTGCAGGTGGCTGCAGCAAGAAGGGCCCGGCAGCGGTGATGGGGAGGGGCCACTTTTCCTCTGTGCCCAACAACAGCTTCTGCCACTGCTCAATGCAGGCAGGCGGCGGGCCAGGCTTGGGGCTGCACATTTCAGGCTGGACATTAGAAGGCACTACTTCACGGTCAGGGCGGCTAGGATATGGAACCAACTTGCAAGGGAAGTGGTGCTGGTTCCTACCTTGAGGGCCTTTAAGAGGAGGCTTGATAATTACCTAGCTAGGGTCATATGAGCCCAGAATTCTCTCCTGCCCAGGGCAGGCGGTTGGACTTGATGATCTACTTAGGTCCCTTCCGACCCTACATCTATAAATCTAGGAATCTATGTAAGTTCTGGCTGGTCTGCTCCAGCCCGGGAAAATCCAGGGCGAGTGAGGGGTGGGCTGGGGTCAGGTGGGCTGCACACTGTTGGCAGGGAGGAGCCACAGGACATGTGAGCTCTGGGCTGTTTGAGGTGCGGGGAGGCTGCTGACCGACCTGTAGCAGCTCCCCAGAACTGCCTGTGGCCCATGGGCCCAAATAATTGCCTGCCCCTGAGCTAGACCAACAACCCAGAAGATTAAATAGAGACAGCTTTGAAGGGCCAGCAAGCCACCCGACCAGGCGTGGGCAGGGCTTGAGAGACATATAAGCCCAGGGCCCAAACCAAAGCAGTCAGTCTGGCCCAGCAAGCTGCAGGGGAAAGAGCTCTTCAGGGAGAGGGCTGTAACTGAATCTGGGCAGGATCCTGTTATACCTGGGAGCAGCAAGTAAGAAACTAGGGCTTACAAAGAGCTCTGGCCCAAGTCAGTGAGGTTTGTTATATAGCCAGTGGGCTTAGAGTTTGGTTACAGCCAGTGTGTATATGCTTCCATTTAAGTTTATACCAGACGACCAGGTTATGGATACAGGGAAGATCTGGAGGCCATAGAGGGATGCCTGGTAGGGCACTCAGCATTAGGCACCCTAGGCCAGAGTCAGAACAAGAGTAAGGGCTGAAGAGGCAAGCAGCTTGGCTCAGGGTCAAGGACCAGAGGGCTAGAGCTCACAACAGGCAGGAAAAGGCCAAGACTTAAAACTACACAGCCAGCAGAGGTAGCCTGAGGCCAAGAAGGCAAAGAGTCAGAGCCCAAAAGGGGCAGAAGCCCAGAAAAGAGAGAAAAGGGCCAGAGGCTAAGGGCCCAAGCTAAGTGAGCCAAGGGTTGGACAAGGCTAAGAATCGGAAGCCAGACCAGAGGAAGTGGGCCTAGGCTGGCAAGCTACATAAAGGCGTAAGTAGCAGGATAAAGCTATGAGGGCTGAAGCACATACGAGCTGGTGCATGAATCTGGAGTGACGTCTGAGAGATATAGGTGTGACTATAGGAGCAACTGGAGGTCACAAATAGCCCCTAAGGCATCAGGTACCTTGGGGGCACAAACAGGCCAGGAGGACCCACTTAGCAACAGCAGCTAGATTCTGACCAGTGCGGTCCAAGGGGGACCCACTGGATTCATAACCGAAGAGGGCTCACTGTAGGACTCAGGGCAGCCTTCTTTTCAGTAATCAAATTATCCCAATTAAGGCATACCAGGCAGGAGAAAAGGGAGAATACCCAGATAGGCAGAGCAGGGCATGAACTGCGTGGCCACCACAGGGCATCACAGCCTGGGACCTCAGTCATGTTATAAACAGCATTTAATAAATACTATTGTTAATATTTCAAATTCCAGTCTATAGACCAGTACACAATTCCTTCCTTCTGGATATGCAGTATGCTCAATTTCTGGGTGTGGAAAGAAGAGGAAGGAAAGGAATTGTTTAAGTCTCTTGCAGCTCCTCCAGCTATGAAGTGGCAAAGGCTGCCCCACTACTGCCAGAAGGGCAGGGAATGAAGGATGAGAAACTTCAGCACTCACAAGAACTGGGAAAAGAGGAAATTAGGGGGGGAAAGGGAAATTCAAGCACTTTTTGAAGTATTAAACAGCACCCAATCACTTGAGGGACCCCAAATCACTACCTACTTAACAAAGCTGGGTCCTGTTTTATTAAGAGCTCTGTTTATAAGTTTATAGAAATATCAAGTACTTACATCTGTTTAAGAAGTTATCGATATTTTTGTTTTTTCTTAAGGCAGGAAAATCCAAATCATATACCAAGGCATCTAATCCATCCTAAACAAAAGAAAAATACAAACAAAAATGTAATAACACATCTTTTTGAAAAAAACAGCTACATTTTAAGATAATCACAGAGATAAAATAAACACAATTACCCATGACAAATTTCCATATTAATGGAATAAAATTTATTTTATAGGGCCATTAACAATTGGAGGTAAATTCAAAAGAATATTTTAAGATGCAGCCAAAATTTAGCCCCTTCCTTGAACAATACAATCCTAAAACACTGCATATGATGTATGTATGTTATACCAGATGAAAGCATTTACAGAATCTTTGCTATATCTTTATTTCTATATCAGACCTTCTGTTTATGACTTTTGTAATAAATATATTAAAATGTACAGAGGTTTAGTTTTTTTAAAAATACCCTTCAAAATGAGATCACAGCTATGCCAAGTAAAAGCTGATTTTCTATATAATTCACTCATACACTATATTATTATATACATAGAAAACAAATATGAGCACAGAATGAATCTGTTTCTCAGATCATAGAGTAGCATTCCTCTATAACTGTGGTTCTCAATTAGGGTGCCACAAGATCAGGGGTGAGCAAAATATTGCCTATGAGCCAGATCCAGTCTACCAAAGGTTTTTTATCCAGCCTGCAGTGGATCCCTCAGCCACACCCAGCCCAGGTGTGTGTGTGTGTGTGGGGGGGGGGGTAAATGTGTGTGGGGGGGTGGCAGCACAAGCCACAGTGCATATGGCCAATTCTGTCACCCCTGGGCACGTAGCAATGGGGCTGGGGTGGTGCAGTGGCTGGACTGCTGCTGCTAGTGTCACCACTGCCGTCAGACCCGACCCCATTGCCCAGGCATCCCTGCCCCTCCTCCCTGCACCCACCAAAGGCACTGGAGCAGGCAGAGTCTCCATGGAGACTGGCCCAGGACCCCCATGGCCAGGGCATTCTCAGCCAGGCAGACAGGATGAGGCTGCGGGTGGGCAGGGAGCAGTACCTGGGAGTGGGAAAGGCAGGTGGGACTGGGACCTAGGGTACAGCCACAATCCATTACCCTCAAATCCCCTCAACAGGCACCATTTCCGCAGGGAAGGGCATGCCAGGAGCAAATCATGGCTCTGCTCCAGGCCCCAGCCTCATGCAGTCAGCACCCTGTAATCCCAGCCCTGGGCCTGTGTGCTCATCCCGCTCCCATGTAGTGCTCCCTGCCTCCCTGCAGCCCCATCTTACCTGCCCAGCCAAACACACACTGCCCCAAGCAAGGGCCAGTTTTCATGGAGACCCTGGGGCTGGGATCGCTAGGTGGTGACAGCACAGGGGTCACAGCAGGCCCACTTACAGATTTGTGGTGAACTACTGCAGGCCAGGAGGCAAGGGGAGGCAGTGCTGACCTGGCCCCCAACAGCTCACCGAAACTCCTTAAGTGGTCCTCCAGTCCAAAGAATTGTTCATCCCTGCACAAGACCCTTTCAGTTACACCACAGCACAGATGCCACAACTACGTGGAACTGCTCCATGAGCCTCATGCACAGCCAGTTCAGGAGGAGCTGTAGCATGAGTGTGCACTCCTACCTGCATTAGGGTTATCTGAAAAACCTAAAGCAGGCAGAAGCACCCTAATCCTGCCAGTCTTTCCTAGTCTGACCCTCCCCTCCCCCATATTCTTCCCAGAAACAGAGGCGTGTGGGGTTGTGCATGATGCACACGTGACACCTCCACCTGCCTGTGACGATGGCAACACCCCTTCACTTGAGAACCTCCAAGGTAAGCTAAAGCCAGTATAAATACCATTTCTCAACCAGGGTGCTAACAAATTAAAGGATTGTGGAGGCATACCCTGAATCTAAAAAGACTACTGTCCCAGATAAAACAAAATCATTGGTAAAGGAAAACTAAAACTGAAAGAAAATAATGTCAAGCTACTTTTGACTACCGTAAGTCAATAAGTTAAACTAAAATAAAATTAAAACAAAACAAGCAAACAAAAAAGTGGCAAGCCAAGTAATTTAGATTTAAACATGGTTTGCTAAGAAAAAGTCCCTCAGTATCCAGCTTCCCTTTCCTGAAGTGCACAAAGAGGAAGCCATTTCTGCCTCAGCTACCTCAAAAAAGGAGGGGCACAGGGGGGTTAGTGGTAAGAGTTAGTCTTTTACAAACACAAAGACTGATAAATTTTAGTTGCCTAAAGTCTTAATTTCTTGAATTTCAAATTCATTTAACAAAAATTAAAATTAATTTTAAATGACAACCGCAAAAAAACAAAGACAAAATAACTCCAATTTTTGTGCTCTTTTCTCTTTGTTTTAAGCGGGATTTCACTATCCAATACAGGGTGTCAAGGGCTTACACCAAGGCTAATGCCCTTGACTTCAGAAGGGCCAACTTCAATGAGCTTAGGAGACTAGTGGGGGAGGAACTGAGGGCCCAGAAGACAGAAAATTGGAGTCCATGAGGGATGGTCGTACCTTAAGGGGCTGATCCTCCAGGCCCAAAGGATAACAGTCCCTGAGAGAAGCAAGGGGGGGTAAGAGTGCTCAGCACCCCCTCGTCTCAGCAAAGGCATTCAACAAAAGGGGGGCGTACAACTAGTGGAAGGGAGGAGCTATCCTCATCAATAAATTAAGCGACTGTGGCATTGATGCCTGCACAGTTGGATGAGTAAAAAATTGGCTGATGGGGCGCACCCAGGGAGTAGTGGTGGACAGGTTTCATAGATTTCATAGACATTAGGGCTGGAAGGGACCTTGGGAGATTATCAAGTCCAGCCCCCCGCCTAAAGGGCAGGAAGTCAGCTGGGGTTATAGGACCCCAGCAAGATAAGCATCCAATTTACTCTTGAAGGTGTTCATTGTAGGTGCTTGAACCACCTCTGCTGGCAGACTGTTCCAGACCTTGGGGGCTC